>NW_027176607.1:17500-27500 GCF_023349555.1 Cebidichthys violaceus | reverse complement strand
TGCGGAGGTCCTGTGGCCAGGAAAGGTGCCTGATTTCCGGGTGTGGATGAGTGGATGAGGCTGGTGCTGTGTGAGTGCTTTTCACACACTTTCTCCCACTATTTCGGGTTGCTTTAAGCAGAGGTGATGCTGGGTGACCAGGGAGATGCTGCGGAGGTCCTGTGGCCGGGAAAGGTGCCTGATTTCCGGGTGTGGATGAGTGGATGAGGCTGGTGCTGTGTGAGTGCTTTTCCCACACTTTCTCCCACTATTTCGGTCTGCTTTAAGCAGAGGTGGTGGAGGGTGACCAGGGGGATGCTGCGGAGGTCCTGTGGCCGGGATAGGTGCCTTATTTCCGGGTGTGGATGAGATGAGAGTGGGGGTGCTTTCCACACCCGAATTTATCCTTTCTCCCCTTCTGTTTTTCGGACCCTTTTGTGTCAGTGTTGCTGGGTGCCAGGGGGATGCTGTGGAGGTGTTTTATCCGGAAAAAGTGCTTTTTTTCCGGGCGTGAGCGAGATGTGTGTCTGGGTGCTCTTCAGCCCGGACTTTGCCTTTCTCACCCTTCTTTTTTCAGGCCCTTTTGTGGCAGTGTTGCTGGGTGCCAGGGGGGATGCTCTGGAGGTGTTACACCCGGGAAAAGCGCTCTTTTTCCGGGTGTGTAAGTGATGAGAGTGGGGGTGCTTTCCACGCCCGAATTTACCCTTTCTCCTCTTCTGTTTTTCTAGCCCTTTTGTGTCAGTGTTGGGGGGAGCCCAGGGGATGCTCTGGAGGTGTTTTACCGGGGAAAAAGTGCTTTTTTCCGGGCGTGAGCGAGATGTGTGTCTGGGTGCTCTTCAGCCCGGACTTTGCCTTTCTCACCCTTCTTTTTTCAGGCCCTTTTGTGGCAGTGTTGCTGGGTGCCAGGGGGATGCTCTGGAGGAGGCCCACCCGGGAAAAGTGCTCTTTTTCCGGGTGTGGAGGAGATGAGAGTGGGGATGCTTTCCACGCCCGAATTTACCCTTTCCCACCCTCCGTTTTTCGGGTCCTTTTGTGGGAGTGTTGCTGGGTGCCAGGGGGTTGCTCTGGAGGAGGCCCACCCGGAAAAAGTGCTGTTTTCCGGGTGTGGGTGAGATGAGAGTGGGGGTGCTTTCCACGCCCGAATTTACCCTTTCTCACCATCCGTTTTTCGGGCCCTTTTGTGGGAGTGTTGGGGGGAGCCCAGGGGATGCTCTGGAGGTGAGTCACCCGGAAAAAGTGCTCGTTTTCCGGGTGTGGAAGGGATGAGAGTGGGGGTGCCTTCCACGCCCGAATTTACCCTTTCCCACCCTCCGTTTTTCGGGCCCTTTTGTGGGAGTGTTGCTGGGAGCCCAGGGGATGCTCTGGATGTGAGTCACCCGGAAAAAGTGCCATTTTCCGGGCGTGAGCGAGATGTGTGTCTGGGTGCTTTTCAGCCCAAACTTACCCTTTTTCACCCTCTTTTTTTCGGGTCCTTTTGTGGGAGTGTTGCTGGGTGCCAGGGGGTTGCTCTGGAGGAGGCCCACCCGGAAAAAGTGCTGTTTTCCGGGTGTGGGTGAGATGAGAGTGGGGGTGCTTTCCACGCCCGAATTTACCCTTTCTCACCATCCGTTTTTCGGGCCCTTTTGTGGGAGTGTTGGGGGGAGCCCAGGGGATGCTCTGGAGGTGAGTCACCCGGAAAAAGTGCTGTTTTCCGGGCGTGAGCGAGATGTGTGTCTGGGTGCTTTTCAGCCCGAACTTACCCTTTCCCACCCTCTTTTTTTCGGGTCATTTTGTGGGAGTGTTGGGGGGAGCCCAAGGGATGCTCTGGAAGAGGCCCACCCGGAAAAAGTGCTGTTTTCCGGGTGTGGGTGAGATGAGAGTGGGGGTGCTTTCCACGCCCGAATTTACCCTTTCTCACCATCCGTTTTTCGGGCCCTTTTGTGGGAGTGTTGGGGGGAGCCCAGGGGATGCTCTGGAGGTGAGTCACCCGGAAAAAGTGCTGTTTTCCGGGCGTGAGCGAGATGTGTGTCTGGGTGCTTTTCAGCCCGAACTTACCCTTTCCCACCCTCTTTTTTTCGGGTCATTTTGTGGGAGTGTTGGGGGGAGCCCAAGGGATGCTCTGGAAGAGGCCCACCCGGAAAAAGTGCTGTTTTCCGGGTGTGGGTGAGATGAGAGTGGGGGTGCTTTCCACGCCCGAATTTACCCTTTCTCACCATCCGTTTTTCGGGCCCTTTTGTGGGAGTGTTGGGGGGAGCCCAGGGGATGCTCTGGAGGTGAGTCACCCGGAAAAAGTGCTGTTTTCCGGGCGTGAGCGAGATGTGTGTCTGGGTGCTTTTCAGCCCGAACTTACCCTTTCCCACCCTCTTTTTTTCGGGTCATTTTGTGGGAGTGTTGGGGGGAGCCCAAGGGATGCTCTGGAAGAGGCCCACCCGGAAAAAGTGCTGTTTTCCGGGTGTGGGTGAGATGAGAGTGGGGGTGCTTTCCACGCCCGAATTTACCCTTTCTCACCATCCGTTTTTCGGGCCCTTTTGTGGGAGTGTTGGGGGGAGCCCAGGGGATGCTCTGGAGGTGAGTCACCCGGAAAAAGTGCTGTTTTCCGGGCGTGAGCGAGATGTGTGTCTGGGTGCTTTTCAGCCCGAACTTACCCTTTCCCACCCTCTTTTTTTCGGGTCATTTTGTGGGAGTGTTGGGGGGAGCCCAAGGGATGCTCTGGAAGAGGCCCACCCGGAAAAAGTGCTGTTTTCCGGGTGTGGGTGAGATGAGAGTGGGGGTGCTTTCCACGCCCGAATTTACCCTTTCTCACCATCCGTTTTTCGGGCCCTTTTGTGGGAGTGTTGGGGGGAGCCCAGGGGATGCTCTGGAGGTGAGTCACCCGGAAAAAGTGCTGTTTTCCGGGCGTGAGCGAGATGTGTGTCTGGGTGCTTTTCAGCCCGAACTTACCCTTTCCCACCCTCTTTTTTTCGGGTCATTTTGTGGGAGTGTTGGGGGGAGCCCAAGGGATGCTCTGGAAGAGGCCCACCCGGAAAAAGTGCTGTTTTCCGGGTGTGGGTGAGATGAGAGTGGGGGTGCTTTCCACGCCCGAATTTACCCTTTCTCACCATCCGTTTTTCGGGCCCTTTTGTGGGAGTGTTGGGGGGAGCCCAGGGGATGCTCTGGAGGTGAGTCACCCGGAAAAAGTGCTGTTTTCCGGGCGTGAGCGAGATGTGTGTCTGGGTGCTTTTCAGCCCGAACTTACCCTTTCCCACCCTCTTTTTTTCGGGTCATTTTGTGGGAGTGTTGGGGGGAGCCCAAGGGATGCTCTGGAAGAGGCCCACCCGGAAAAAGTGCTGTTTTCCGGGTGTGGGTGAGATGAGAGTGGGGGTGCTTTCCACGCCCGAATTTACCCTTTCTCACCATCCGTTTTTCGGGCCCTTTTGTGGGAGTGTTGGGGGGAGCCCAGGGGATGCTCTGGAGGTGAGTCACCCGGAAAAAGTGCTGTTTTCCGGGCGTGAGCGAGATGTGTGTCTGGGTGCTTTTCAGCCCGAACTTACCCTTTCCCACCCTCTTTTTTTCGGGTCATTTTGTGGGAGTGTTGGGGGGAGCCCAAGGGATGCTCTGGAAGAGGCCCACCCGGAAAAAGTGCTGTTTTCCGGGTGTGGGTGAGATGAGAGTGGGGGTGCTTTCCACGCCCGAATTTACCCTTTCTCACCATCCGTTTTTCGGGCCCTCTTGTGGCAGTGTTGGCAGGGGCCTAGGGGATGCGGTGGAGGTCAAAGATCCGGGAAATGTGCCCCCTTTCCCTGGTAAATGACGTCCAGGGCGCTGTCCGTGGTGCTGTCCATGGTGCTGATGTTGCTACGTGAGCTAATGCCCGGAAAAAGCGCCCTAAACTGGGATGATGAGAGAGAGAGAGAGAGAGAGAGAGAGAGAGAGAGAGAGAGAGAGAGAGAGAGAGAGAGAGAGAGAGAGAGAGAGAGAGGGCATGGAGCAGCAGTCGGAGGCATCCCAGGGAGAGAGGCATGCTCTGGGGCACGAAAATCCCGGAAAAAGGAAGAAAAAGGGAAAAAAAACCCAGCCGCGTATGTGACGTGACTCTAGGCAACACGAAGCGCTGAAGGCTTCAGCGCTTCGTTGAGTCGCAAGAGTTCCAGGGGCGTAAAAGTCAGAAAAACGCCAAAGTGTCTCTAGGCAACACGAAGCGCTGAAGGCTTCAGCGCTTCGCTGACTCGCAAGAGTTCCAGGGGCGTAAAACCCAGCAAAACGCCAAAGTGTTTCTAGGCAACACGAAGCGCTGAAGGCTTCAGCGCTTCGCTGACTTGCAAGAATTCCAGGGGCGCGAACCTCCAAAAAACGACAGAGTGTCTCTAGGCAAAAACCAATAAGCGCTGAAGCCTTCAGCGCTTATTGGTTTTTGCCTATCCCGATGTGACCACTTTTGGTAGGGGGTAACCAAGCCACCTTGCGCACATTTTGTGAAACCGGTTTTTCAAAAATCTGTCTATCATGAAAAGACAGCGACAGCTTTACTACAAGAAGGCCGGAAAAGTGAAGGCACCACGGAGATAATTTCGGCCCGACTCCCGGTTACCAGGGCGGCAAAGACAGGCGACAACGCGGAAGTACTTTATCCGATTTAAAGCCATTATGCTCGGCCTATGTGATCCGATTTTTTGACGGACAACAGCGGTGTGTTGCGGACGTCTCTTCCCCGCGAATGGAGCGTTCTGGCTGGGCCTGGGAGATCCGAGTTTTGACGGACAACAGCGGAGTGTTGCGGGGAAGCGCTGCCTTAGAAAATGACTTTCAAACGGATTAACTGATTATGTTAACGGCCTCTTTACGCGCGTCCTCCAGGCAGTTACAACGACTGTTTCTGGAGGAGGCTTTGCCTCGGATTGTGAATTTAAAACGGATTGACAGATGACGTTAACGGCCTCTTTACGCACGTCCTCCAGACAGTTATAGCGACTGTTTCTGGAGGAGGCTTTGCCTCGGATTGTGAATTTAAAACGGATTGACAGATGACGTTAACGGCCTCTTTACGCACGTCCTCCAGACAGTTATAGCGACTGTTTCTGGAGGAGGCTTTGCCTCGGATTGTGAATTTAAAACGGATTGACAGATGACGTTAACGGCCTCTTTACGCGCGTCCTCCAGACTGTCACAGCGGCTGTTTGTGGAGGATTTTTGACCCAGCATTATGTCAATAAAACGGATTAAATTATGATGTGTACGGCCTCTTTACGCACGTCCTCCAGACAGTTACAGCGACTGTTTCTGGAGAATGCTTTCCCTCAGATTGTGAATTTAAAACGGATTGACAGATGACGTTAACAGCCTCTTTACGCACGTCCTCCAGACAGTTATAGCGGCTGTTTGCGGAGGATTTTTGACCCAGCATTATGTCAATACAACGGATTAAATTATGATGTGTACGGCCTCTTTACGCACGTCCTCCAGACTGTCACAGCGACTGTTTCTGGAGAATGCTTTTCCTCAGATTGTGAATTTAAAACGGATTGACAGATGACGTTAACAGCCTCTTTACGCACGTCCTCCAGACAGTTATAGCGGCTGTTTGCGGAGGATTTTTGACCCAGCATTATGTCAATACAACGGATTAAATTATGATGTGTACGGCCTCTTTACGCACGTCCTCCAGACTGTCACAGCGACTGTTTCTGGAGGATGCTTTCCCTCAGATTGTGAGCTCAAAACGGATTGACAGATGACAATAACAGCCTCTTTACGCACGTCCTCCAGACAGTTATAGCGGCTGTTTGTGGAGGAGGCTTTGCCTCGGATTGTGAATTTAAAACGGATTGACAGATGACGTTAACGGCCTCTTTACGCACGTCCTCCAGACAGTTATAGTGGCTGTTGCTGGAGGATGTTTCGCCTCACATTGTGAGCTTTAAACGGACTCTCTCGCCACATTAACGGCCTCTTTACGCACGTCCTCCAGACAGTTATAGCGACTGTTTCTGGAGGAGGCTTTGCCTCGGATTGTGAATTTAAAACGGATTGACAGATGACGTTAACGGCCTCTTTACGCACGTCCTCCAGACAGTTATAGTGGCTGTTGCTGGAGGATGTTTCGCCTCACATTGTGAGCTTTAAACGGACTCTCTCGCCACATTAACGGCCTCTTTACGCACGTCCTCCAGACAGTTATAGCGACTGTTTCTGGAGGAGGCTTTGCCTCGGATTGTGAATTTCAAACGGATTGACAGATGACGTTAACGGCCTCTTTACGCACGTCCTCCAGACAGTTATAGCGGCTGTTGCTGGAGGATGTTTCGCCTCACATTGTGAGCTTTAAACGGACTCTCTCGCCACATTAACGGCCTCTTTACGCACGTCCTCCAGACAGTTATAGCGACTGTTTCTGGAGGAGGCTTTGCCTCGGATTGTGAATTTCAAACGGATTGACAGATGACGTTAACGGCCTCTTTACGCACGTCCTCCAGACAGTTATAGCGGCTGTTGCTGGAGGATGTTTCGCCTCACATTGTGAGCTTTAAACGGACTCTCTCGCCACATTAACGGCCTCTTTACGCACGTCCTCCAGACAGTTATAGCGACTGTTTCTGGAGGAGGCTTTGCCTCGGATTGTGAATTTAAAACGGATTGACAGATGACGTTAACGGCCTCTTTACGCGCGTCCTCCAGACAGTTATAGCGGCTGTTTGCGGAGGATTTTTGAACCAGCATTATGTCAATACAACGGATTAAATTATGATGTGTACGGCCTCTTTACGCACGTCCTCCAGACTGTCACAGCGACTGTTTCTGGAGGATGCTTTCCCTCAGATTGTGAGCTCAAAACGGATTGACAGATGACGTTAAAGGCCTCTTTACGCACGTCCTCCAGACAGTTATAGCGACTGTTTCTGGAGGATGCTTTCCCTCATATTGTGACCTTAAAACGGATTGACAGATGACAATAACAGCCTCTTTACGCGCGTCCTCCAGACTGTCACAGCGACTGTTTCTGGAGGATGCTTTCCCTCAGATTGTGAGCTCAAAACGGATTGACAGATGATAATAACAGCCTCTTTACGCGCGTCCTCCAGACTGTCACAGCGACTGTTTCTGGAGGATGCTTTCCCTCAGATTGTGAGCTCAAAACGGATTGACAGATGACAATAACAGCCTCTTTACGCGCGTCCTCCAGACTGTCACAGCGACTGTTTCTGGAGGGTGCTTTCCCTCAGATTGTGATCTTAAAACGGATTGACAGATGACAATAACAGCCTCTTTACGCACGTCCTCCAGACAGTTACAGCGGCTGTTTGCGGAGGATTTTTGACCCAGCATTATGTCAATAAAACGGATTAAATTATGATGTGTACGGCCTCTTTACGCACGTCCTCCAGACAGTTACAGCGGCTGTTTGCGGAGGATTTTTGACCCAGCATTATGTCAATAAAACGGATTAAATTATGATGTGTACGGCCTCTTTACGCACGTCCTCCAGACAGTTACAGCGGCTGTTTGCGGAGGATTTTTGACCCAGCATTATGTCAATAAAACGGATTAAATTATGATGTGTACGGCCTCTTTACGCACGTCCTCCAGACAGTTATAGCGGCTGTTTGCGGAGGATTTTTGACTCAGCATTATGTCAATAAAACGGATTAAATTATGATGTGTACGGCCTCTTTACGCACGTCCTCCAGACAGTTATAGCGGCTGTTTGCGGAGGATTTTTGACCCAGCATTATGTCAATAAAACGGATTAAATTATGATGTGTACGGCCTCTTTACGCACGTCCTCCAGACAGTTATAGCGGCTGTTTGTGGAGGATTTTTGACCCAGCATTATGTCAATAAAACGGATTAAATTATGATGTGTACGGCCTCTTTACGCACGTCCTCCAGACAGTTACAGCGGCTGTTTGCGGAGGATTTTTGACCCAGCATTATGTCAATAAAACGGATTAAATTATGATGTGTACGGCCTCTTTACGCACGTCCTCCAGACAGTTATAGCGGCTGTTTGCGGAGGATTTTTGACCCAGCATTATGTCAATACAACGGATTAAATTATGATGTGTACGGCCTCTTTACGCACGTCCTCCAGACTGTCACAGCGACTGTTTCTGGAGGATGCTTTCCCTCAGATTGTGAGCTCAAAACGGATTGACAGATGACAATAACAGCCTCTTTACGCACGTCCTCCAGACAGTTATAGCGGCTGTTTGTGGAGGAGGCTTTGCCTCGGATTGTGAATTTAAAACGGATTGACAGATGACGTTAACGGCCTCTTTACGCACGTCCTCCAGACAGTTATAGTGGCTGTTGCTGGAGGATGTTTCGCCTCACATTGTGAGCTTTAAACGGACTCTCTCGCCACATTAACGGCCTCTTTACGCACGTCCTCCAGACAGTTATAGCGACTGTTTCTGGAGGAGGCTTTGCCTCGGATTGTGAATTTAAAACGGATTGACAGATGACGTTAACGGCCTCTTTACGCACGTCCTCCAGACAGTTATAGTGGCTGTTGCTGGAGGATGTTTCGCCTCACATTGTGAGCTTTAAACGGACTCTCTCGCCACATTAACGGCCTCTTTACGCACGTCCTCCAGACAGTTATAGCGACTGTTTCTGGAGGAGGCTTTGCCTCGGATTGTGAATTTCAAACGGATTGACAGATGACGTTAACGGCCTCTTTACGCACGTCCTCCAGACAGTTATAGCGGCTGTTGCTGGAGGATGTTTCGCCTCACATTGTGAGCTTTAAACGGACTCTCTCGCCACATTAACGGCCTCTTTACGCACGTCCTCCAGACAGTTATAGCGACTGTTTCTGGAGGAGGCTTTGCCTCGGATTGTGAATTTCAAACGGATTGACAGATGACGTTAACGGCCTCTTTACGCACGTCCTCCAGACAGTTATAGCGGCTGTTGCTGGAGGATGTTTCGCCTCACATTGTGAGCTTTAAACGGACTCTCTCGCCACATTAACGGCCTCTTTACGCACGTCCTCCAGACAGTTATAGCGACTGTTTCTGGAGGAGGCTTTGCCTCGGATTGTGAATTTCAAACGGATTGACAGATGACGTTAACGGCCTCTTTACGCGCGTCCTCCAGACAGTTATAGCGGCTGTTTGCGGAGGATTTTTGAACCAGCATTATGTCAATACAACGGATTAAATTATGATGTGTACGGCCTCTTTACGCACGTCCTCCAGACTGTCACAGCGACTGTTTCTGGAGGATGCTTTCCCTCAGATTGTGAGCTCAAAACGGATTGACAGATGACGTTAAAGGCCTCTTTACGCACGTCCTCCAGACAGTTATAGCGACTGTTTCTGGAGGATGCTTTCCCTCATATTGTGACCTTAAAACGGATTGACAGATGACAATAACAGCCTCTTTACGCGCGTCCTCCAGACTGTCACAGCGACTGTTTCTGGAGGATGCTTTCCCTCAGATTGTGAGCTCAAAACGGATTGACAGATGATAATAACAGCCTCTTTACGCGCGTCCTCCAGACTGTCACAGCGACTGTTTCTGGAGGATGCTTTCCCTCAGATTGTGAGCTCAAAACGGATTGACAGATGACAATAACAGCCTCTTTACGCGCGTCCTCCAGACTGTCACAGCGACTGTTTCTGGAGGGTGCTTTCCCTCAGATTGTGATCTTAAAACGGATTGACAGATGACAATAACAGCCTCTTTACGCACGTCCTCCAGACAGTTACAGCGGCTGTTTGCGGAGGATTTTTGACCCAGCATTATGTCAATAAAACGGATTAAATTATGATGTGTACGGCCTCTTTACGCACGTCCTCCAGACAGTTACAGCGGCTGTTTGCGGAGGATTTTTGACCCAGCATTATGTCAATAAAACGGATTAAATTATGATGTGTACGGCCTCTTTACGCACGTCCTCCAGACAGTTACAGCGGCTGTTTGCGGAGGATTTTTGACCCAGCATTATGTCAATAAAACGGATTAAATTATGATGTGTACGGCCTCTTTACGCACGTCCTCCAGACAGTTATAGCGGCTGTTTGCGGAGGATTTTTGACTCAGCATTATGTCAATAAAACGG
>NW_027176607.1:0-7500 GCF_023349555.1 Cebidichthys violaceus | reverse complement strand
TCACTTGCAGTCCAATGTCGCCATCCTGTGGACAAAGTGAGAGTTGCAGTTTGGAATTACACTTAGAAAAAAACCAGCAAACTGACCTCCAGGCCCTGTATTGTGGTTGTGGAGGCCGCTTTGGAGGCTCTAGCTCGGCTAGTTGAAGGCTTTAGCGCTTCTCTCCCATCTACCAGGGGCACGAAACTAAATTACCAGGGGCATGAACGTCCTGAACGGTCGGAGTTTTGGTTTTAACCCAGAGAGGGTGCTTAAGTGTGGGGGCCCGGGACCGCCTGGAGACGGGGTTAGAAGGGTAGCTGCCGGAGGTGTCTCTGCGGGCTTTTGGTGAGGGGTGGCCGGGTGGGGGTGGGTCCGGTTGGGGGGGGGTGTTTTTGGAGGGCTATTTTTTATTTTTTCCCCGTTTTTGGTGGGAGCTTGAGTCAGAGGTGTTGGTGGGTGACTAGGGGGGTGCTGCGGAGGTCCTGTGGCCGGGAAAGGTGCCTTATTTCCGGGTGTGGATGAGTGGATGAGGCTGGTGCTGTGGGAGTGCTTTTCTCACACTTTCTCCCACTATTTCGGTCTGCTTTAAGCAGAGGTGATGCTGGGTGACCAGGGGGGTGCTGCGGAGGTCCTGTGGCCAGGAAAGGTGCCTGATTTCCGGGTGTGGATGAGTGGATGAGGCTGGTGCTGTGGGAGTGCTTTTCACACACTTTCTCCCACTATTTCGGTCTGCTTTAAGCAGAGGTGATGGAGGGTGACCAGGGGGATGCTGCGGAGGTCCTGTGGCCGGGATAGGTGCCTTATTTCCGGGTGTGGATGAGTGGATGAGGCTGGTGCTGTGGGAGTGCTTTTCTCACACTTTCTCCCACTATTTCGGTCTGCTTTAAGCAGAGGTGATGCTGGGTGACCAGGGGGGTGCTGCGGAGGTCCTGTGGCCGGGAAAGGTGCCTTATTTCCGGGTGTGGATGAGTGGATGAGGCTGGTGCTGTGGGAGTGCTTTTCTCACACTTTCTCCCACTATTTCGGTCTGCTTTAAGCAGAGGTGATGCTGGGTGACCAGGGGGGTGCTGCGGAGGTCCTGTGGCCAGGAAAGGTGCCTGATTTCCGGGTGTGGATGAGTGGATGAGGCTGGTGCTGTGGGAGTGCTTTTCACACACTTTCTCCCACTATTTCGGTCTGCTTTAAGCAGAGGTGATGGAGGGTGACCAGGGGGATGCTGCGGAGGTCCTGTGGCCGGGATAGGTGCCTGATTTCCGGGTGTGGATGAGTGGATGAGGCTGGTGCTGTGGGAGTGCTTTTCTCACACTTTCTCCCACTATTTCGGTCTGCTTTAAGCAGAGGTGATGCTGGGTGACCAGGGGGGTGCTGCGGAGGTCCTGTGGCCAGGAAAGGTGCCTGATTTCCGGGTGTGGATGAGTGGATGAGGCTGGTGCTGTGTGAGTGCTTTTCACACACTTTCTCCCACTATTTCGGGTTGCTTTAAGCAGAGGTGATGCTGGGTGACCAGGGAGATGCTGCGGAGGTCCTGTGGCCGGGAAAGGTGCCTGATTTCCGGGTGTGGATGAGTGGATGAGGCTGGTGCTGTGTGAGTGCTTTTCCCACACTTTCTCCCACTATTTCGGTCTGCTTTAAGCAGAGGTGGTGGAGGGTGACCAGGGGGATGCTGCGGAGGTCCTGTGGCCGGGATAGGTGCCTTATTTCCGGGTGTGGATGAGATGAGAGTGGGGGTGCTTTCCACACCCGAATTTATCCTTTCTCCCCTTCTGTTTTTCGGACCCTTTTGTGTCAGTGTTGCTGGGTGCCAGGGGGATGCTGTGGAGGTGTTTTATCCGGAAAAAGTGCTTTTTTTCCGGGCGTGAGCGAGATGTGTGTCTGGGTGCTCTTCAGCCCGGACTTTGCCTTTCTCACCCTTCTTTTTTCAGGCCCTTTTGTGGCAGTGTTGCTGGGTGCCAGGGGGGATGCTCTGGAGGTGTTACACCCGGGAAAAGCGCTCTTTTTCCGGGTGTGTAAGTGATGAGAGTGGGGGTGCTTTCCACGCCCGAATTTACCCTTTCTCCTCTTCTGTTTTTCTAGCCCTTTTGTGTCAGTGTTGGGGGGAGCCCAGGGGATGCTCTGGAGGTGTTTTACCGGGGAAAAAGTGCTTTTTTCCGGGCGTGAGCGAGATGTGTGTCTGGGTGCTCTTCAGCCCGGACTTTGCCTTTCTCACCCTTCTTTTTTCAGGCCCTTTTGTGGCAGTGTTGCTGGGTGCCAGGGGGATGCTCTGGAGGAGGCCCACCCGGGAAAAGTGCTCTTTTTCCGGGTGTGGAGGAGATGAGAGTGGGGATGCTTTCCACGCCCGAATTTACCCTTTCCCACCCTCCGTTTTTCGGGTCCTTTTGTGGGAGTGTTGCTGGGTGCCAGGGGGTTGCTCTGGAGGAGGCCCACCCGGAAAAAGTGCTGTTTTCCGGGTGTGGGTGAGATGAGAGTGGGGGTGCTTTCCACGCCCGAATTTACCCTTTCTCACCATCCGTTTTTCGGGCCCTTTTGTGGGAGTGTTGGGGGGAGCCCAGGGGATGCTCTGGAGGTGAGTCACCCGGAAAAAGTGCTCGTTTTCCGGGTGTGGAAGGGATGAGAGTGGGGGTGCCTTCCACGCCCGAATTTACCCTTTCCCACCCTCCGTTTTTCGGGCCCTTTTGTGGGAGTGTTGCTGGGAGCCCAGGGGATGCTCTGGATGTGAGTCACCCGGAAAAAGTGCCATTTTCCGGGCGTGAGCGAGATGTGTGTCTGGGTGCTTTTCAGCCCAAACTTACCCTTTTTCACCCTCTTTTTTTCGGGTCCTTTTGTGGGAGTGTTGCTGGGTGCCAGGGGGTTGCTCTGGAGGAGGCCCACCCGGAAAAAGTGCTGTTTTCCGGGTGTGGGTGAGATGAGAGTGGGGGTGCTTTCCACGCCCGAATTTACCCTTTCTCACCATCCGTTTTTCGGGCCCTTTTGTGGGAGTGTTGGGGGGAGCCCAGGGGATGCTCTGGAGGTGAGTCACCCGGAAAAAGTGCTGTTTTCCGGGCGTGAGCGAGATGTGTGTCTGGGTGCTTTTCAGCCCGAACTTACCCTTTCCCACCCTCTTTTTTTCGGGTCATTTTGTGGGAGTGTTGGGGGGAGCCCAAGGGATGCTCTGGAAGAGGCCCACCCGGAAAAAGTGCTGTTTTCCGGGTGTGGGTGAGATGAGAGTGGGGGTGCTTTCCACGCCCGAATTTACCCTTTCTCACCATCCGTTTTTCGGGCCCTTTTGTGGGAGTGTTGGGGGGAGCCCAGGGGATGCTCTGGAGGTGAGTCACCCGGAAAAAGTGCTGTTTTCCGGGCGTGAGCGAGATGTGTGTCTGGGTGCTTTTCAGCCCGAACTTACCCTTTCCCACCCTCTTTTTTTCGGGTCATTTTGTGGGAGTGTTGGGGGGAGCCCAAGGGATGCTCTGGAAGAGGCCCACCCGGAAAAAGTGCTGTTTTCCGGGTGTGGGTGAGATGAGAGTGGGGGTGCTTTCCACGCCCGAATTTACCCTTTCTCACCATCCGTTTTTCGGGCCCTTTTGTGGGAGTGTTGGGGGGAGCCCAGGGGATGCTCTGGAGGTGAGTCACCCGGAAAAAGTGCTGTTTTCCGGGCGTGAGCGAGATGTGTGTCTGGGTGCTTTTCAGCCCGAACTTACCCTTTCCCACCCTCTTTTTTTCGGGTCATTTTGTGGGAGTGTTGGGGGGAGCCCAAGGGATGCTCTGGAAGAGGCCCACCCGGAAAAAGTGCTGTTTTCCGGGTGTGGGTGAGATGAGAGTGGGGGTGCTTTCCACGCCCGAATTTACCCTTTCTCACCATCCGTTTTTCGGGCCCTTTTGTGGGAGTGTTGGGGGGAGCCCAGGGGATGCTCTGGAGGTGAGTCACCCGGAAAAAGTGCTGTTTTCCGGGCGTGAGCGAGATGTGTGTCTGGGTGCTTTTCAGCCCGAACTTACCCTTTCCCACCCTCTTTTTTTCGGGTCATTTTGTGGGAGTGTTGGGGGGAGCCCAAGGGATGCTCTGGAAGAGGCCCACCCGGAAAAAGTGCTGTTTTCCGGGTGTGGGTGAGATGAGAGTGGGGGTGCTTTCCACGCCCGAATTTACCCTTTCTCACCATCCGTTTTTCGGGCCCTTTTGTGGGAGTGTTGGGGGGAGCCCAGGGGATGCTCTGGAGGTGAGTCACCCGGAAAAAGTGCTGTTTTCCGGGCGTGAGCGAGATGTGTGTCTGGGTGCTTTTCAGCCCGAACTTACCCTTTCCCACCCTCTTTTTTTCGGGTCATTTTGTGGGAGTGTTGGGGGGAGCCCAAGGGATGCTCTGGAAGAGGCCCACCCGGAAAAAGTGCTGTTTTCCGGGTGTGGGTGAGATGAGAGTGGGGGTGCTTTCCACGCCCGAATTTACCCTTTCTCACCATCCGTTTTTCGGGCCCTTTTGTGGGAGTGTTGGGGGGAGCCCAGGGGATGCTCTGGAGGTGAGTCACCCGGAAAAAGTGCTGTTTTCCGGGCGTGAGCGAGATGTGTGTCTGGGTGCTTTTCAGCCCGAACTTACCCTTTCCCACCCTCTTTTTTTCGGGTCATTTTGTGGGAGTGTTGGGGGGAGCCCAAGGGATGCTCTGGAAGAGGCCCACCCGGAAAAAGTGCTGTTTTCCGGGTGTGGGTGAGATGAGAGTGGGGGTGCTTTCCACGCCCGAATTTACCCTTTCTCACCATCCGTTTTTCGGGCCCTTTTGTGGGAGTGTTGGGGGGAGCCCAGGGGATGCTCTGGAGGTGAGTCACCCGGAAAAAGTGCTGTTTTCCGGGCGTGAGCGAGATGTGTGTCTGGGTGCTTTTCAGCCCGAACTTACCCTTTCCCACCCTCTTTTTTTCGGGTCATTTTGTGGGAGTGTTGGGGGGAGCCCAAGGGATGCTCTGGAAGAGGCCCACCCGGAAAAAGTGCTGTTTTCCGGGTGTGGGTGAGATGAGAGTGGGGGTGCTTTCCACGCCCGAATTTACCCTTTCTCACCATCCGTTTTTCGGGCCCTCTTGTGGCAGTGTTGGCAGGGGCCTAGGGGATGCGGTGGAGGTCAAAGATCCGGGAAATGTGCCCCCTTTCCCTGGTAAATGACGTCCAGGGCGCTGTCCGTGGTGCTGTCCATGGTGCTGATGTTGCTACGTGAGCTAATGCCCGGAAAAAGCGCCCTAAACTGGGATGATGAGAGAGAGAGAGAGAGAGAGAGAGAGAGAGAGAGAGAGAGAGAGAGAGAGAGAGAGAGAGAGAGAGAGAGAGAGAGAGGGCATGGAGCAGCAGTCGGAGGCATCCCAGGGAGAGAGGCATGCTCTGGGGCACGAAAATCCCGGAAAAAGGAAGAAAAAGGGAAAAAAAACCCAGCCGCGTATGTGACGTGACTCTAGGCAACACGAAGCGCTGAAGGCTTCAGCGCTTCGTTGAGTCGCAAGAGTTCCAGGGGCGTAAAAGTCAGAAAAACGCCAAAGTGTCTCTAGGCAACACGAAGCGCTGAAGGCTTCAGCGCTTCGCTGACTCGCAAGAGTTCCAGGGGCGTAAAACCCAGCAAAACGCCAAAGTGTTTCTAGGCAACACGAAGCGCTGAAGGCTTCAGCGCTTCGCTGACTTGCAAGAATTCCAGGGGCGCGAACCTCCAAAAAACGACAGAGTGTCTCTAGGCAAAAACCAATAAGCGCTGAAGCCTTCAGCGCTTATTGGTTTTTGCCTATCCCGATGTGACCACTTTTGGTAGGGGGTAACCAAGCCACCTTGCGCACATTTTGTGAAACCGGTTTTTCAAAAATCTGTCTATCATGAAAAGACAGCGACAGCTTTACTACAAGAAGGCCGGAAAAGTGAAGGCACCACGGAGATAATTTCGGCCCGACTCCCGGTTACCAGGGCGGCAAAGACAGGCGACAACGCGGAAGTACTTTATCCGATTTAAAGCCATTATGCTCGGCCTATGTGATCCGATTTTTTGACGGACAACAGCGGTGTGTTGCGGACGTCTCTTCCCCGCGAATGGAGCGTTCTGGCTGGGCCTGGGAGATCCGAGTTTTGACGGACAACAGCGGAGTGTTGCGGGGAAGCGCTGCCTTAGAAAATGACTTTCAAACGGATTAACTGATTATGTTAACGGCCTCTTTACGCGCGTCCTCCAGGCAGTTACAACGACTGTTTCTGGAGGAGGCTTTGCCTCGGATTGTGAATTTAAAACGGATTGACAGATGACGTTAACGGCCTCTTTACGCACGTCCTCCAGACAGTTATAGCGACTGTTTCTGGAGGAGGCTTTGCCTCGGATTGTGAATTTAAAACGGATTGACAGATGACGTTAACGGCCTCTTTACGCACGTCCTCCAGACAGTTATAGCGACTGTTTCTGGAGGAGGCTTTGCCTCGGATTGTGAATTTAAAACGGATTGACAGATGACGTTAACGGCCTCTTTACGCGCGTCCTCCAGACTGTCACAGCGGCTGTTTGTGGAGGATTTTTGACCCAGCATTATGTCAATAAAACGGATTAAATTATGATGTGTACGGCCTCTTTACGCACGTCCTCCAGACAGTTACAGCGACTGTTTCTGGAGAATGCTTTCCCTCAGATTGTGAATTTAAAACGGATTGACAGATGACGTTAACAGCCTCTTTACGCACGTCCTCCAGACAGTTATAGCGGCTGTTTGCGGAGGATTTTTGACCCAGCATTATGTCAATACAACGGATTAAATTATGATGTGTACGGCCTCTTTACGCACGTCCTCCAGACTGTCACAGCGACTGTTTCTGGAGAATGCTTTTCCTCAGATTGTGAATTTAAAACGGATTGACAGATGACGTTAACAGCCTCTTTACGCACGTCCTCCAGACAGTTATAGCGGCTGTTTGCGGAGGATTTTTGACCCAGCATTATGTCAATACAACGGATTAAATTATGATGTGTACGGCCTCTTTACGCACGTCCTCCAGACTGTCACAGCGACTGTTTCTGGAGGATGCTTTCCCTCAGATTGTGAGCTCAAAACGGATTGACAGATGACAATAACAGCCTCTTTACGCACGTCCTCCAGACAGTTATAGCGGCTGTTTGTGGAGGAGGCTTTGCCTCGGATTGTGAATTTAAAACGGATTGACAGATGACGTTAACGGCCTCTTTACGCACGTCCTCCAGACAGTTATAGTGGCTGTTGCTGGAGGATGTTTCGCCTCACATTGTGAGCTTTAAACGGACTCTCTCGCCACATTAACGGCCTCTTTACGCACGTCCTCCAGACAGTTATAGCGACTGTTTCTGGAGGAGGCTTTGCCTCGGATTGTGAATTTAAAACGGATTGACAGATGACGTTAACGGCCTCTTTACGCACGTCCTCCAGACAGTTATAGTGGCTGTTGCTGGAGGATGTTTCGCCTCACATTGTGAGCTTTAAACGGACTCTCTCGCCACATTAACGGCCTCTTTACGCACGTCCTCCAGACAGTTATAGCGACTGTTTCTGGAGGAGGCTTTGCCTCGGATTGTGAA
>NW_027176606.1:2281881-2391881 GCF_023349555.1 Cebidichthys violaceus | reverse complement strand
AGATGCATGTGGAACGGGCATCAACAGAAAATTAATAAGAATGAACATACGATGGAAAGTCTTGGTATAATTCAAAAGAGAGACGAAAGGGATTAATGGACAGAAAATGTTGTAGAGATGTGACAGCAGAGAGAACGGAGGGGAACATTAGGAACTGTGCAAAACGTCAAATGAGTTGCAACCATTGAGTTAAAGCCATAGACCGTGTATAAGAAATGCACGTAGTCGGCGTGATGTCTCATTGGTTTGCGGACTACGGTTTTTGAAGCCTTGAGTTCGGCATTTTGGCAGTCGCCATCTTGTTTTTTTTTTTGCAACCAACCGATCGCTGAACGAGACGACCAAATGCTACAACTAACATTCATGAATTCAAATCACACTGTGAAAGAGTTTAAGTTCTCTTAAACGCAGACCGGACAACTGCGTGGTAGCAACCTGGCAATCACAAGGCAATGGCAATCCATCAAATACCTGTCACTTAAAAAAAAAACAAAAAAACATCAACCTCATGGTGGATCATGGTGGCAGTAGATGAAAGACATGGAATCACCAAAGTCTGAAAGATTTATCCTCAATAACCATAAGATAGTTATTGAGATATTTCAGTCTTGGTCAATGGGATGGACTGACCAACCGACACACCAACATTGTTATCCATATATATATATATATATATATATATATATACACATATATGTATATATATATATATATATATATATATATATATATATATATATACACACACACAGGTATACTTTCTACTGAAATCGGTTACGATTGGATTGAATTTGTAGGAGCGGTGAACGTGTTAATAAACATACATAATACAGCAGAATAAACCTGTCCTTCCTGCCATCTGTTCACACACCCTGTCAGTCAGGATTTATTACGCTCAGAGTTTTCATAAAGACATTGTGGTGTTTGTACTTACTGTACTTATAAGAGGGAGGAGGATTACACTGTCTTTTGTCCTCTGCTTGGACTTGCACTTGTTCAAAAGAAATTCTCTGTCTGTGTGCCAAGTCGTACAATTTATGAGCATCTAGTGCAAAATCCCGGGTGATCTTTATCTGTCTGTACAGTACGTGTCGTGAACATACCTGTATCTCTGTCTCTCCAGGTGTTTGCCAAAGTCTTCAGCCACGAGGCTTTGGAGTCCTACCTCCCGAAAATCCAGCAGGTCATCCAGGAGAGTCTCCGAGTGTGGAGCTCCAACCCTGAGCCCATCAACGTCTACAGGTATGGTGGGAGTCCTAGCGTGGAAAGGGACCCACAAGAGAAAGACATGTCCTCACTGCTGGTATAAATGTCATCATAGTGGGTCGAGATATTCTACTATCTCTGCAGAAAGAAACATCACTACTACACATTGAAGCATAGATACAGTGGATAGACGCCTCATCATGACGGTGGAAACAAGTGAGGATCTACGGATGTGACCGAGGTCCTGATTGGTTGTTTTTTTTCCCGCAGGGAGAGCCAGAGGTTGTCCTTCACCATGGCGGTGAGGGTGCTGCTGGGATTCAGGGTGTCGGAGGAGGAGATGAGGCATCTGTTCGCAACCTTCCAGGACTTTGTTGACAACCTGTTCAGCCTGCCTATAGACCTGCCGTTTAGCGGCTACAGGAAGGTACGTGTTGACGTCTTCTTTTTGAATTTGCTCCGTGTTTTTGTCACATCATTTTAGCCCAAAACAAAACTATTCCCTTCATGCAAAGTCGCAATGGGGTTCCTTGAAGAGACATCTCGGTATCTGGTGTAAACTTTTGCTTTGCGTGCGTTTACAGGGCATCCGTGCACGAGACACCCTGCAGAAAAGCATAGAGAAGGCCATCAGGGAGAAGCCGTTGTGCTCCCAGGGGAAGGACTACAGCGACGCGCTGGACGTCCTGATGGAGAGCGCCAAAGAGAACGGCACCGAGCTCACCATGCAGGAACTGAAGGTAACGCGCCGGCGCACGGAAATCACCTGAGGAAGAGGTGTGGAAACGCATGCTGGAGAGAAGCCAGGCGCACACGAAGCTCCCCCCCCCCCCAATCACACATAGGAGCATTAACACGCCAGCTCTGATGCGCATGTGTTCAAACAAGCACTAAGTCACGCGTAATGAACACGCTCGCTGTTTATCTAGTAAAGTGCTGCCAAAATGGAACCTGTGTTCGTTGACTGAACACACACACACACACACACACACACACACACACATCGACAATTATTGTAATTTCTCCAACAAATCATCTTGACATCAAAAGCAATGAAAGTGACTTATGATACACATCTGTATGTAAAATATGACTGCAGGGATGCTAAGCTGATGCCCATAGGCAGCCAGTAACACACACAGTCATGGACAGGCACACCCTCTATTTACCTATTAAAGTAATTCTGAGGAATTCTGTGGAAACTCAACTCTCTCTCTCTCTCTCTCTCTCTCGCTCTCTGTGGTTTCTGGGTTACGTCCAGGGCCAAAAATAAGTCAACACTCCCCCTGCTAGGGGTCTGAAAGAGGCCTCCTGTACGCACACACACTCTCACACACACACACACACATACAGTATATAAATACACACACAAAGTGAACTGGGGAGCCCCTGTCGCAGAGGCCCAGGCTGAAGCACTCTCCTGCAGTTTTCTGACGCACGCATATATAACACACACACACACACACACACACACACACACACACACACACACACACACACACACACACACACAGACGTCGGGTGAGGCAGAAATGTGTTTTGACACAGATGATGGCAGATGAGAGGTTTATAATAGGAGTCGTGCTGCCCAGCCTCGGCGTTATTTATTCCACTACCTGAATAATGGGCTCGGCGCGGCGTGCTGAATGTTGTTATTGGATTTGAACTTCATATTTCCAAACAGGCTACTTTTCAGGAATTAAAAACAACATGCTTTTATTATGGATCGGCAAGATTGAGGTGTGGGGTGGTGGCTTTGAGCCCAAAGCAAGCTTTGCTCACAATTTGGCTTAATAATGACAAAGCAAAAATAGATTTCACATTTTGAAAATGAATCAAACTGACACTGACGACCCTACAACGCGCTGGGTGAGAAAAATCAGTTTTCTTCAGGCATAAATGTTGAATTCTGTATCACTACCACCTTAAAAACATTAACGGTGGCTATGTTTGGGCATTTGGCTAATGTCCACCCTTCAGCACATAAGTCTACCATCTATATTTCCACTCTCCGGACCCTTCGTTCAAGTAACAAGCCATTAGCCCATCAGTAGCTGAGGCAGAAACCACCTGGCATGCTCACAAAGTAAAGACAAAGCAACTGAAACGCCCTCAGAACAGTTCTGCACTCGGCGTTCACTCGGTGAACTTGTGACGAGGGCTCATAAGTAGGCACTGCTCAACACGAGCCAAAAAAGGTTTGAGGAACCAGCGCGCTGACACACCATCTCCCCTCTCTGTCGTCCCCCACAGGAGTCGACTATTGAGCTGATCTTCGCTGCTTTCGCCACCACGGCCAGTGCCAGCACCTCACTCATCATGCAGCTCCTCCGCCACCCTGCCGTCCTGGAGCGCCTGAGGGAGGAGCTGAGAGCCAGGGGTCTCCTCCACAATGGTTGCCTTATGCCAGGAGAGCTGAGGCTGGACACCATCGTGAGCCTCAAGTACCTGGACTGCGTCATCAAGGAGGTGCTGAGACTCTTTACGCCCGTCTCGGGGGCCTACAGAACCGCCATGCAGACCTTCGAACTTGACGTGAGTAGCCTGAAGGAATAGTTCCCGACTGAATACCACTTCACGATCTAATATTTCTTTAATATCTTGGCCATTCTCATCACACGTCAGTTGATGGAAGTCTTTCCAAATGGCACATTCATCTTCACATCCAGCATCTTTGGAATTTCTGTCAAATTAACAACAAAGACTAAAAAGAATAAAAAAGCCATCTTATTTCAAATGAATGGTTTATTAGAAGCTAGAACATAGTCTTCTAAGATCTTTATGAAGGACTTATAAAGAATGAAGAAGAGCAGCTTTGAAATCTATAGGAAATCTACAGGAAACTACCCCAAAACACAAGGTTTTAAGGGCACATTTAAGAAGGACAAAGTGCCATCACAACTGATTCTCACATCCCCTTATTCATAGCTTGTATGAGTTACAAGAACTGGAACCAGAGTTTGTGCAAAGTACATAATCTCTAAATTGCAACCATACAGATCTTCTCACTGGCTCCATTTCTCTGTCTTTCTTTCTCCAGGGAGTGCAGATCCCAAAGGGCTGGAGCGTGATGTACAGCATTCGTGACACCCACGACACCTCAGCCGTCTTCAAGGATGTGGACGCCTTCGACCCCGACCGCTTCAGCCAGGAGCGGGGAGAAGACAAAGAGGGGCGCTTCCACTACTTGCCCTTCGGCGGCGGTGTCCGGTCCTGCCTGGGCAAGCAGCTCGCCACCCTCTTCCTTCGCATCCTAGCTATTGAGCTGGCCAGCACCAGCCGCTTCGAGCTGGCCACCCGGCAGTTCCCCCGCGTGGTCACGGTACCAGTGGTCCACCCCGTCGACGGGCTGAAGGTGAAGTTCTACGGCTTGGACTCCAACCAGAACGAGATCATGGCCAAGTCGGAAGAGTTGCTGGGAGCGACTGTTTGAAGGGCAGAGAGTTGACGAGTAGGGGAGGGGTGAGTGATCGAAGAAGTCTTGAGGGAGAAGATTGAAGGAAGGAAAGAAAGAATTTCAGAGTTATTTTTTCTTCTCCACCTTTGCTCTGCCAAGTTGGAGGTTCCTTTTCAGACTAAAAAGAAAAGCAGAAGTCTTCATTTCTTGTTACACCTGATCATGATCGGGACTTTCCTCTGAGAAAGGAAGAAGCTGCCAAAAAAAGTTCTTAATTATGCTCTATTCCGTGTATTTTTTTTTTTAAAGAAATATACAAAACAAAGTGTATGTACAAAAAAAAGCTATGTAATATAATTTGAAAGAGAATGGTGGGTAGTGCACAATGGGAGAAAGAGAAGTATGGTGGTACTTTTTGGTGAAATGAAGTGTTGAAATTTGAAAAGTAAAAGTAAAGACGGTTGAGGAAGGAAGGCGCGATGGATGAAACAGGGTATAGGATGAAAGAATATGATATTTTAGCATTTTGCTTGTGCTTAATCAAATGCAGTGAACCATTTCAGTTGTATAGCAGGGTAAAAGAGATGGATATATAGACTGATAGTTCTAGATTTTCCGGTCAAATTTGATGAATTTTGAGCCTGAATTTTTCCCATCCCATCCCAGATTTAACTCATGTTTTCTGCTTATTTGAGAAAGATTTGAAAGAATGACATACAACAGTGGTGGCATTGTGTTTTCCATCAAAAAAAGGCTCATCAAGATTTTCATTCGTTTTCAATTGTTTACGTATAAGTTTACAAATGCAATCAACAGGATCAGAGCACATTGGGAAGCAGGTTGTGTCACAGGTGAACTGCGTTGCTGAGCTTCTAAGATTGGCTCTGCACCATTTCTGTAATATAATGCAGTAAATATTTGGCTTCAATATCTACTGCTATTTGAGGTCAAATTTAATTTTGGGCAGTGAAGAAAAGGGCTGAAAAATGAGAGATGGGGAAGATATACTGGCTGCATAACGGGTGGACCACGTAACATTTTGAATTGATGTAAATGGGCAATTTGTTCAATTTCTTAAAACCTCCTTCCTTTCCGGTAATATTTTTCACAAACCTGCCTCTACAATTTATAATCCGCATACATATTGCTTCCATTTATGTATCATACAGTAAAATAAGCTTCAGTTCACAAATACTATTTAGAAGCAATGCCATCCCACCGCGTTTTACTGTTTCTTATCTCCAGTGAAAATTTCGACACTCTCTTCTTCCGTCTCTGCTACCCAATGATTGCCCATATGCATTGACTCAAAATGCCCATATTTATAACAAATCACAGTAATCGTAATGATGTGTGAACTCAGGTGCAGAGTAGACATTGTGGTGGATAATGAATAAGCCTTCGCTTTTTTGATGTTTAACTCTGACTGACTGCACGTAAATAATGTACTCGCTGTTGTAGTTTCAGAGTTGGACCGATTACTTCTTTTTGGAAATCTGTAAATAACTTTGCCGTCAGACCACATAAACAAGAGGATATCAGGGGTTTCCAATAACTCTTGACTAACCACTTGACTTATTACCATTACCTTCTGCAACCATTTTGCCCTCCCACCAAGGAAGCAATTCTGATGGTGCAAGCAGAATCAAGCAACATGAAATCGCAATTGGCACCACAATAGGTATGTCACTAAAATCAAAGTCAATAAGCAGTGAGGTCCAGATCTGCTTCGTAAACTCTCTGAACCTGTGCTTTGATACATAAACTACACTTTTAAGTTGCATTGAGATTGTACCCTCTGGGACGGTGACTTTATCCCGCAACGAGGATGCGATAAAGGACTCGTTCTCACAAAGCGGCGAGACTTCCTGAGCTGGAGGAGGAGGAGGAGAGACAGAGGGATGAGGTGGAGGTGGAGAGGAGAAGACCTACATACATGCTGCTTGAGTGTTGCTTTGTCGTTCTGTGTTTCGTTTTAATTGTGTTTTTGTTTTCCCGTCTCCTTGGGGCAGACATTTTGAGTTGCGTGTAGAAGGTGACATTTCGTCTTGCTGCTCCTCCAATCAACGCTAAAAATGCAAAACAAAATTTAATTCCATGGGTTGTTTTTTTTTTTTAGCTATAAGAGATTTATTGTTTGAGGTGATTGCACAATCAGAACTCTCAGAGCTTTGCGTGTTCCATAATTGGAGTCAGACTTTGTTCTTATATCACATATATGATCAGCTTCTGCGACGGAACCTCTGGGACTTGCTAGCGGAACTCTTGGACATTCTAGAATCCCTCGATAGAATTCTGAGTTCTACACCGAAGCTCGAGAGAGAGAGAGAGAGAGAAGGACCGATGGGTTTTCAGGGGAGGGCAGGGCTTTTCTTATTGGATGATCCAATAGCATTCCAGATGGATCCTGCCTGTTCTAGACATTGCTCACTCTTTCTACCAACCACACCACTGATTTCTTCATGATAAAAAATATAAAAATTGAATTATTTTGCTGCTTTTCTTGTGTACATTTTCTAATTGAGAGTTCTAGATTGCTATAGTTTGTATTGAGTGAGATTTGCTATTTCTTTCCCTTTATATATATATATATATATATATATATATATATATACACACATATATATATATATATGTATATATATAATTTAGCTGATTAAAATATTTGCATTTCATGAAAGCAAAAATAGCATTAATAGATAGTGTATATTAATTTGTACAATATTCCTTTCTTTAGCAAGCCATGGGGAAAATCAGCTATCTACGTCTACTAATAACCTAATATTAATGTTATTGTACGATTAATATTGTTGTTATAAGATATTTGAAATGCTATTTTTTATTCTATTACAGATTTAGAGTTTTTAGCCTAAATGAGAAGGTCTTTGATAAATATTGGATGTATTTAGAATGTTATGTATTTCAGTTATATTGTAAACAGTGTTTAAAATGTTAATATTGTTGATTTGATTACTGTAATAATTATTATTTGTTTTGTTATTCAGACTTATTATCACTGCATTTTATTTGATATTAATTATGGAAAACAGAAAGCACTTGCGAGGTATGTCTATTTTTTAAGTGCCATGCGACTACACTTCCCTTCCTCTCACCTGTTGGTTTCTCTGAACCTGTCTTATGTCATTCTGTACATAATATTTGTATTTCTTTTTACAGGAAAAAAAAATGTTCCTTTAGTTTAAATATGAATGTCTTGGTCTACTTTCCTCCTTTTCTTTTTGTTACCGTGATTGTTAAATGTACTCCTGTAATAAACTATAAAGTAAAAAGATATCGGAATACTGAATTTTGTACTTAGAAAAATGCATTTATGTTTTTTAATGTATGAAACATTTCAAGTAGTAAAAATTTCTGTTCATCCTACTTTTACACTATGAGGCTTTACCAATAGCGACATATGTTCTACATTCAGCATTACCGCTCATGTATTGAGTATACATGAGTCTGTATTTATTAAGTGAAAACACAATATGGTCATAAAAAGGTGCAAAGAGTAAGATGTGGCCACATGGGCCAACAAATGGAGGGCAGAGTTTCACCTCTAAACAATCTACATCAATTGGTTAAAGATTTAGTCAGTGCAAACCGCATTGCCAGGAGTCTGATCCTGCGAGACTACCAAATCACCAAACTTTCTTTTGCTGCCTGGCTGAATGCTAGTTGCTAAAGCTAACCGCTAAGTGAAGGCCACAGCTCCCCCAGTCCCAGCAGCGAAGTTTCCTCCTGGTAGCAATGAGGACGAAACAAAAAAAAAACAAACAACGGGTCATTTTTTCATTTCTTTCTGGATTTGATGCGTAAACTCTAAAGTGTGACGGTGTTTTTATAAACCACAAAAAGTATGTGCAAAAAGCACGTCCAGCATGCAAATCGAACAGATGGCGCGCAGTCTGTATGCTAACGAGAGCTCGGAGCACTGAAAGCACTAACATGTAAATCAGAGCGGTCGGGAAAGTTGTGGATGGGGAACAAGTGAGACCAGGTGCATTCCATCATCTTAGATAAACTGTTAAGAGCAGTAAATGCTGCAGAGACGCACCATTCTTTCCATTTTTATAACACAAAGATCATAAAAACCTCCTTAAAAGGTCCGAAATGCACACAATGCCAAGGAAGACTGACAGATAAAAACATGTACTAAAACCAAGTGTAGACGCGCAACATCCTATAAATCATGTGGATACTTTGATCCAAAGCCCCTAAAGCAGGGGTGTCAAACTCATTTTCACTCTGGGAAAGCATTACGGTTTCCCTCAAAGGGCCGGTTGTAAATTTAAGACTGTGTAAATGTAACTACTCCTAGCATATTGGAAAATAACTGTCTCTGCATTTGATTATTGTTTATTCAAGTAAATAAAAATATTGTATATGCAGTTAAATAAATGTAAACATATATTTAAGCACATTTCTGTTGTTATAACTTAAATCCTTTTAGTTTAGGGTTAACATACCCACATTATTCTATCAAAGATCAAACTTTTAAAGAAAATAGCAAAGACAAATATCAAACAAAAGTTCAAAACTTAAAATCCTTTCAAGGGTGCGTTTGCACAATCCCACGGGAAGTATTTGCGGCCCGCGGGCCTATAGTTTGACACCGCTGCCCTAAAGCTTTAGCGTAAAGGCTACTATGAATGCGTAGCACAGACTGAATGGATACATTACACAGTAATCCCAGAAGTATTGTTTCAAAGCTTACCCTTCTGAACTTTTGAGGACAGGTGCATCAGAAAAGCCACCACAGAAAAAAACCTTACATTAACCTTACACTGCCGATAACTTTGCGTTTGCGAGCCCATGACGGCTGCCTCACGTATCATAAGTGGTTACAACAACAGGACAGAGACGCGTCATGTGGGGGGGGGGGCGGCACACACTGAAACTAGTGGTGTGGTTTGGACTGTCAGCACGGTGACTGACTGACGTCTCAATGCCTGCGTATCTGCTTTTGTTTCTCGGTTAGCAGATCAGTGCAGTTTGTGAACATCAAGAAGAAAGCGGCTCTGATGTTCGCAGGGAGTTTTCCTCTGGCTTGATGGAAGACAGAGGAAGAGAGAAAGCTATTACAATGAGCACAGATGTAAAAATGAAAAATAATCTACACACACTTCAAAGAGAGGGTTTGAGAGTGTGCGTGCCCACACACACACACACACACACACACACACACACACACACACACACACACAAGTAAAGAAATACACACAAACGCACATGGGTCATTTGGGGCATAATTGATTACATAGACAAATATTCACACATGACATGAATATAAAAGATGGCTGAAAGAAACACTGGCTTAACAATTTAGACCCAAACACACACACACACACACACACACACACACACACACACACACACACACACACACACACACACACACACACACACACACACACACACACACACACACAAACAAACACACACATACACACAGCTTGTGGGAAGAAAAAGGAGTTCTATTCTGTTTGTTTATAGTTTTGCCGCCAGGAGAGACCGTTTGCAACACTAAGTACTCCAAGATGAACCACTTCAAGGGAACCAAGAGAGAAAGAGTGTGTTTGTATGTGTGGACGTGATCTGGTGGTTTTCATGAATGAAGTTCTGTGATCCACTCTTAACTCTTTCAGTGTACATCCATATATATATATATATCTATATATATAGATATATATAGATATATATATCTATATATCTATATATATATATATCCAGGGCTTTCACATCTGTTGTGTAAATGTGCTTTAAGAAATCAAAAGCATACTTTTATGGTTTACATTTTCGTTCTATCCTCCTTCTCAAGCACATCACTTTCTTCATATACCAAAACCAGGCAAAATTCAGGATAAAGTCTCACTAGCCACTGCGGTTGTAGCAATTTATGGGAACAAGAAAGCGGTCGTCTCCGAGATGCAACTGCATTTTCTACACAACAACAAGAGGTAAATTGTCTGAAAAATGGAACAAACAACTAGTGCCGTCATTTTTTTTTTTTAGATTGACGGCAAGAAAAACCAAAGGAAGAAAACAAAGAGATGTGGAGAAAGCAGAGAGTTCCTCTCAGCTGTGACTGTCATCTCTTCTGGAGGATTACACATTGCTATTATCCACCGGTCTGGATGCAGAGGCACACAGCTGATCCCTCAGCTGTAGTCACAAGAGGTCATGAGAGCAGACAATCACCAGTCAGCACGCAGACTGAGTCAACAGAATCAGACTGCTGTGGGAGACAAAGTGTGACGGTCCATCTCAGGACAGGATGATGTGGAGATGGGGTTCGTCACAAACTTCATGCAGAACTGATTTAATCCGAAGTTTCTAAATTTTAAATGTGAAGATGAAAGCATTTACCTTTTCTCTGTAACACTTCTTAGCTTGGTTATAACCGGAGTTACTGGTTCTGTTGAGGCCATTATGTTTGGAAAGTTAGTGCCCTGTGATGATGCAGAGACGCCCGTGTTCACAGGGACAATTATTTCCCGATTTGATGAAGCTACAATTGAACTTTGCTAAATAATATTTTACATGGAACCCGGGGCATGGAATCATGAAATCTCAACGCAAACACCGTTTCCCGTAAGAGAGCCCGAGTTCTTTTTCATCAGAAAGAGAGAAACGTCGGCAACAGGAAGCGGCAGACACCGGTGGCACCGAGCTGCCAGAACGTAGCGAGGAAATGTCAATCACACATGAACCGGTGCATCAAAGAACAGAAAGTAATTACACTTCAAAATCAAAGCGCGGATGATTGAGTGTTTGGGGACAGTGTGGTGCCAAAACTGCACTGAAAAATGCAGTCATGTGTGTGCATGCACTTCATTTGCTCCTGTCAATGTCTGCTTATGGCTTCGCCTGCAGGCGCGTCCTCGTACAAGTGTCAGTATTTTCCAGGAAAGGCAGAAGCATCTGTTGGTAAACCACCGCCTGTTTCGGTATGCACGAAAGGTGTGTGATCTTCCTCATTGCGGCATCGCGGGGTTTCCCTGCGTTCGGGGGGGGGGGCCTGTCAAACATGTGTGAACTGCTCCTGGTGTGATATCTCTTCATATCACTGTATATAGATCCGGCCGCAGTTTATGAAATACGAACTTCACACAAAGAAAACACGCACGACAAACCCAGTGACGGCGAAACTGTTCTAGGAAACTTTTTAGCTTTTACCAACCAGCTGACACTCCTTTTCGCAATCGATATCACAGCCAATGAGCAGAGACGGAAGGTATTTGGACCTTTGCCTTCTTAGTCACATCAAAAACACGAAGCCGTGTCCAACATCTTGCATGTCAAGGACTTTCGAGTTGATTCGTGTCATGTTTTGTTCCAGGAGTTTCCATCTGAGAAGGCTGCACCCTCCGTCCATCCGTCCGTCCGTCGATCCATCACTCCACAGTCTGAGCACCGCCAGATACACACACGAGTGAAACACATTGTCTGATTAATTCTGCTGCTTGAAATCTGGATATTACCAGTTCTTCCAGAAATGTCAAATGAGAAGAAATGACCATTTCATGTAATAATAGGCGTGGTGGGATATTATGACATCAAATCTAGTGTTTGGTGAACAAAATATGTGAAAGAATTAGTTAAAGAGACGATAGAAATATGTCGTCGGAAAATTGTTTGTCGTCGGTTTAACTTCATCAGTGGTTACTTCAATTTGTATCATTATTACATCCTAGTTTAGCTCGTTAGCTAACATATGCCAATTTCCGTTAAGTACAAAGCTGAGACTAAAAGGGGTTTCATTAGTTTTGAAGGTTTTGGAAAATGTTTAATTTGGACCTTGCGATGGCGCAATACGAAAAGTCACAGAATCGCCAACGACAGCAAATATAAGGATTATCCACCGGATAGTCCCAAGAAACGTCACCTTGAACCACACATGTCAACCTGCTGGCAGGCCATACATGTTCTTGCTGAATTTCATGGTAATTTAGCCAACAATAATTTAAATATTTCAGTCACAAAATCACTGGACTGACGGGAAGAACGACCTATCAACCGACTGACCAATATCGCCATCATTAGAGCCTTTGCCCGGCTGAAAGTGATCAAAAGAAGGGTTTTCTCCCAGTCATTGACACCTAGAAGTCCCCCAAACGGTTGATATGAAATTGGCAACACATGTTGAGTTACTTTTGCTTTGACTCCAAAGTGGCTTTCTGTTCAAACTCCCATGTTTATTTAGTACTTCTTTTCCAGTAGACGAAAGAAAAGAAAGTGAGAGAAAAGGCGTAACTCGTTGACAATTGGAAGACAGTGGAAGAAACTGTTGCGTAACATAATTGGCACAATAAAGAAAAAGAAACCTAAAAGTTAGAGTAAGAGAAAAACAAGAGGGTGTGTCGGGGGGGAAGAACAGGATGCCGCATTTGATGACATCCCAGAACAACAAAAATCGAAACGACAAAGAGGCGTGGGTGATGACGGGAAGATAAGATCATAAACTGTGTGAATACCACAGGTGTGTTCGCGTCGGGTTCGTGAACTTCAGGTGAACTCATAATGATGCGTCTGAAGCCCAGCAGGTGCAGGAGTCAACCTGAGTTCAAGGCACAAGCACAGACGCACTCAAAACACATGCTTGTGTTTGTATTGCTATACTTGGGAGGACCTACAGTGATAAAAAACGTGTTTTTTCGCCCCCCCAACCATCACAACTTCATGTCTATTCACAGTCCTCACTTCTACCCGTAACCCCAAAAGTCAAAAATTCACATCGGTCCTGAAAAACATAGATGTGCTAGAACACCATATAAAAGAAAATGAACTCACACTGTGACTGGAGTGAATCCAAGAAGTGCTCATCCTTTGATGTGAAACCCACATGACCTGACATGTACTGTGAGTAGAAAGCTCACTATTCATCATGTCTTCTGCAAAAATGACGTTCATATACGACTGAATTGCATTCTTCATTAAGTTTACAGCGAACGATCCCCCCTCCCCCCCGATTACAGTCGAAGATACAAACATGTGGTTAATGCAAAAAAAATTAAAATCTTGGTTATGTTTAGGCAACAAAGCTTCTTGTTTAGGTAGAAATAAGAACATTTGTTACGTTATTTAAGTTTAAATACATTTAAATACAATTAATGTTGACTTTTGGTTTCACTCGGGACATGAACAGTGTCCTGCTGGGTGAAAGTCATCTGTTGGTTTGATTAAGAACAATGTTTTAAAAATAAATATAAATAGATGATAAAATCTTGAAATAAACTAACATGCAGTGTGTTTTATTAAGTTAGAAACTGGACCTGAAAAAAAGAGTTTTAACCTCAGAAAAAAACTGATTATGAATTATTGATGTGTGGTAATGAAGTCAGTATCAGGTTCAGGGAGTCTATGGCATCATTCCATTGATCACTGAAGGTCTGTGTGTTGGTACAGTACACTATATGTGTACAGCTTCTTCGTATCTACTTACACATGTCTACATAGCAGCGTATCCTGAACTCTGGTATATTTTTGTTCAAATTTTTTGCAGATATTTTTGCATTATCTCTTCATTTCATGCCACAATAAATCAGATTATCTCAAGAACCTTATTTTCCTGGTGGATGAAATAGTCTCAATGACGACACCGTGACACGGAAGAAACATGATCTCTCCATCTTAGTGCTTTTCCTCACAACCTTTAACCCAAACCACAAGAGGAGAGTCAAATTGATCCAAGATCAATAGAGCTGATTAATAAGGGAAATCTGGACTTCATGTAATTTTACCGGCCACTTATCACCGGGGACGACGACGACGGCGGCTCTGTTCAATCAAAGGGATTGCTAGAAGTAGATAAAAAGTGGGGAAGCACAGAAATGACAAAAGAAAACAGTAGGATTGCTAAAGGTAGAGAAGGAAAGAAACAAATATAACGGGATGGAAGGAAGAAGCAGAGAGGAGAAATGAAAGAAAGGTGGAGAGAGCAAGGAAGGGAAGATGATGAGGAAGGTGTGCATCAGATTTGTGCCTTGGCCCTGCCAGTGAACCTCCTCTATCACTCCATTAACATCTAAATTGTTGAAGAAAACTCCATTTCTTTATCGGTGCCATCATGCACACACACACTGACTATTTTGACTACACTTGCCCTCAAGTTCTTGGGCTCTTATCTGCTTTTTATGAAGGAACAATGGCTTCTTTCAGCCGGCTGCCCTCCCTCTGTCCAACTCTCTCTCTCTCTCTCCTTCTACCCCTCGTCTTCCTCAGCCTCTCTCCATCCTCGGAATGCAGATTTCCGACCACAGGGTTTGAAGTCGGGACTGGAGGGGAGCTAATTATTATGGAAAAGAGAACAAGACACGGAGGGGAGGAAGGAAAAAGAGATAGAGGAGTCGGGAGGGGGGAAAAAAGAGACGGACAGATGTAGAGATGAAAAAGGGAAGAGAAGAGCAGCACTGTTGTTCATTAGCAGAAGGAAGACACACAAAAAAGCAAAAGAAACAAAGTGAGGAGTTCATTTCCCATACTTAAAATGTACTTTAAAGAGCTGGTGAGCAGCTGGGGCCTATCCCAGCATGCACTGGGCACGGAAAAAGGGATACAACTTGGGTTCTGATCCACCTGACAAATGACTTTTGAGAAAGGAAGGAGTTCTAACCAGTGATATCATACCACCTTAACACAGCATTGGTCAGAAGCTACTTCAAGTCAAGAGAATATCATCGTTTGGGTTGCAGTAAGTGAGTTTTCAAACCTACGTTGTTTGTTGAAAACATGAATTCTGGGGCGGTTCGCTTGTGGTGGGAACGTGACCCTACGTCAATCTGACACATGACAAGCTGCAGCCGGATGCGCTTTGCATGCTGGGATGTGGATGAGCAAAATCCAACAGTTGCTACCAGTGAATGAACCTTTTTCGAAGGCCCTCAAGCCAATACACTTTGAGTCCTACCGCACGGCTCGACGTTAATTCCCCCGGGCAAGTAAACTCTGTGTTTGGGGCGAGTGGAATGCCCAATGCTGCAGTCCAATCGGGGAAGTTAGGGATGCTGCCAATCGAGGACGTTTCGGGCAAATGCCGATTATCGCTTTTCAGACGCAACATGCAAACGACCCAACTGTGTAACCCAATTGTGCAAGTGAGACGGAAGAAGGGAAATACTCCTGAGGTTGCAACAAAGTGATCAAATGCGAGTGTGACATGCGCTGACATTTGAAGACTTCATTTACGCAACCCGACATTTCCCATTTAGTACCAATATCCAGGCGGGCCGCCCAGGTAAATTAACAAGAGCCAAGTACATTTTTTTTTTACATGATTTTTTGGGCTCTTTGATGCATGAAGCTGGTGATTCTCATCAATGTAGATTTCAAGCAGTCAAGATCTTAATGCTGCCAAGCGTTGAAAGCTCGTCATTGAGCTTCATGTCGATAATTCATTCCACTGCGTCTGTGCTGCTTGTATAGTGTTTGTGCCAACACAAACCGAACGGAGAGACAGTTTGAATCATAGCCTCAGTAATGAGGAGGAAGTACTTTAGCCATTAGCTAATACAGTGCTGCCATAGTGCGGCTGAGGCACCATTTTCTCAGAGAGTGGTGAACGTGGGAACGGAGCGGGTGATTTCTGTTTGGTTTGAAAGTCTATTATAAAGAAAAGTGAGAAGATCAATACCACTGTCATGTATCCGTATGCTAAATATGATGCTATGCCAGCTAGTGGTTAGCTTAGCATAACGACTGGAAGCAGTGGGGACCAGCTAGCCTGGCTGTAAAGCTTGGTTATTGACATGTTACATCTGGTTTCTTTAGTCCGTAAAAGCAACATGTTGCACGGGTAAGACTCCAGTCACTTTGCAGTTAGCTGAACTTATCATCACGCTTGCACTGAGCAATGACAAAGACCTGCATCTGAATTTTGATTATCATTCAGTTCTGCCTGAAAAAAAACCTGCTGGTCCTCTGTTTTAGGGGGTTTGAGTGGTGAGTTGCTCCGATATAATAAACAGGTTGGACTACTAAATGGAGTGCATAAGTACAAAGAGGAAATAAAAACAAAATACACAAAAAGGAAAAAAATGTAATAATGTATCCTGCGACAGTATATTGGGGCATTGTAGCTTAAAAAAATAAAATTAAATTAAAAAAACTCATAGATTAGCGAGAAAAAAAAGACAGAAAAATTGCATTTTTTATTTCTTTATCAAGGAAGCCACACATTGCTTCTCTTTGCAAGGTTGGACGAACGTCATCACACCAAAGATGCCGCCGTTAGTGAGGAGCTGCGACAGTATGGAACATGGCCGCATCTGCGTTTTGCCGTAAGACTTTAATCTTGAAGATATGTGTGTGTTTTGTCGGAATATTACTCCCCCCCCTTATTTTTTTCAACGTGACCTACAATGGCCCTAAGACGCCGTTGAAATATTCAGATTCTACCCAGCATTCTTTTAAAAATGCCACGAAACAAACCGAGCTTCAGCAATTCTCTTCCAACCTTTTAAATCTCATAAATTCTTGTTCCTACTGTCACCAAATCCCAGAAGAATCGACGCCTCCTGCCCCCCTTAAAGATCCCCAAAAATCCCAGATCTTCTCCCTGTTTGTTTTGGAGAAGATGGGCTAAAATATGATTGTTGTCATATTATTGGCTGGGGAGCACAGCGGTGGTACGACGGTCTGAAATATAACAACTGGGATGTTGGTTTGTGTCCCAGACCTCTGCTCAAGTCCATCCGATGCCACGAGACACTGGAGGGGGCTTAACATGCTGGAAAGCTGGCGGACGATGAACACACACACACACACACACACACACACACACACACACACACACACACACACACACACACACACACACACACACACACACACACACACACACACATATGCTGTTTGTCAAACATCCACACATATACGTAAATGCAGGGAAAATCATAGGAGCACACGCTGATAGACAGCTGCATGCAGACACATGCAGAAAAAGTCAAAACACACACACACACACACACACACACACACACACACACACACACACACACACATACGGTGCAAATGGAAACTTACGGGAGATTTATACGCACAAAATTGCACATCCATCATGGAGTGTGTTCTCCCAAAAGTCATCACTCTTTTTTTTTGCAGGCTGGCCACTTATGCAAAAGTAGCGGTGTGGAAGGGGAGAGAAGCTGCAGCGTGATTGGTGCAACAAAAAAAAACGATGAACTCATTTGTTCCTCGACAACATTTTTCTCTTCACCGACATCGTTTAGCAGAAACCGTGACGACGTCAAACATGCAATGTCGTTAATGAAAAAAAGATACAAATTTAGTTTGAAACTTTTTGTTACCTTCCATACCTTCTCACCCTCCCTCTCTCACACACACACACACACACACACACACACACACACACACACACACACACACACACACACACACACACACACACACACACACACACACACACAGGTAATGTTCAGGTGGGTGTGACTATATTAGAAACAGCAAACATTTGTGACTAATAAAAAAGAATAAAAGATAAAAGAAGTAAAAGAGGGGGAACGGATAGAACGAGACAGGAGGGGGTCTGAAAGAAAGACAAAACAGAGACCATAATGAGACAAACAGGGTTTGTGCTGCTGGTAAACACACCGACGTGACCAAAACCAAGCAATCCTCCTACAACCCCCCCCCACCTACCAACACACACACACACACACACACACACACACACACACACACACACACACACACACACACACACACACAACCCTAAAATACATCATCTCACTCCCATCGAGCTCTGAGGGGGAGATATTTGCGGGGAGCGCCTGGTTTGAAAACAATGTACGTTCCACGTCTTCCCTGTCGCTGCACAGAGACAAACAAGACTGTGGTCCCTTCCCTAGAGACTCTCTCTGTGTGTGTGTGTGTGTGTGTGTGTGTGTGTGTGTGTGAGACCTCTTAAACGTTTCCACAATAATCAAAAAGATGCAATCAAAGATGGAATGAGAAGCAAAGACAGAGAGAGAGAGAGAGAGAGAGCGAGGAGCAGAGCTTCTATCCACTCGACTGAACGTGAACTCTGATGTTTCGCAGTAGAAAAGCAGACGTTAATGATTGACTTTCATGCCAAATATGTGTTGTAGCAGTGAGATGCTGATCCGTCCAGATGCGTTCGTTACACAGTGTAAGATGTGGCAGTTCAACTTTCCAAGGGCAACAATTAGCATTATGGTCCCCTGAAGGCTTAGGAACCACTTTCTTTCAATATCCCTAGAAATAGCGTCCATATCGGATGATTCTATTCCTCACGACTCGTGTGCAACGTATAGTGTGCAGCTAGTGTGCCCTCTGGTGTAGCAGTGGGACTTTGATGCATTGGACTGGAGTTTACGTCCACGGTCTGTATATAGGACGTCGCCATCTTGAGGTTTTTTTTCCAACCAGAGGTGACACGAGAGGGTGGAGCCTCTGAACACTGACAATTTAAGGCGACAAATATGTTACAATTAACTTTCATTAAGTGAAAACACACCGTGAAAGGGTTTAAAGCTTTTAGACGAAAACATGGACAATTCCCAGATCGGACAACGTCGTGACCTGTCAATCACAGACTTGGAGAGTAATTATCTGTAGGTTCACAACTACTACAAGCATCCCTTTTAACATGAATACGGTATATTAAAGAAAGCTCTGTGAAGCTGATGATGTTAACTGCATACACGTCTCTAGGTCTCAGACATAGAGGTCTCCAGAGGTGAGCTCCGGCGCTCCACAGGAAACACTGCAGCGCGATCCGTCACTTTTCAGGCGCCTTCAGACAAGGTGCTTCCAACGAGCGCCGGCTTGCTGTCGAACCAGATCCAGCGGCTCATTTCCAGTTCCCTCAGAACTTCCGCGCGTCCCCGTGAGCGACGCGCCTTCATGTGGAGCCGCGACTCCGCCGTTTGGAGGCGCTTCAAAGCGCTAGTTGCCGCGGTGAGTGGCCAATGTAAAAAGGCGAACCACTGAGGTCGTCTTAGTCCGAAATACGTACGTCGCGGCGTAACTGTGACACCTGGGTGGCTACTGTGCAAAACAGCGAAGGCCTGGGAGGCGACGACTGTGGCCAAGTCTGAGCGCGTCTCAAAAAGATGCGGAGGCCAAGCGTGGCCTGATGCACACTACGGAGATAAGATTGATCACGCGGTGAATAGCGGTGGAAAGGCACTGGAGGGGATAATTATACGTAGACGTGGAGGGATTTTAAGTGGCTTTGGAAGTTGTAAGGTCGGTAAATCATCTTCCAGAAATGTTGTACGTGCCGCTTAGTGCATCAGCCGAGCACGAACCATCTTCCCTGGATCCCAGTCTAGATGTCGTTTCCCTGAATGTGACGTTACTGAATCACTGGGTTGCTGCTGATGCCACACCGTCACCGCGGCTTCCAGCTGGATCTGTTTACAATTTGAAAGACTGGCGCAGATATTTTTTTTGCGCTGTTTTTTTTTTTTTTTTTTAGTTGTTCGTCACGGCAATAAAGCACACTGGAAGTGAAAGTTAACGAAATGACAGAAGACGTAGGATGACACTGACGGAGAACATTAAAAGCGTGAACGGGGTCGCGACCTGAAAGCTGGAAAGCTGCGAGCTTCGAGCGAACCCTGACGACGCAAGTTTCCAATTTGCGCTAATTATTACAAGATGAGAGAGAGAGAGAGAGAGAGAGAGAGAGAGAGAGAGAGAGAGACGGGAGGGGCTTACGTATGTGTGTGAGACACGGAGGAAGTTTGCTAAATGTTACAGGAGGCCAATGACACATCTGTTAGAACAGAGGCCCGCATTGAACCAGAACTAAACAGAGAGAGGCAGAAAGAAAAAGAGAGAGAGATTGAACAAGAGGAACGATAAACATAAAGAGCCAAGGTTGTTCCAGTTTGACAAACATCTCTGAAATTATAAGAAGAAGTCGTCCAAAGACAATAGCACATCACAACTGTTTCAACAGGATTTTTAGTGCCATATTTTAGCGTACAATCATTTTTTTAAAATCTAGTTCAGCCCAGTTTTAATCTGTCTATTCATCTTGTGATCTTATGTCCCTAACCCTTATAGCGGGGGCCAATACTGTGTTTGGCCTAGCGTCAGCGCCAGAGAAAGGCCGAGCAGTTAGCTAACATCCTGTGCACGGTGTCCACTTCAGGACATCTCAGATGTTCACTTGGCTCAACCGTCGTCATTCTACGTTGAAATCTGCCAGACGTGTGAAAGGAAGAAAAAAAAAAAACCAACAAGGCCGAGCCACACTACTGTCACGGTTCTTGTGATGCCGCGGTGGTCTGTGTCACCGGTGTTTCGCGCCGTTTGGACTCACATGATTGCATTACGTTACATCGTGGGGTTTGCTTATTTTCAGAGGAATAAAAGCCAATAGGCTCATTTTCGTGTATCAAACCAGAACTACCGCGTCGCGGCTGGACGGCCTCCGCCAAACCGGTCATGTTGAGTCGACAAAATTCTGAATATATGCTACGATAAGGAACCGATCTTCTAATGTGCACACGCATTTGTCTCTAAACAAATTAAAAATGCAGTGAAACACGAGAGAATCGGCTGAATGAAGAAACGCGAGGACGCAATCAATAAGAGGATGGATGATGATGACGACGGGGATGAAAGCTGGAGGTCCACCGGGAATGTTGATGCCACCGGCTTCTTTCTTGTGGTTTTAGTTTTTTCTCAATGGAAACAGTAAGACAGACGACTCCATCCCAGCTTCTAACAAGTGTGTGTTTGTGTGCTATTTTCACAGGGATACTAACAGGATTTAGCTGAGCCATTTGACCATTAAGTTAATTATCCTCAGTCTCCACACACACACACACACACACACACACACACACACACACACACACACACACACACACAAACCACCAATCAGCATTCTGATATTCGATCCCCTCCACCTGACAGCTTCCAGTTCCTTGTCCAGAAAACCAACACACACACACACACACACACACACACACACACACACACACACACACACACACACACACACACACACACACACACACACACACACACACACACACACGGGAGCTGAGACGTTCCCGGCTATTTTCCTAAGACTGGCATTCAGAGCCCATTCCCAATTATCCTATAACTACCTTGCAAAAACACACACGGGAGTAATGCGTGAATACACACACACACACACACACACACACACACACACACACACACACACACACACACACACACACATACACACACACACTGTGGGGAAATAAATATATGCGCACATACAATTACACACATGTGCAAGTGCACGTGAACACACAAACACACTGCTGGAAGCAAGACATGGCTTAAGCTTGGGTGGACATTTGCTTTGTGTCCAAAAGCAAATTAACATAATTGATGAAATTAAAATGTCAACAACTATTCACAATGGAGCCTTTTATAAATCACGGCGCAAGAGAGAAAGAAGGAAATCAATGGGAGATAGAAAATTGAAAGAAAAAAAATGTATAATTTCAATATAATCGCCACAATCAGCGAATTTGCTGCCGATTTGCCGTTTGCCACCAAGCTAATAAGTTTCCCGCCAAACTGTCAGCGAACTCTGTTAGATACTTTATTATTAAATTAAATTATTAGAGGAAATAGAAAGGTGCTGTGCCCGACTAGTGCTAGCATGTTACTGGCCGCCAGCATATTAGCGGTTAGCTTGCCAGCTACATGTCCTGATTTAGCCTCTTGGGGCAAATATCCAAATAATGGTTAGCGAATAGACTTCCTCTTCCATGCCCCGGTCTTTGCTTACAGTCCGATTAGCAACTTGAGATGCGAGAATGAAGCTGGAGTTCAGAGATTAAGTCTACAAGAGCCAAAACACACAGTTAGCTTTTGATTTTTTTGAGCTAATAAAAAAAGCTAAATCATCGTCAGAGGATAGCTGATTGGTTTCGAAAGTTGCATTTCGCCCAACGCATTCCACATCTTTTCGCTCTCCACTCGGACTCTTTATCTGCACGCAACCAAAAGCCTGCTCAAGCGCAATTGATCAATACTTTGTCCCAATGTTGTCCCATTGCCTGTAGGCTTTTCCTTCATATGCAGAAACTTGTTTATAGAGATTAGTAGTTGAACAACTTGTCATTTTCTGGGTTGAGCGGGCCTTAACTCTGGAAAAACCAACTGGAAAGACCAAGAGATGACCAACAATGAAGTGGAAAGTTGCGGACAAAGAACGATCAAAGACGAGACGTTTGGTGAGAAGAAATCAAAGGAAACACATGGAAATGTAATTAAGACAACTCAATCCAGGCATTTCCATGAAAATATAAACTTTTTCCAATTAGAAAAACAAATTTTCTAAACCCCCCAAAAAAGTCCTCACGGACACATTAACATTTTTTCTACCTGATTTATATGGAAACAAGTTTTGAAGAAGATTAAATTAGAGGACAGAGAGTTCTATTAATCAGAGGCAAACGTCTTGAAACAAGCAAAATGGTCGCCGTGCCGTCCTAAACAAACAGTGCGCCTGGTGATGAAGAGTCCTAACACGCCGGACATCTCAGTCAGAGCCGTGTGGAGAACGGAGAAGAAATTACACCCTTAATATAGACATATATCCATTTGTGGTCGTGGCACGAACGACCCAACAAACGCTCCACTGCAAGACAAATCAAATGTGGCTTCGGAAATGTCTGAACGATCTCTAAGCTATGTCTGCTCCAACCGCCCTCGAGTGTAAAGCACCCATTTCCTCACTTTCATGTTTGGATGAAAAGCGGAAACTTTCGCCGACAGACGATGAAGTCCAAGGAGGTTTCAATTTTACACAGGGGAGGCTTTTATTTTGAAATAGCTCATTAGGTCTATTTGTTTGTGTCAAGCGGGAGTCGGAACAACGAGGGATAGAGCGAGACGGAGTAGACATATTTATTCTCGGGTCACGTTGGACAGAGAACAGGTCACTGGTTAGTGTACACACACTGTAAACACACACACACACACACACACACACACACACACACACACACACACACACACACACACTGTATAATGCATTTAGAGGCAGCCGAATATCAGAAGGCAACAGCTCAGACTTTCTCCTGCTGGCTAACAAGATAATAAATGAACTTAGAGTAACAATACTTCCACTGTGCTCTGCAGACCTAACAATGTCACTGAAACAGAGAATAGGAAGAGTTTTAAACTTTGACACTTCCAGTCACAATTACAGCATCATTGTTGATGCACAAATTTGAGCACATTTTCCCAACGCATCCTTCCACACAAGCCCATATATTAAATGCTAATATATAGCTCATTGACAATTTTGACTCATTTTTCAAACCACATATTTCGTGTTTATGGCCCACTTCTGTGACGGAGCGCGTTGTTAGTACATGAACCAGAGGCCACGCCTCCCCAACGTTTGTCTAAATTCTGTGAATTAAGAGAAAAACGGCCCATTTTTTTTGAAGACGAACAGGTTACTAGCTATTATTATTTATTATATTTTCAACTACCACTGGCTTCTTGAATTATCGGAAGCATTTGTAAAGCTGTCACAGTGTTTGAATTGAACCGCTACATGTTAATAAACTTGCTTTATTACAAGAGAACGTCCATCAACCAACTGAACATCGGAGTAACAAATTCCTGCCAGGTATGTTTTCTCTCAGTGAATAATTCCACCCTGGAGGTGAAGCTCTGGTCCGCTAGCATCGCAGGCGTGTCCACATGAAGCGCGCCGGAAAAAAAGGGGTCTGGCTGCGACCGACTAATCAGGACTGCTTTCACAGTAAAACGATACGCGGTTTTGATTGATGACTGTTTTTACCCACGGCTCCGTGTACAACGAGGCACCACCTCCAGTTGAGCTCACAAATGTGGATAATTTGATGTCAACAAGCAGCGGAGTTTTGTCTCGTCTTTATGACGCATTACCTTCTTTTGTTCACGTGGTTGTGAAAGGTACTTTATTTAGGATTCACATCCTCTCTATTAAATAAATTTGTTATTTTCCACCATTGTCGCTTTTGGCTTTTTAGCAAAGACGACTCCAAAATGTCCCGATTTTCAACTCACCTTCTTTTAATGCTAAAATTACCTTTTTTTTTAATCAATACCACTAATTTTAGAGCAGACAACATGTCACTTTATTTGGTATCTGCTATCCCCCAAAAAATAAAGTAATAAATTACGTTTTCTATTCATTGTGTTTGCTACTAAATATTGAAGCTGTACCAACTCTTCCTTTTACATTCAAGGCTTCTATTAAGGGTTTCAGAATGAAACTTAAAATCCCAGAACTACATGAGTTAGTCATTCTTTAATGAACAGAATTTTCCAGTTCGTGGCTCCTTTTGTGTGGAGAGCGAACAGTTTTTTGAATGCATTGGATATTTTGAAAGGCTAAACGCCAACAAATATGGATTGAAGCTGAATATTGTGTTAGATAGAAAACATGTTGTGAATTTGGAGAAATCATAGAATCTATTTTTTTTAATAGCTTTTGACTTTTGGACCCTTACAACCCTCTGGAGTTATCAGAAACATATTAAAAATGAATCACTACCAAGCCGTTGTGAAGGAAGCCTCAAACTATTCGGTAAATATACAAAGAAAAAACAAAATACTGGTTAGTAAAAACAAGTGCAGACATATTTTAAACCAGTAAGAACTCTATTAAGAGACTCGTCCCTGCTTCATGACTCATCGCACTACTTTTCCAACAAGCATACTTGGGTTTCTAAAGGCTGTGCTTTGTTAGAGATACAAAAAAGGAGAGTAAGCGAACCTTAATTTGCCAAAAAGAGCCTGAGTACTGAGCCTTGCCACTCAGCCTATCACTGCCAATGATCAGGGGTGATGTTAGGTACATACAAGTTGGTGATCCAAAAGTAAAATGTTGGAACTGAACATCCTCCATCAGGCTCCATGTGTGCTATTCTTAATTACCTTTTGATTTATATTCCTCATCTATCTTTTAGAGAATCGGAGCAGCTGGGACGGTATTGCAGTCGCTTCACCGCACCGTTGTGACGAAGAGAGAGCTGAGCCGCGAGGCAAAGCTCTCTATCAACCGGGCGATCTTCGTTCCTACCCTCACCTATGGTCATGTGGACTGGGTCATGACCGAAAGATTAGATCGCAGGTACAAGCGGCCAAAATGGGTTTCCTCAGGAGGGTGGCGGGCGTCTCCCTTAGAGATAGGGTGAGAAGTTAGGTCATCTGTGAGAGACTCGGAGTAGAGCCGCTGCTCCTTTTGCGTGGAAAGGATCCAGTTGAGATGGTTCGGGCATCTGGTGAGGATGCCACCTGGGCGCCTCCCTATGGAGGTGTTCCAGGCACGACCGGCTGGGAGGAGACCCTGAGGGAGGCCCGGGACCAGGTGGAGGGACTATATCTCCAAACTGGTCCTGGGAGCGCCTCGGGATCCCCCCCAGTCAGAGCTGAGCTGATGTGGCACCGGGAAAGGGAAGTTTTGGGGTCCCCCCCCCTCCCCGGGGCCCCAAAAGTTCATCCTCTTCTCTGTAATGACACAAACAAAAACCACGTTGAACTCTGAACCGTGGCACGTTAGAAGGCACAACTACCAGATGCATATTCAATAAATGAGGTCATCTTTTTTTTTCTTTTTTTCCACTAACCAAACTCTGAAGTCAGTTGCAAAACAGTTGCGACATGGCACAGAGAAAACAGGAGCTCCCGTTTCTGCACAAACACAGAAAGAGAGTCAGGTGGAGGTCAGAGAGTCAATACTGAGTTTAATCACACCGTCTTTGACTCAACGACTGCACTAAGTCAAGGGGAGCGATTAACAAAGGCAAAGTGCGCTCTTATCTCTTAATCTCCATCTTCGGTCCTACAGAGAATGCACTCCCCCTTCCTCCCCTCCACTCCACTCTCTCCTTCTCCATCTCATCATCTTTCATCCAGATGCCATGTTGTTGATGAATTCAATCAAAAGCTCATTTGTCACTGTCTGGAAAACACACAACACACACACAAACACACACACAACAAGAATGGGAGCACCGTGTGCTCCGACGGGGAAAACAATGGCTGGATGCTTTGGGTGTGCCCCGGCTGTCCCGAGAAAACCTTTGGTGTCACGAGCCGGAAAAAAAAAAGGTCGAGTTTAAACGGAGGAATCAGAAGTAAACACGGTTGTTCCTGTTGCATTTTGTGATATATAACAAACTTTCCATCTCCGCCTCCGGTGACTTGGATCCCCCCCCCCCCCCACCCCCCACCCGCTTGACTCAGGAGGACAGCCAAAGGTTACCAGATGCTAAATAACACAATGCAAAGTTATATAACAGTTTACCAGATATCAGTCACTTCGTGTTAACATCATGCAAATTTACATTCTAACTCTGCAGCGTTTATTCATGCAGCCATGGCACAAGGAATGTCCTGTAACCGATTATTGACATCTCGCATCGGCTTTTAATTTTGAGCGCAACCGTCTCAAACTCTTCGGGGAGTTTAATTCAAACGCACCAAGTCACTCAAGCGGTCCGGTGTTGGAATTGTAAAGCGAATTCACTTTCTTGAGCCGTGCGGTTCCTCGACTGGAACCTGAGCTTCAGTTTATTGGTCAATGGCAGCGCCTCCGCCCAATCCTCCGGCTCCTATACTGAGAATGTGGAACGCCGCAATAAGATTAGCATATAAAAAGTGTTTAATCCCATCGGCCCCTTTACTGAAATGTGTAAGTTCACTCATGATGACGAGGAACGCAACCGCAGAAGGTTCTGACACATCATTGTCACATTATCGCACTGCTCCGAGCTCTAGTAGTCGAGCTGTTCTAAATGAACAACCCTATTACCAGACGAGAACGTCAATCGTCAGACGATTCTGCGAAAAACCCAGGATTACTTCAAATGGTGACGTTTTGCACTTCGGTATCTTTAAGTTTAGGGAAAGATTGAACTTGAACTTGCATGAAAGTTAGACCTCCACACGCTAACTCTCCACCTCGCATACACGGTGAAGTGCCCACTACATCGTGGACCGTACATCAGACGTGGACGACGTCACCCATCGGTTTGTGGACTACGGTTTTGAAGCCTCGAGTTTGGCATTTTGAACGACGCCATCTTGTGTTTCTGCAACCGGAAGTGACAGGACAAGGTGGAGCCAAGAGCAACCGAATGCCGAATAAGACGTATTTATTTTACAATCAACTTTCGCTCAGTGTGCGCAAGGGTTGAAGTTGTAAGACGAAAACCGGGACAACTCTCAAGACTGTGGACGACGTCACGGTGGGGACTTGGCAATCACAAGGGTGGCCCCGCCCTAAAGCATACCCTGCTTTACGGTCTATTAGACTCGTTTCCAGAGAGTGGCTGCAGGATGCGTAGAGACCAAAGACTCGTTTAGAGGAAGAGATTTTGGAGATGGGGACGATATGGGAGAGAAGGCAGAGAGCAAAGACGGAGGGAAGAACAGATCCAGGTGTTTTTAATTCAGGCTGCTGAGAAAACTGCAACCAAAAGAAAAATGAAAGAAAGAGGATTAAAGATAGAAAAGAAAGAAAAAAAAAATCAATTCCTTGCAGAGAAGATATTTCTGGTTTTGTATTTTTCAAATTATCATTCTGTGGTCTGCAAGTGTGTGTGTGTCCACATGTGAGTGTTTAAATGTGTGTGTGCATTCTGCATAATACAATCTGTATTTAAGTGGCAAACGGGCCAGCTGTGTGTGTGTGTGTGTGTGTGTGTGTGTGTCTGTGTGTGTGTTTGTAACCTACGTGTAAATACTTTTGTGCCACTGTGCGAGTGTGTGTTAGTGCTCAAGTCTGCTCTGTGTGTAAAATCTGTGTAAGTATGTGTGAAAAATATGAGAAAGTGAGGCGTGTGTGTATCTGTGTGTGTGTGTGTGTGTGTGTGTGTGTGTGTGTGTGTGTGTGTGTGTGTGAGAGAGAGACAGATGGATTAGTGATGTTGACTATGTGTTATAAGTCTCATTGCTGTGCTAAGAGATGTTTTATCACACTGACACTCAACTACGACATTTAGCAAAGACAACCCACATCCCATACAGACAGACACACACACACACACACACACACACACACACACACACACACACACACACACACAAGCTTTTGGGGGCGAATAAACATGAACAGCAGTCATATTCACGTGATGTGTTCACTGACATTGGAACTTTAATCTCTTCAGACTTTATTCCAAAAAACACAAACATGTTGCATGCGACACTCATTCTGCTCTTTCCTCATACATGATGAGGTTAAACCCCTTTTATTTCAGCAATTAAAAGCATTGAGGGAGAACGCTGCAGTCACGTAATCGCTCTGGGGAAACTCCTCATTGTCGACGTACGTCCACTAAAACCGGGCGTTTCTGCCACCGAGGCTCAGATTGTTATTCTAAGTGTCTGACAACATTATGGAAAGAACCCTCCAGAGGAACATGTCGTTTTTCTTGACCTTTCACTTTCTGTTTGTTATTTTTATCGATGCGACTTGTTGGCCGGAAGACAACGGCGGAAAAAAAACAAACGTGAGTGACAGCCGGAGAGATCGGCGCCGGCGTGGTCTACAGTTGGTTGTGTTGGAGAGCAGGACGCGTAGCTCAGTGTTGCGCAGTGTCATGGCTAAATATTTGAGCTGATTTCCACAATGTGGAAGCGAAGCAAGATTTAAGACGGCGACCTCTTTGTTTCGTCTCTCATGTTTCTGCCAGAAAAGTGAAAAAAGCGTGTTTCCCAAAGAGTCTAACTACTCCTTTAAGATTGCCTCCTGTATAGATGAGGTGATCCTCACACAAACACACACACACACACACACACACACACACACACACACACACACACACACACACACATAAACAGACTAACGCATTAGCACAATTTAACAAACTGGTGATGTAGCTCTGTTTATCGTTCACGTACACACAGACAAAGCAGACGAGCTTAGCAACGGTCACCGAGTGTACAGACACGACGGCCTCCAAAAACAGACTGATGTCACTCTATAGAAAGAGGAACACACACACACACACACACACACCTCTCTGTCACACATACACACATTTCATTAACAGTCGTGTGGAGATATTAGCGCGGAGACAATACAAGTAATCATTCATAGAACACAACAGCACGGGGGACATGTACGCGGGGTTTTATTGCAGCTCGTTGCAGCAGCCCGTCCTCGCAAGAAAAACTACAGAAATCTGTCATTTCAGCAAAAAAAAAAAGCCTGTTGACAACATAATGTTTGAATAAAGTAGTAATTATGACTCTTGTAGAATTCAAGAAAGCGCGTCACAAGCACTGAGAGCCTTTGTGCTCGCTTTGTGTGGATATCGGCGCCGATGGTCGACGGGTCGAACAAACACAGGACCTTCACCCAGGAGACCTCTGTTCACCAAAAGTTGACGTCGACGTTGCTTTAGTTGCGTAACTTGCGCACTTCCGTTACTTCACAAACATACTTATCTTAACCACAGCCACCATCTTTTCAGATATCACACAAACCACTGTCTGAGGATACAACGTCACACCCAAACTTTAACACAAACCAAGATCCTTTCCTAGCTCCTTAACGTCAGAGGACCACATGCTTTTACTTCTAAGCAGTGATTTGTAACGGATCGGAGAACGCTTGCATGTGCATTGGCAAACTACGTAGGCTGCGGTTTAATTTGGAGAACGAGAGACGATCGATAAGAGAGGAAGACATGGGAAGTGAAACAGAGGAAGAGAGAGAGAGAGAGAGAGAGAGAGAGAGAGAGAGAGAGAGAGAGAGAGAGAGAGAGAGAGGACACGAGAAGAGAAAAGACAAGAGACAGAAGGGTGAAGAGAGAGACAACAATGGAAAGAGGACACAAAAAGGTGAGACAGATAGACAGAGAGCTGAAAAGGCCCAATATGAAGATGATACAAGCGGAAGAAGAGCAGAAAACAACCAGCAGAAGAGAGAAAAAACACAAGGCCCATGATGGAAAGGCTGAGAAATTAGATATAAAGGTTGACTTATATAAAAAATAGAGCGAATTAAATATGACAAATCTATAAGATCTAAATACAAATAATCTGTTAAAGAATACAAGATAGGACAGGAAGTTAGATCAAGGACTGGATCTAGAATGAAACAGCTTTTCCTCAAGACTCCCTCTCCGTCTCAAACAGTATTTCATTCGTTCTGCCGATCCTAAATGGCGTTAGCAGCTCAGCCATCTCAGCTACGGGCCAGCGGTCAAATCGAATCGTCTTACGTTTCAACCGAAACAGCTTCTTGGGCTCCGTCGCAGCTAATTTTGATGCATTGCGCTCTGGGACTTCAACCCGATCCAAAACCACAGCGGCCGACTCGGCGATCCCTCAGGTGTCAGCGAAGGACTAATACCTGGAATCAAACGCACATCTGTCTCTCGCCGACGGCTTTTAGCCGAGGAGCCGAGCGGCGGCCAGAGGGAGATGTGGAATTACTGTCAGCCAGCGCATGAATCCATCGCTCAGTTTGATGGGACAGAAAAGGTTTGACACACTATTCTAACTCTGCTGCTCTCAAAGGTATGGAACGCCAATTCATTCAACATTAAAAAAAAACAAATCAATTTCATTTCCCAATGCCACATTTACTTCAATGCTCTTTTTATTGCAATTTGTTGTATTCAAATGAATTGGGTGTGGTCATCTCATTATACTAATCATTTTCAGGGTTTATGTCATTTATTTTCATATGTATTTATTTATTCCATATAAAAGTAGTGAATTACTTTACTGAAAAGCTAACTATTTGATGATTTTGTGCTACTCCTTAAAGCTTGTACTTGTAGTACATTTCGTACTCCATACTTCCACTTTCTCGACTGTTTCTGGATTGTTGCTCATTTACAGTAATGCTGTACCTCTACTGTAATCCGGTGGAGAAGACTGTTAGCGAGTTAGTAGTAGTCACTACGTCACAAAGCTTCTTTAAGAGAAGTATCCCAGGATATAAACTGAACCAAGACCATGAACCGTTGAGAGTTCACTGTGGGTGTGATGCCGATTAATACCTGGATTTAAAAGCACAGATCAGGGTCTGTCAGGCCACCTATGTTGTTTCACAACAATGGAGCCAACTGAAGCATAGAATCAAATCTTGATTTCTTGTCTCTATCAATTATCATTTCCAAGTCCGAGTCCTCCACAATTACAAGTCGCTGTTACATTTTGGGACGCAGACACTGTTCTGGCCTGAAGGACTAAAGAGGTTTGTTTTCCTGCCCTTTAACGCAAGGCTCTCTGGGCCCTGTAACAGCTAATATTCTTGTGTTGTATTCCAGAATATAGCCTGATCCAAAAACCGCAACGACTGGCTGAGGATTCCCTCTGGTTTGTCTCTCTTTTCTTCTCGTCCTTTTTGTCTGTGTATTTTTGGTTCCAGCGAAGACAAAGTGCACAAAAAGGCGTCTTATTGCAGGTCAAAGTGAGAAAGCAGCGGAAATCGCCGCCGGCCACCAAACATGATGGTGAAACTCTGTCTGTGGGGGGGGGGGGGGGTAAAACTCATGAAATTGTTGGTTGAAACAGTGGCTGAATGCGGGTAGTTTTGAAGACAAAAATAGTTGTCTGGCCTCAACGTAAATCTGTCTGGGCTTCGTCACAGCCAGCGGGACCGTATTCTGTTCCAGGACATAGCCTCGTCCAAAACCACAGCAGCTGGCTGAGGATTCCCTCTGGCCTCAGGCATGGCTAATACCTGGAATGAGACACGGATCAGTTACTCCCTCTGTCTCAGCAGATCTCTTGTGGGATTTTGAAGGCCGACACTGATGTTCTCGGCCCGACACCGCCAACGGCCGATACTCAATATGGTATCTTTGAATCCGTCGACGCTTCTCGTGCCAAAATCGGCCACAAAATTAGTATGTGATGGAAAACGGGAAAAGCATCTGAAACGGCGTTTCAGCAATGGAAAAAAAAAATATGATCTGACAATAATGAAATATGTTCCCGCATGTTTTTTGTGGAACCTCATCAGAAGCCATTTAAATACCAAAGCTGAGTGTATGACAAAAGATGAAATTGCTCCATTATTTAATGGTGGACACTATAATCTTCAATGTGCATAAGATAAATGAAAGAGCTACATATAGGTGAAAAGAGAGTGCGTGAAAGAAAGTAGTAAATCCTCGGAAATGTAACTGTTTTTAGTCACTGCTTGTACGAAGAGGTAAGCCCCGCCTCCTCTCCAGCGCACCTTGAATGATGGACGCAAAAGAACACAAGTTGCGCTCGTAAAGCGAGGAACTTTCAACCCGGAGACTGCCGTTCGTTGTTCCATGTGAAACCAAGTCCACATCGACTTGTTTTACCATACTTTTGTTAAATCATTTACGTAACAAATGGAACCCAACCTACGTTCTGTTTCTAAACCTGGTTCTGTTGCCTAAACAGGTTCTGAACTGCGGGGGCTTGTGTGGGCCAGAGACTGTATATAAGAAGTGGACCTAGTCACCGTGACGTCACCCAGTGGTTTGTGGACTGATGTTTTGAAGTCTCGAGTTCAGCGATTTTTGCCGTCACCATCTTGAATTACGGCCGTCGCCATATTGGGGTTTTTTCCGCAACCAGTGAACAGACGTGACCATATTTGGAATGCGGAGGAGTGACTTAGAGACGCCGCTCTGGAAGCAGCAGCGACCTGTCAATCACAAGGTAGCCCCGCCTCTAAAGCATCCCCTGCGTTATGGTCTGTGTGACTCTAAATGGAGCATAATGTACTAAATGAACATCATGCTGTATTGAAGAAGACTGTAAACTAGAGATTGAGACCATAAACTCATGTTTACAATGTTTACTGAGGGAATAAATCAAGAGAGAAGTAGAGTCATTTTAGACTAGACTTCTATACAACCAGAGGAGTCGCCCCCTGGTGGACACTAGAGAGAATGCAGGTTTTTAAGACACTTGCGCATTGACTCGGCAGAACTATTGGCAAGATATCATATGAACCAGAGCATGAGGATACCTTGAATCAAATGACATGCATGACATATTCATGTAACCTTTTATTGTATTAGCTGTAACAGTGGGTATAAAAAGGTTTACAGCTAAAAAAAAAAGTGCTCATTCCAAACAATACAGTCCTAGAATTAGATTACATGTCAACATGGGAATAAGGTGCATGGAAATGATATATAGAGATTATAAAAACCCAAATGTCTGGGACAATGTGCTTCTCGTGATTTCACACACTTTATCCATCTTTCTGTGTCTTTTTTGTCTTCCAAGCGACTACTGGAGTGCGACCCACACTCCCTTTGTTATCACACACTCGCAGTTCCTCCCACATGTGTTTTCTATCCTTTGTCCCGGTTGTCTGCGTGTATCGGAGGATGAGATCTCTGTTCGCTCTCTGCGTGACCCTCTGCACTCTGAACAGAAGCAGGCTCGTACGGAGAGAGAGAGAGAGAGAGAGAGAGAGAGAGAGAGAGAGAGAGAGAGAGAGAGAGAGAGAGAGAGAGAGATATGCCGCGCACCATACACAGCCGATGCTAAAAACACAGACGTGGCATGACATGCTACAATAGCCTTTTTACGCCACAAACGTAATAAAAGCCGATGCGGTCGAATTGTTTTCCAGATAATGTCATCAATTCTTACAAAAATATACCACGACAGCAATCTGGAGAGTCTTGTTTTTTCCTGAACATTCAGATAATAAGCGCTTATAAATAAAACCAATGTGTGTGTGATTTGAATCTGTCTCGCTTTGGCGCCATCCACCTAAACTACACAGATGTGTGTGTGTGTGTGTGTGTGTGTGTGTGTGTGTGTGTGTGTGGGGGGGGGGGGGGTCTGTGCACTACTGCCTCTATTTCCTACAAAGAAAAATGTATTCCATTATTAAACAGCTGATGAGAGACTGCTCTCTGTACTTCGCTTTGTGTCCAAATACCTGCAAAACTAACAATATTCCCACCAGCCTCAGCTACAACCTTTTGCTCAGCACTGATACACAAATGTTCGGATGCCAGCGGACTGAACTGCTATGTACTATCTCATCCATCTCTCTCTACCATCTGTTGGAGCCTCATTCCACATGTTGGATCTCTCTCTCTCTCTCTCTCTCTCTCTCTCTCTCTCTCTCTCTCTCTCGCCTGTTCATGTTTGTGTTGGCGGTCCTCGCTCCAGGTTCAATGTTGGAGAGGAGGTCATGTGGCTCAGACCTTTGCTGTTTGGAGACACCTGGAAGCTGCTTGATCTATTTTCTTCATATGTTTACATTCAATGTACTATGTTAACATTTTTGTCATCTGAACATCTACTACACGTTTGTCCTGGGTAAGGGATCCCTCCTCAGTTGCTCTTCTTGAGGTCACTTCCATTCTTTTCCCCCATTAAGGTTATTTTATCTAATTTATTTAATTTATTTAATTTATTTTATTTATTTTAATTGTAATTGTAATTTATTTTATTTATTTTAATTGTAATTTTAATTGTAATTTATTTTATTTCTTTTTATCTTCTTTTTATCTTATTTTATTTGAATCTTATTTTATGTATTTATTTGTTTGATTTTAATTTTTAATTTATCTTCTTTCATTTATTTTATTTATTTATTTTTTCAAAATTCACCCCCTGTGAACAAAGGCCTTTAGTCTTAAATGTGATGATATATATATATATATATATATATATATATATATATATATAAAAACATATAAAATAAACTCCCACAATGCACCTGCACAGCAAACACTTGAGTGATGCATACAGGCCGTACAGAGAGAGGAAGTGGTGATGCCAAGATTGTATCTCCCCACTAACGGTAACACGGGAGATAACGTCTCAGCATCATGAGGGGGGGGGGGGGGGGGGCTGCTTCATGGCTTTTGATATGGAACGAAAAAAAAAGTCATTTGTTTGGACACACTATGGAACGTGATGCATGGATCCCCCCCCCCCCCCCCGTGCGTGAAAAAAGAAGGAAGAAATGAGACGGTGACGGAAAGAGGAAACAATGACTCTATGGTTGGAGTGAAAAGGGGAAACAGTAAATGCTGTGTAACATTTATAGTTCAGCACTTTTCAGGGTCACTCTGTTCACTGACCCCCAACACACACACACACACACACACACACACACACACACACACACACACACACACACACACACACACACACACACACACACACACGACTCCCTATATCCACCTCTCTCCCTCTGCTTCCTTTCTGTCTCTATGATATACACTCTAACAGTGATGTATGTGACTGAGACTCGTCCATAAATTTTTAAATGGAAAAAATAAACCTCCTTCTGTTGATCTTTTCGAAAAAAAAAGTCGACCTGGGTGGCTTCTGAGCGAGAGCGCGTTTGAGAGAAGAAGAAGAAGAAGAAAAAAAAAACGGTGAACGGACGGTGAATCGTGAGCCGCTCTTTCACATGAACTCGGGACGACGTCCTGAGAATCTGTCCGGATACAGGAGAGATAGACACGTTCTCACCTAGTGGAAATTTTTCCGCTTGGTTTCTGCGAGGGGGTGGCGCCGGAGTGAGCGTAGGAGGCAGGAAATGACGCACACTCTGCGTCACAAACCCTCTTTTTGAGGAAACGTAAAAGCTTCAAAATTCTCAAGAGGGGTAATTACTGAGGTATTTTGTGTCGTAGAGCAAAATGTTCAAATCTCTTAAGCTCGTGTTAAGCACAGAGCTTATTTCGGGCATCGAACCAAAAAACCCATTCAATAAACCCATTGACTTCTAGACGAGGACATGACAATACATTTACAGGTTTTAGGACTCATTCTAGCAGGACTCTATTAGGTCAAAGAGAAACAGATTCTTGCCGTTTCTCGAAAATTGTCCGGCGATTTTGACTTTGGCTTCAGTTCCCGAATCTCAACGTTTCTCCAGTTTGACTTTGTGTCTTTCTTCTTTACCCTCCAATGTTTGTTTCCTTCCTGTTGTTGTCCCGGCCGCAAAGTCCATTTAACGTCTGATCTAAAATATTTGCGTTCCTCACGTACGACTCCTCTGGATAATGTCTATATGAGTCTGCAGTGCAGTTTGTGCTGGAATGGACCACGAAGTCATCATGTTGTGGGGACAAACATCGCGATGTGGGGACTTAGTCACCATCTGGGGACAAAATCCAGGTTCCCCGCAACGACAACATGGTTCCGTCACAGTGTTCTCACTCATTGGCAGATTCACCGGTCCGTTCTCTTCAGCGCGGCGGGTTTACGGTCGGTCACATAGCTGGGTAGTTTTCTTAACCTTTCGCCTCGGTGACACACTCTGCTATGGCGACCGCAGAACACACACACACACACACACACACACACACACACACACACACACACACACACACACACACACACACACACACACAGGCTCTGACACACCTCAACCTCGTTTATTCAGCTGTGTGAAATGTGTGCGTGCTGCTGACACTGCTCTTCATTTATGAAATTAAATGAGGGGTGGGGGGGGGAGAAGTTATGCTTAAAGAACAACTATTTCTTTGTCAAAGAGCTTAATCTTACAATGGTAGAGTTGGGGAGAGAGAGAGAGAGAGAGAGAGAGAGAGAGAGGTGGGTGAGTCAAAATTTATTTCAGTCATCAATCAGGTTGGCCGAGTGAGGGGGAAGATTTTGTGGACGCAAGTTAAACTTACTCCGTCCAAATGAGTGATTCGCCCACCCAAAATCTCCCCTCTGTGACTCTCCCCCCCGTTCACCAAAGCTGAAACTCCACGAATCAGAATCGGAGCGATTCCATCGGAATTAATTGATTCCCTCGGCCACATTTTGTCTGTTTTAGATGCCGGTGTCATCAGGCCCCCTTGCGTGTACTCTGTGTGTATATTATGTGGCTTTTGCTAGTATTTTTACAGGTTTTTCTGGCGCGTTTGTGTGCGAAAGAAAGCGTCTAATTGTCCGGTGGTTTTTTTTCGCACTGGCCCGGTCTCACCAGATGCCGTATGAACCATCAATACCAACGCCATGCTTGCTCGTCATTTTAAACAATGTAGTCTGGATGCGATGCAAAGAACGAGTGATTCATTCTACTTACGCTGGGTGGATTGGTCAAACGAACGCAGGACTTTAACCCAGGAGACCGGCGTTCGTGTCCCAAAGTGTCCCCGAGTTATTTTAAAGTTACGTTAGCGATGTTTGTGACGTTGTTTTCCGTGCTTACGTCTACTTAGCTTTACCTCCGTGACCACAGACCACGATGTTTGTCCTAAACCTAAACTGAGTGGTCGTGTTGCCCAAACTGTGTCTGTGTTTTACGGCGACGTGCCGTTAAATTACACTAACAAAAAAGTCTTCGATGATGAATGTCCTTAAAATGTTGCGAACGAACTTTTAAGCGCTGGGTCTGTCTCTGCCGTACGCATGATGTCGTTCTCCGGCTATGCAGCGGTTTCTCCCACAAATATACAGTTTGGACACCACACACACACACACACACACACACACACACACACACACTTCCAGAATGATGTTTGACCAAAAGTCCTTGTGTGTGTCCTCGCCGGAGGCAGCCCTGACCCTGGATCAGGAATGTGGTGGTTTAGGCTGTGTGTCCATCCTGTATATGCTGGCTGTTTGTGGATTTCTGGGTCGGGTGATATATGTGGATCTGTAAGCGGTGATGTGTCAGTGCATGACATCATGGTGTGTAATGACAGGAAGCTGGCTGCTCTGCGTGGGAATCAGATCAGTTCCACTCCCGTGGGAAGGGGAGGAAGATGCCGGCTTTTAAAAAAACAACAACAATCTGTCTACTGCTCTGTCAGCATCGCTTCTGTAAGATTATTATTGAGACGGGGGAAAGTCCTACAATTATTGTAAAATAACTAGGTGTATAAAAAGACCTATTCATCATTTCACATCTAAGATTACGCATTTCAGATTATTGCAGATTTATTTATTTCATATTTTTACAAATATTATTAGCAGTGTTTTTTGTTTTTAGAAAATGATTTGTTCATTTTCTTATTGCTCTTAATGTTTATCTTATCCATTTCATTTTTTTGGGGAGTCCTTTGTATATGTCAAGATAAAACCAAAGTGCCCAGATTAATAATCTGCAATCAGTGCAGGGTCACATGAATATTTTAGGGAAAATAAATCCCGAATTTAAAATAATAAAAAAAGAGGATTTCAAGGAATCGATTGGGTTTATGGTTGTTTTTTTACGGTGTCAGTTGATGTTTTATGGATTCCTTCAGGTACATACTTAACATTAGTTCTTGTTCTTTTTGGAAAGAAATAAAAATGTTAAATATAATTGTAAATAAGGTATGATTCACCACGGTCAATATTCATGTCACAGCTCCATTTACAGTCTGTTATACTCTTTTGCTTGCAGCCCATGTCTCATTAACATCCACAGGTCCAGCCAAAGTTCGTACATTAACAAAGAACGGTTCCTTTCTCCAGAAAAGGTGAAGACAGAACGGGCCGGCGGCGGCTTATTCTGGATGTGCTTCAGTCCTAAAGGGCTGCCGATGAGTGACGGCGGGCGACACGACGGGAAGGGAGGGAATGATGATTCAGAGAAGGTTTGGCCGTGCTTATTATTTCTATGTGTGTGTGTGTGTGTGTGTGTGTGTGTGTCAGCTACCAGCACATACCGGTGGTGCAGTAAGTGTATCGGCCCGGTCTGTAACCACGCGGGAACACTTCCACCCTGCTCCTCTGATTCAGTTTATAGAAAGAAATCGAACCCGCAAGGATGAAACGATGACCGTATGAAGAGTCACTGTGAGGTTTAGGGTTAGATAAGCTACACCTTTGTTCATGGACGACGCCTGGAGAAAAAAAAAAAGCCATCTGATTGGCTGCAGATCTGAAAGTAAAGAAACAGATCGTGAGAATAAAAGATGCACTAAGTCAAGTGGGAAAATGAGGAAACAGCTGGAAAAAAGTAGCACGTTACACGGATGCAAATACCCGCGAAAAGGTAATGCCATTCATCACGATCCAGTCACACATCCATGTCTGTCCAAAATGTCACCATTTATCCTATTAGTTATGTGAAATTGTCATAATTGTCATATGAATTCTAGAGTTATAAATTCAAATCAGTTTGTCCTCGAGTCCAAGTCGACGTTTGTGCCTAAATTGAAGAAATTCCCTTCAGGACTTCGTTAGATATCTCGTTCGCCAGAACGGATTCGTCTGCTAACTTTTTTTTTTTTAACGTACGGTCCGACGTGGCGCTGACAATCCTCGGACCTCAATGGCGGAACCAATCTCGTTAAGAGTTTCCGGAAAGAGCCGAGACGAAGCCCACCGGGTCGGGAAGGGGCTCAGGCGGAGGACGATCGGACGCCTACCAACGCAGGACCAAAAGAAACAACTGCAAATGAACAATGACATCGTCCACACGAGTCTCGTGGTGTTTGTTTGATTCCTGCTGTGTGACACGTTGACCTGCCAACCGACCGTCGCACAGAAGGTTTATGTGTTTGTTTTTGACCGCTCCTAAACATTCCTCGCTGACTCAAGGACCCGCAAAGAAACCACATCAGTGTTTTCGTCTCGAGTACGTGACACATCGACTCTCTGCACCGACGTCCTCCACAGAGGGCTTCCTCTTCAACTTGTTTTGGAAAAAAGTTCTCTCAATTTCATCATGTTTCCCCATCACGTCATGTTGACAGGGAATTCCAGACACTGGAAATTCAAGAATTGTGTTTGATTCAACAGGGGTCTGGTGGGGAGGGTTGGGATTGCCTTGTGTTATTTTTCCAAGACGGATTTCCATGAGTGTCACTAATGATGTCTGTGGTCTGTCTAGGCTGCTGACGGTCAGAGGAGGATGGAGGGATGGAGAGATAGATGGAGGAATGGATGGAGGATGGATGAGGTAAGGGGAGCAAGGAGGGAGGAAGAGAAGAGATTTGGGACAGGAACAGAAAATAGAGGGAGGACAATCTGATGGGATGAGATAAAGTAATGATGGTCGGAGGAAGAGCAAAAAGGAGGAAAGCAGGAAATAGCAAGAGAAGGAAAGTTGACATGCCAGGAAAGAAGGATTAGGGGAAAGATCGAAGGATGACAGGGAAGAGAGTGAGGGAGAGAAAGAAGGAGGGAAAGAGCTGGAAGAAGGTACAAAGAAGAGACTCACTATACACACCAAGGATCGAGGACGGAAGTGAAGAAAAGGAGGTGAAGAACACCGATGGAAAAATCACGGGAGAGAAAAAGTAAAAAGGAGGGAAATACGGGGTGAATCAGGGAGAAGAACAGATGAAGGAAAGAGTGATAGATGAAGGAGGGTGAGGACCGGAGGAGGGAGGCGGGGTTCGCTAACTCCGCGTCCAAATCTCAGCCGCAGACACGACTTTGGCCAAAGCCTAAAGGCATCCGAAGTGCTGCTATATAGTTCATAACAACTGCTTCTATCATTATTAATAATATGAAACCACAAACTGGAATCTGTTTTTCTGCCTTTTAACCAACCTGACAATTGGTTATACTCCACACAGACCTATAAAAAAAAGCAGCAAACTAGCTTGCACTTATTAAAACGAGCACACGCACCAGTGTGCTGCAGTGGCCCAGCAATATGATTATGCACTTTAACAACCTGACAAATGAATAATATTCCACACAGGCTAATAAAAGATACTGCTCTCCTTGAAAAGGGGGCACTCAATAACAAATAATAAATGTCAACAACTTGCAGTGAAAATCACCACACAGTCTGCAGAGCCTCTGAGGGTTTTCCCCCATTCCGCTCTTGTACGGAGCGAAACCGCGCGGTTGTTCTCCTCAAGAGAGCCAGATCGTGTTGATTTTCACGGTAAAATATATGTTTTTCTTCTTGCGCTGCACAAGTGGTTTAAGCAGGTTTTAAGAGCTTGAGGATGCAAAAACTCAAACTGTAAATACAATGCTGTATGATTTATGTATACACATCCAAATTCCTGGCTTACAAGTGGTCAGACATTTCTATTAATTCAATTAAAAGCAACGTTTTTGACGACAACAACCTGATAATGTCGGCCAACTATTCAGGCTGTCCTCATACACTGTTCTTAACTACGTATTGCACTATAGTTCCTTCATTAAACACGTAATTTATTCGTATGTAATCCATGCTATCTTGAGCCAGGACATGTGACGTAGTATAGGGAGGAGGTCGGGTTGGAACGGTGGGTCTTTAATTAAGCACCAGACTTTCACCCAGGAGGCCGCTGTCCATGTCTCCATGTGAAACCAGAAGACAACGTTTGACTTAGACGTCACGTAACGTTCGTACTTAAGTAACGCCACTTCCGTAGTTATTCCAAATTAAGATTTTTTTTTTCCTAAACCCGATGTTGAAGGAATGCAGGACGGAGCCATGTCTCAGCCATTGCTGGAAGTGTTTACTGTTTCCTTGTTTCGCTGTGTACTCTTCTGGTGAAATGAACAAGCCATGACTCTGTCAAACACAAACAAGAACATGTAAACTCCAGTTTAGTCCCTCAGTCCACTGGGCCCGACACACACACACACACACACACACACACACACACACACACACACACACACACACACACACACACACACACACTCACTCACTCTCTAGTGAGCAATGCTGTGGTCATTTGAACCACAGCTAAACATCCTGGTACCAGACCTCAGGTTCGCCTTGTTACCATGACGGCACAATTGTTAAATCTGTCAGTGTATAATGGGATGGGAAAGGGGGGAAAATTTACTGTTACAGTTCAGGTGTTTTCTGCATGTGTGTGTGTGTGTGTGTGTGAGAGACACGCTGCAGATTACAGGTCTGCTAGGGATGCGGTGACTCGTCACTGTATAAACACCAAGTAAACAGAGACATCTGACTTTTGGCTGCCCTTCTACACAGTCATTTTTAGTGCTATTTCATCCCGCTCGGGTCAAAGGAGGAGGCTCAAGACCAGGAGGCTCAACGTCTCTGCTGATTCCCTAAATATGGAGAGAGTCTCGACCTGAGTAAGTCCCTAAAAATCTAAAGGTGAGATCCGGAGACCCCTAAAAAGCTGGCAAGCCAACTGAAATTAAAGGCCTTTACAACACCGTGGCGTGACGAATAAATTAGATACTCGGCTGCCTATATTTCGCACTAAAACTCTTTCAATAAAAAGAGTTTTGCACTGGAAGAGGACCAATTACCAGGATCAGCGTCTGGCAGTCTGTCTGAGGTAAACTGTCGTACAGGCTAATATACTGTAAGATATTTTATTGAGTTTCTTTTCAGCGAAATACTCCCACTGGTTCAAAGTTCCCTCTGGTAAAACAGTTACGCAGCGTATATGTCGGGGGGCTTTTATTGTGAAAGGTAAGAACAGAAGGAGCGGATCTGCGTCTGCCTTCGTCAAGGTTGAAAGGAGTAATAAAGTTTGCCAGCTTGGTTCGGAACAACGAGCCTCTGTGTTGTTGTACTATAAAGTGTACGCGCAACGTGATTGGTCGACGCCTTTATTCGCTGTGCAAAAGCTCCCGAAAAATCAACCAGCCGCTTTTTCTGCCGCTTTTTCTGCCGCTTTTGTTGGAAACTGAAAAAAAAATATATTGACGCGCAATTAAAGGCCTTTTGGGTGTGTTCAGACATCAATCTCACATCTTTGGACTGCACAAACTGCCAACGTATTAACTGTGCAGACGTGAGCTATAAGCCGTTAAACAGCAGACGTAACTCATGAGCGTACGTGTTTATCTTTTTTTGAGTCCCACTGAGATTAAAAATCGAAAAAAGCGTCCCGGGCCAAGACAGGCGGCCTCCCAAATAACAAAAGAAAAAACAAAAACGCACGACAATTTGAAAAGAAAACAAAGAGCGACTTTCTTCAACGAGTCGTCAACATAAGGGACCAATCAATCAAAGCATCTACAGGCGGACGTGCCTGCCTCCGAGTCATTTAATATTCCTTTAAATGCATCCAGAGAAACCAGCTCCGTGCTCCGTGACCAGCACTGTGTTTGTGTGACTGATCTCTGTTATTTCCCTCCAGCCTCTCTCCTTTTATTCCTCTGAAGCAGATTCACAAAAGTCCCGGGATGAGCACCAATTGTTGCGCTCAAGCCTTTCCTTGAGCAGAAATGCACAGCGTCACAGTCAGCGAAACGATTCGATGCGATGCGACTCGTATTTTTGCAACTATCGGCTGGAATTTTAATTTAGATTTGTAGTAATTTAGAAATACTGAAATGTGTGGACAGTTTTGTCCCAACTTCGGGGTTCATAAAACACCAGCCTTGTGTAGGGAATATCTAAACTCTTAGATAAAAGGTTCAAGTGACCTCTGCTTGGCCTGTAGGTAATCTGTAGACTTAGACGGATGGAGAAGCACTAACAGAAAGAGAAAGAGAGAGGAAGCAGTATGTGTTTAGCACTGAAATGTTTAAAGGGGAGGGATACTGCTCCTTCCCAGTGTCATCGGTGTAAAGGAAGAGGCTGCTTTAACAGTCTCTTAGTGTCTTTATTAAAGTCCTGGTCTGATGTCCTAGCAGGTCAGCCAAAGGCTAGAGGAGCACCCGTCCTCATATCTCCTCTTCTGTCTCTTTTCCACAGGTATTTCGTCCTCTCCCCCCCCCCCCCCCCCCAGAGAAAGAAAGACAAATGGAGGACACTGATGAAAGTAAACGACGAGAAAGACGGATAGGAAATGTGAGTGGGAGAAGTACACAACACAGCGATACCGACGGCACAGTCGCGCCAAGTATGTGATTGGCCGGGCCCAATAATGGGGGCCCATACGTTCCAGTAACAGATTAGCTTTCTGATCTCGTTCCAGTCGCTGATTGGTTGTGATGGTGTCGCAGTCCAACAGTGGTGTCGTCCAGCGGGCAGGGAGAAGACTCCAAACCAGGAAGTGACCAGGGCGCAGACACAAGTCAGGACAAAGCGTTGTTGTACTGTCCCACTGTTATTGTTTCTAAAGGGGGAGGGGGAGGGGGGGGGGGGAAGAAAAGCCAATCTGATGGCATTGAACATCAGCTGGCAATTCAAACGTTTTAACGTCGCGTTAAGCCAAACTGTATTTATCCAGGGTTACATGTGACTTTTTCGGAGGAGCTTTTGTGATTCAATATGGCAGATCTACACTTACACAATATAAAAATCATGTGTCCGGGCCAAGTCCTGGGAAAACAACAACAACTAAACTATTACTTGAGCCATTAACTGTTTTTCCTTTTCCCCTCGGAGGCTTGGATTGGACTGTGGGGACTTTTCTGATTCCCCATCCAGTTTGCTGAACGCCGTTTCCGCTCACCCCAACGGGAGCTGCAATGTACGCATGCACTAAAGTGTTACACACAGCCAATGTACCATTTGCATACTGCTCCCAAGTGCAACACACATTGGTCAACTGAAACCAGATGCCATGCATGTGGTGCAGAATGAGTCGGCAAGGTATCGCAGCCACAATGCGCTGATCCAGAGAGCGTGTGTCATAAAAGGACTTCTGGGTAAAAACGTATAGTGACACATCCTAGTGCGTGGAAACCACCTATTTCTCTACTGTGGATTGCTGATGCTTTCATTTTAAGTTGTTCTTGTTGTTAACACATGGCAGGAAGTTTCTTAGGAAACTGAGTCATCTTTTCAGGGTGCGGTCTTCCCTGGAACACGGAAGTTCCGGTTGAAGAGATTCATTTGTTGAGATGGTCACGCCAGCATTTGATCACAAACCGTCAGACACAGTGATTCACAGATGTTTCAAACCAGAGAGGAGATGACTGATATTACAGTTATAATAGTAGTGATGCCTTTACAACATTGGAAAGCTACGTGGCATAGTAGTGTCTTATCCAGCAGTTTGAGAAAAATGTTGGATTAATACATTTTTCTTGACATTTTACGAAGCGGGTTGCAGCAGCTATTTCAGGCTTTAAAAGCTACATATATCTTATATTACATATAAGAGAAAACTACTTAATTTGCATGTTTTGTATACTTGAGTTCAGTTTTTTTTTTGTCCTCATAAAAGCAGAGACAGAAGAAAACAACATTAGCCTCATATCATTAGAAAGCGAGACCTGCCATTTGATGATCTGATGGAATCCAGTCTAATGATTGCCAGACAATTCAGAGACATGCTGTAATGGCAGAACGCAGGCCGTGTAGCATATTCTCTACTATCAATCCTCCTAAAAGCTCCAGCCAAACTGGCAAACACGTTTGTCTTGGCGAACGGGAGCGAAGAGAATCCCAGAAATGTTGTTTTGAGGGGAGCAGCTTGGGATAAATGGTAAGTAGCTAAGCCCTGGTTAGGACCGGTTTGGCCCTGCGGTGGAAACCATGCTGCTGGGGAGCTTCCAGAAGACACAGTAGGACGTTGGCTTGAGTTGAGATGAATCTGTTGGCAGGACGGAGGACAGCTATAAAATACAGATATGAGGATGTCTCCATGTCTCTGATGATTCGTCCATCTGAGCCAGAGGCTAAGGAAGGGTTGGAGTGACACACGCCATAAAAAAAACATAAATACTTACGCTCGATATCCACGTGTTTAGCATCTTTTGTCACCTTTGGGTTTTTACTGTGGCTTGGGTTATTTTTTGGGGGGTTTTATTATTGACAAATATAAATTTAACATACTAATATTTTGGTACCTTTGAAAGTTTAAACCACTGGCTGAAGTTGAAAGAAGACTATTGGCAGCCTAATAGGCGGCAATGAAAAAAACTCTAATGATTTGACCATCTGCCTAAAGAGGACATTCAAGGGTCAGTACATACTTGCTCTGTTCTGTGCTATTTCATTGTACTGCGCCTTCGTCGACTATAAACATGAAGTGTTATGAAAGATATAACTTAAGGGGACAACTAAAGGCTTGATTAGAGGGTAGCACTTACAGAAATTGCACTGATTTGTGTTTTTGCAACGCTGTTTCATCAGTCAGTTACAGCAGGGCCGTGTTCTGTTTTATAGACTAAAACAGTCCGTAGGTAAGACAGTAGTGATAAAGCCAGTTCACATTTGACCTCTCCTGTTCTGGGTTGAGTGTTTGATGGGTGGGTGGGTAGCAAGAATAGTATAACGACACATGCAAGTACAGTATATGACCATATATAAAGACACAATACCAACGTTGACGACGCAGCGTTCAATGAATTTTACCGATATGAGTATTTCAGTCCCGATAGCAAATCCTAGGCTTTTGGTATCATCCGTTACTGACAGCAGTGTTTAATTAATAAGCTGTATGAAATGACTAACAAACGAATACAAAGATATAAGTTTACTGAATTGTTCAGAATTTTAGTTCTGGTCCTCAAACTTCGATGCTGCGTTTGATTGGCAGGTCAGAAACACCACAGCGATGAGCAAAAAACTGAGATTTCACACAAATCTTATGAGATACCTTCTAGTATTGTTGTCAGATAAATGCCAAAAGATGGGTTTTAATGGAGGACTTTAGCGGCCGTGTATGCTATTTGCGGTTGCCCCTCCGAGCCGGATTTCTCCCCGGCGTGGACAAAGATTTATGTCGGCGTAGCCACAGCAGCTGCACTCAGGGCCAAGACTGGACTAGCAGCAATTGCGATCCCATTAAATCCCATTTGCAGAATCAGATCTCAAATGCCAAGTGCAACCATAGCTCTTAATTGTCCCTGTAGTTTGGAGGCCAGAAGCTGACCAGGTCCCATTTGTCAAGATACACCACCAGTCAAGGGTTAGCTCAAGATGAAATAACAGCTTGACACAGGCACACGGGGGGTGACGTGCAGTGCAAAGGAACACAGCCAGGATGAATATATACGCACACATTTAAAAAAAACTCCCCCCCCTGTGACTTAACCGAAAGCTTAACACATGCTAGCATTCATTAGGGGTGGAAGTCACAGCCAACGCTGGGAACAAACAGCGTGAAGTTGGACAATGTTTAGACGGAGTTGGCAGGCTCAGAGACAGAGAGAAAATGAAGATGTTTCTTTCTGTTTCTCTTCTCAGTGACTTGGATCCTCCGGCTGACTCGGAAAGGACAGCCAAAGGTTACCAGATGCTACAGTGATGCTAGCTAACATGCTAAATTAAAAAAAAAAGGGACTCAAGCGGCACGACTGGGTAACCTCACGTTGTTGTTGTTTTTTTTTGTACGTACAGCAGAGCTGCTTGGGTTCATGTCACAACAGCTGATATGATTTCACTCTGTACCGACTGCAGATTTGTGCTAAGCTAATAACTTCTTAGCGCACATCTGCTGAATTCGGAGAGAGCAAACGACAGATGTGGAGCAGGATCAAGAACCTTTTTTTTGCCATTATGCAAGCGCAACAAAATGTCAGTTGCGTCAGCCTCGAATGATGCATTGCGTTTAAAACTTCACACATATTGACAACGAATAAAAAAGGCACGGATGAGATAAGATCTGATGGGAGGATCTTTAACAGGTTGGTGTCCGGGGTGTGTAATGTCTTTTGTGATGTTCTTAGCCCTCCTCGTGGCAGCTCAATGCCAACAATGTCCTGTGCTGCTTTCCGCAAAACACGCTGGAGGGCTTCAGCTTTGGCTTCAGCTGCTGTGCCAGGTTGTCGAGCAGTGTGTTAGGATGCTCTCTAGGTCTCTAGGTGTTGTTGAACACACCCCGGTGAGGCGTTGTAAGCCGAGAGGTCCTCTGAGATGGAGCCTGAAACGTTTGGTGTGAACCCTCCGAACCCCAAAAACCCACCAACAAGTTGAAAAAGAATGTTTTCTTTTAGCAATCGCCAAAATTGCACCATTAGCAATAGCCAGATGCTGTAAAAACAAACTGTCCAACAATCCTTGAACACATCACGTGTGAGAAACGCTTCCGCCAGGAAAATAAACCAAATCGAAGCTTTAAAATTATGATATTTCATAAAAAAATACAACATTTTAAATGATCTCTTCTTTTACCCATGATTGTGCTGTTTCCATTTATATATTGCAGTGAAAAAAACGAAGCCACAGCAAAGAAATGCCCTGAAACTGCTTTGGGTTCAGAGGTTTAAGACCAGGTTGTCAAGTTCAATCTCCGTCGTATCGTCCGCAAAAATTGAACTGGAAACCATCTTGGGACGGGATCGCGACAGCCTCGACGCCAAATCGGACAAGCCAGCGGCCCGTTTCCTAGCCCCCCCACATCCGGCCCCTTTGCTCAGACCACGCCTAACCTCGAGCCCGGCCTTCAGTCTGATCTCAACTAAAAACCGTCAAAGTTCCGTGACGGTCTCCGATTTTTGCGAATCTGTAAAAGTTCTCGGCAGCTGCAGAAAATATTTGCCCTCGTTTCCTTGACTAGCAGGATGATTATAGTCAGTATTAATAAGAGCAGGGAGCAGCAGTAACGGGAGCACCAAAAGCCGCGATCGTGGTCTTCGCAAAACAAGACTGCCAGATGATGTTTCATGGACTTGTTGGATCACGTTGAGCCAAAGAGAGAACAGGAGAAGAATGGAAAAAAACTGTCTCGTATTACGCAAACCGCTAGCTATCACTGAACACTGATTCAGATGTGTGAATAACAAAACACACTATTGTACACAGCCTCTGTGATTAATCCCTCACACACATTTTCCGTTACTCCGTCTTCCTTTTTCCACGTCCTTCTCTTTCTCCATCTCACACACCTGCACACAAAAACATGACTTTTTATATACACAATCGACTCCAATGAATTAATGCAAGCATACACACACACACACACACACACACACACACACACACACACACACACACACACACACACTGTGTGTGTGGCTGGCTGGGGCCGAGTTGACCATTGACTGTTGGCCAACATCTGTATCACTTCAAGGAAAACACACACACACGCACGCACACACACACGCACACACACACACACACACACACACACACACACACACACACACACACACACAGGCCAATCCCATGACAGCATAAGCGCATACACACCCACGGAGACCGTTGACCAACAACATGATTATAATGATCTCTGTTCATGAACTCTGCAGGACCTCCGGCTGGCTACCGTTACTGTAACACACACAATACACTGACAAGCACTAAGATCAGACGGTTCTCAATCACATACACATACACACACACACACACACACACACACACACACACACACACACACACACACACACACACACACACACGGTTGGCTTTCACCGTTTCACTGAGGTGACTTTTGGCCAACATCTGCATCACTGAGCTCAAAGGAAAAACACACAGTTTTATGTTCGACGGGGGCCAAGGATGCTGCAGGCTTTTCGGTCAGCTCTGCTATTCGGCTGGCTATTCATAGAAGACCACAAATGTATCACTCAGCACCGTGTGTGTGTGTGTGTGTGTGTGTGTGTGTGTGTGTGTCTGCATACGTGTGCATCAGCAAGAAATAGAAGATGTGAAGAGGAAAGCGTTACTTTACTGAATGAGGAGAGAACAGGAATAGAGGGATGAGGATATGTGCGGGTGTGTTTACAGTCTCTGTGTTTCTGCAGTCTGTAATCATGATGTCAACCTAACCATCGGAACTTTAACAAATGTCCCACACCGACAAAACAGATCAGAGGCACGCATTCCTACGGGGCCTTGAATGCATCACAGTGACTATACGTTACATGGGGAAAGTGGCAGCTGCACATGAACAAACACACACACACACACACACGCACACACACACACACACACACACACACACACACACACAGGAAGATATTCATACCTGTGGTTTTGGGATCTCCTCCTGGCTGTGGTTCAACCGGTGAACTTCCACTGACCTGCAGCGTTGGCTGGACGACTGAAGTCCTTTACTAAAGTACCACGATTTAGTATTTTTACTTGAGTAGGAAAATAACGGTAAAAACGCAAAAGTCTTTGTGAAAAATTTGGTACAATTTGTATGATCTAATCTTTCCCCATCAAAGAACGGATTATATGCGGAGGTTTCGTAATTTGACACGTTTTTTTTCATAAATAAGATCATTTTTTAATATAGATAACTGATTCTGATCAGTAATTTAAATCCTACAATGAAACGAAAACACATTCCAGGGGGAGACTTAATTTTCACGGAGATATTTAAGCTTTGACGAGAGCTCTAAGGGTTCATGTAGTCGTACCGAACTGTCGAGGTCTGGTGCACGATGCTGCATGCAGAACGCACAGTCTGCAGATTGGACAGCACAAAATGTTGAACCAAAAGCTCACAAGCGCAAATTCCCGCTCAGAAACTTTCAGCCGCACGCGGTCAGCAAACATAGGCTGAATGTGGCGAGCGCAAATGAAATGCTGGAGGTGTAAGACCCGCCTACTGGTGATCAAGCATCCAACATGCTAAAGCCCTTTCCCAGATGTGCCGATCACCGTGACGAATATTTGGGTGCTTTCAATGTTTAAATGCCAATTCTACAGCCACGTTTGATATGTTGTCTTTAGGGAAAGTGTTTGAAATCTTCCTTATTTCTACAAGTGAGTTTTATATGAAACAAGACATGGGCCTGACCATAAGGTTTGGTAGAATTTAGGCACAAAAACAACTGGAGTTAGGTTCAGGGAAGGATCGTGGACAAGAGTAAGAAGATTGAAAGAGGAGGGAGACGAAATGAAAATGAAGAAAAAGAAAGAAGAAATGGGCAAAGGTCATGGTAGGAAATTCGACTCCTGTGGGTTTTGGGCTTTAGTGTCTTAGTGGCGAGCAGAAGTCTCTCAACACAAATACAACCGTGCTCACCATAAACAACTAAAATGATTGGAGGAGTGAATACATGTTTACAAAGTGATATCGGTGAATTTTAGCCATTTCTCGGGATTCCGAGCAAATGTTCTCTCTGGGAATGCTGACTAGCTGTTCTAGAAATTACACAATGAGCTTCAGTAAGCTTTTGGAAGCGGCTCCCTCTGGCTTATGAATGTTTATGTGAGCTTTCCACTCAAATGAATATATGACAATTCCCAAAGCCGGAGCCCCGGAGGGATCCGAACAGGAGTGAAGCTATCGGGTGACATCGGCAGATTTAACCGAGGGTTGTTTGTGTCCGTATGTGGCCGCGCTCCAACGTAGGCCTTTAAGAACGGAGCAATTCATGGCAAGTTGCCGTTTTTACGGTTAAAGTGAAATGGCAAACAGATGAGACGGATGAAGACGATGAACAGCAGTCATGCTTGGGACACACAAGGGGATTACCGAGCTGATTTACACCAGACTTGTCCTGGCAATCACAGGGGAGCCCTGATTAGAGGTTTGGTTTTATTGAGTTTGCCGGGTCCTTCCCAATTTTTTGGACTCTTACTGTCATTGAGATGGACTTCCCACCTGGCATCACAATATGTCGCACATTTGATTTTCATCTGTGGAACTCTGCTAAAAGAGGGCAGGGGGGGGGGAAACATTTGCACATAGTTGTGAAGCTGCAGCCTGTGGTTGTACCGACAGATAATGATCTCTGGGATCGACGATGATCAGAGCGATCGCCAATCGACGATACCGTTGATGTTGACGCGACAATTGGCTGATTTTACCATTTGATTAAATAATTATTATAAATATTGGTATGCCTTGTATTAAAGTACCATGAAATAGAATTTTCCCTGTCATAGTTTCACGTCGGCAACCACCCAGTTTTGGTTTTATGTAACCCCCCAAAAAAACGATGGGTTACTTTTAGCCGCAAGCTGCTGACCCTGGGCCTGAATGGAGAGGAGCTTCGGTTCAGCCTAATAACTATACTACTAACAAAGTGGGCATAGTAGCAAACTGTAGTGGCGAAGAAGGAGCCGAGCCAGTCCAATCTACGCTCTGACTCTCGCCTGTAGTCATGAGCTTTGGGTAGCGACTAAAAGAACGAGATTTGCGGATACAAGTGGCCGAAATGAGCTTCCTCCGTCCGGGTGGTTGGGCTCAACCTTTGAGATCGGGTGAGGAGCGCAGACATTCTTTGGCGTCGTATCAAGTATCTGACTTGAGGAGAAAAAGGTCCAACCCTAGTTTCAACATAACTTAGTTGAAACGTAGGCGAAGAGTTACGCTATAACTAAAACAGGTTGCACTATACTCAAAAACTTGGAAATGACACCTCCCCAAGCAGGTGTGAGTCATTCCTGAGGAACAGTTGGGAAGATGGTTGAGACGTTATCCTTCGACGGACTACATCCCTTTACATTAATCGAGACATTGCGATGGACGCTCAGTCTTGTGCTGTGTTCTTGAGATGGGCATCGCTACCTGCATCATTTTGATGCTTTTAACAGAAACCCGACACCGTTAGCTGCTCTAGGATCTATGAGGGATAAGAGGTCAACGTGTAACCAGAGGATCACATGGTCTCCACCTGCGTCACCTAGTGATGAGGTATCACATGCCACAGAGGGAGGTTTCCGTGTGTGTGTGTGTGTGTGTGTGAAACTATAATGACTGGGGATGACTTCTGTGAGCTGCTGACCTCTTCCAGGAACACAAGCCCACACACACACATAGACTGAAGAACAGTATATATAGTTACACATTACTGGAACAGTGAAGAAGGATGGGTGGATGGATGGATGGATGGATGGATGGGTGGAGAATGAGAGAATATAAATACACACCGTACATCACATTCTGAAGCAACATAAAGCTCATGTGTACCTCAATTTAAACAAGGTCATAATTTACTTCTTACAGTGGGGTTCGTCTCCATAAACATCTTAAAACCCAAAGCCATTAACGTGGACGTGGAGCTCCGACCCGGCCTCTGTTTGTTTCTTCACCACAGCACGGACGGAGGCGGACGAACCCGAAAGCCTCTCACGAAATGAAGGATGATCAACAGGCACTTCCTGTCACAGGTGATTAAATGAACTGAACCCCAAAAAGGCCTCAGTTCAGGTTTTAGGGAATTCTGGCCCTATTTTCGTATATAGCCGCCGCAAAGTACAACGACTCATTGCTGGTTTCAGACCGACGTTGTTGTAATTGTTACACATAGCAAATGTACTTGCACCCGTCTACGCGGCCATGGCCGTTTCCGTCTTACAACGAGGTGTCGTCAGATGCATTGGTATCTTGAGGCAGCAAAAGGGTATCGTGCCATTCACCAACAAAAGCCTTGTCCAAAGTCAATGGTGCAGTATTTTCCTGCCATTTAAAATTGTATAAATATACAAAACAAGTCTTGGGCTGTACCGAATATAGCCAAAATCATAACCTAAAATCTGTTGTCTACTGCTTCTGCTTGAACCTTAAGTGAGTGGATAGCTTCAGATTTCCAAACTCCAAAAGTCAACATTTAGAGGAAAAAAATTCCAAATTTCCAAAATGTTTTGCCTTTCAAAAACAGCATTCCCACTGCAGACAACTGTTTGATTTGCAGAATCCGTTATTTAGATAAAGGAGATAACATCTGATTAATAAAAACAGGAGATACAACCCGTTTGCCACGTGTGAGGATCAATAAAACTCACGTCTGTATAGAGCATAGAAAGTAAAACCCAGTCTATCTACAGTCAGCAGACGAGCTGGAACAATGCATATGAAGCTAAACCAGCCAGCTTCACAGGAGGAGAAAATCGGCCTGCCAGCAGCGCTGAAGCTCACGTATGTAACACGTTGCATATCTCGTTTGTCAAATCTTTTTAAAAAAGCTGTGAAGTAACATAACACAAGTTGAGGTCCTATGAGCCGAGAAGCAGCTTTTCTTCGGTGAGAGATCGTCTTCTCGTCCCATTCGCTCTGTTATCTTTCTCAAATGGCGTCAAATCATTTAGAGTCCGTTGACAGTAGTTATGAAATCCAGTTTGTTGACTTGACAGATATCCGTGTCTGCACAAAGTCTATTCACTCCCCCCTGAGCTGCAAAAAAAAAAAAGAAGAATCATATTGATTTTTGAAGTGATTTTAATCAGCTTTGACTTTTGTGTCCCTGTGCAAATACAAGCACGGGCGGAAAAAATGACAACAAAAACTAGGAGGCATGCTGAGAGGAGAAGGAAGGATGAGATCTGGGAAAGCGTATCAGAATGTGATCTTGGCCCAGAAGTGGATTTTTAGGAAAGAGCTCCATCCTTTAGAGATGTTTCCACCACTCCCCGTCCTCCTTTTGTCTCTCTCTGCCTTTTGTTTCTCTTTTTATAATGTTTTCTGTCTCTATCCATTTCTATCTCAATCTGCTTCCCCTTTCTATGTTATTCCTTTAGTCCGTTTCTATGTGTGTGTGTGTGTGTGTGTGTGTGTGTGTGTGTGTGTGTGTGTGTGTGAGCAGGCTGTCATATAGTGTAAGTGATACAGATAGAGCGACCGCAGCCTATGATAACAGGATTACTAGACAGCCGCGTTTAATTTGAGCTCGGGGCAAATACAGGCTGAGTGTGTGTGTGTGTGTGTGTGTGTGTGTGTGTGTGTGTGTGTGTGTGTGTGTGTGTGTGTGTGTGTCTTTTTAGGTGGCTTCGATTCCTGTAAGTGCAGTGTCTGAATTGGCTTAGTACTCCGGTTTACCTTCCTACACACACACACACACACACACACACACACACACACACACACACACACACACACACACACACAGAGTCTGAGGAGACACCACCCCTCCTATTTGGATAATACCTCGATATCTTTGACCGGTTCACTTATTTTTAGAAGGGATCACATCCAAGGAACATTTTTCTTTTTGTTTTAAGTTTCCTTTTTCTTTCTCTCTCCCTCACACGCACACAGACACACACACAGACACACACACACACACAGACACACACACACACACGTGTAGCGAGATCAGCCACGCCGTCCAAAAAGAAGATGAGGGGAGAAAAGTATCTTACCGCTGCCGCCAAATATTTGCAGCCATGCAAACATAGTTGGTCCTCAGACACACACACACACACACACACACACACACACACACACACTGTGGTTGGGATTCTCAAATTAGCTGGTCAGCAGTCATTCGTATCCAGGGGGGTTGTCAGTTGGATTCCCGTAACTGAAGCAATTTGGTTCTATTTTCTCTTCTTTTCTTTTAACGCTATCTGCATTCTTCAAATAACCATGACTCTGGACATTCTTTCCTCTCTTTTGTTTCAGCCTCTCTGTCTCTGACTATTTGAATGTTTATTTTTTTGTTTTTGTTTTTTTTACCCGACAAACCCACGGGGGGATAATCCGGTCTCGTATTCACATCCTTGCCACAGTTTTCAGCCATTCAAGGAATTCTGGACATATTTGCGGAGGGAGAAATGAACTGAAGTCAAGGCTTTTTTTTTTTTTTTTTTTTATGAATTAAACTCACCGCCATGCATTTCAAATGTTGTGTATCAATACAGACATTTTGACCAGAGGCATACAACCGCGAGGCGATGCAATAAATACGAATACAGAAGCTTCCAATTTGTCCTTTTCGGTCCCCAATGTCCCCAAGAGAGATGAACGTCTACGTTGTACCGATTGTTACGTCTTCACAGACCTTCAGGCTGGATGCAGCCGACTGCAGCTTTAACTCAACATCCAAAGCAGCATCGCCACGGAACGACTGGACCTCGCTCGTGATATTTTTTGTACGTTGTGTCTTTTCTTTCTGCTTCTCCTCACATTTAATGATGCTATTGGTCATGCCTCATGTCCTTCTGAACCTTCTCTCTCTCTCTCTCTCTCTCTCTCTCTCTCTCTCTCTCTCTCTCTCTCTCTCTGTACTCGTCTTTTTCTTCTGCTCCGTCACTCTCTTTGAGTTATACAAAGCTTTCAGTCCTCACTAAGCAGTATTCCAGAGGTTGCATTGTGTGTGTGTGTGTGTGTGTGTGTGTGTGTGTGTGTGTGTGTGTGTGTGTGTGTGTGTGTGTGTGTGTGTGTGTGTGTGTGTGTGTGTGTGGTTGAAACCTCTCAGAAGGTGATGACAAGACCTCAAAACGCAGGGCTTTTTTCTCTCCGGTCATAATTTCTCTCTTTCACTTTTATTACTTTCCTTTCTTTTCTTTCTGTCTCTCTCTCTCTTGTCCCCCCCCCCCCCCCCCACCTCGTCGCCCTCTCTCCGATCCACTTGAACAATATTAAAAAGGTTCACTGGCGTAATAAAACAGTCAACGATGCTGCCCGAGCACGCCGTGGTAGACATGACACATCTGTCTCGGGAAGAACTGCACAAGTAGATATCTGTTCTGCTGGAGGAGGATTCTATTGTTGGCCATTCGGACTTTGGGTCATGCGAACTTTGAACTTTGCTACCTTAAGGGGCAACTTGGCCACAAACAAAACTGACTTTTCTTTCCTGCTTTAGGTTTTGCATCCTGTTTACATACTTATTTCTAAGAGGAGGTGGACATTTCGATTCATATACTGTCTCTGCAACAGCTGTATTTCCTACGTGTCTTATCTGTTTTATTGTGTTTTTTATCCTATATTATATATATATATATATATATAATATATATATATATATAATATATATATATATATATATTATTAATATATAATATATATATATATATAATATCTATAATATATATATATATTATATATATATATATAATATATATAATATATATATATATTATATATATATATATATATATTGTTGGGTATTTCATTTTTTATTTTTTATTTGCCTAAACATGTTTTCATCCTCATTCTACTTTGTAAATCACTTTAACTTTGTTTTTAAAAGTGCACTATGAAGTTTATTATTACTATTAGTAGTAGTAGTATAAAGGATTAGACAATTAAATAAGGTTATGAACATATAATAATCAAATATTTTCATTTTGATGAAAATCGAATAATAAAAAAGGCAATGAAACAGAACAAAATAGATAAAAAGCAGAATTAAAAGAAAGAATTTGACCTAAATTATATTTACAAGGGAGATATAGAGTGATGTATACAGATGGACGGATGATGGATATTATGAAGACAAGAATTATGAGCACGATCCTAAAGTTCACTGTATGTTTTAACAAAGGAACAAAAGGTTCTGATCCAGCATTGACCGGAAAACTACCTCAGAATCAATTTTCTGGTGCTCCCACTGCACTTGTTTTGACGCTTCACACACACACACACACACACACACACACACACACACACACACACACACACACACACACACACACACACACACACACACACACACACACACACACACACACACACGTCTTTCCCAATGGTCCGTGAGTTGTTGGAGACATAAGGAGATAATGAGCCATCAAATACAGTATATGATCCACTTTTCCAGAACCTTCTGTCTGACCACAAAAACAGAGCGTGGAGATTCTCTCACACACACACACACACACACACACACACACACACACACACACACACACACACACACACACACACACACACACACTTGCTCCATCCACAACCGTCGTCTCCCACTGTAACCCCGCGTTGCGCCGTCTCATCTTTCCCTCCGAGTGTTTTCGGAAAAACTTCATGCCGCTGTTAAGCGAGGCAGAACGAGGGAGTCGGGAGGAGAGAAGGTGGGAGGGATGGAGGGGACGAGGAGGAGGAGAGAGGTGAGGTGAGGAAGGATGAGGGAAGGAGAAACCAGACGAGAAGAAAATATTATGGTCATAAATTAACCTCAAGAACCAGGTGACCCCATGTTGGTTTCCTTTAACCACAAACTGTTGTTCCCTAAACTCAAAGCTGCAATCATTCTTTATTTTAACAAGCCGACATATAATCACTTAATAAAATATTTGCGGTGAACTTGTTGCGCAGTTGTTTTCGAACACGGCGAGCAGACACAAAGCGGCGTTAGCTTTCATTTGAGGTCCTGTTAATGTCCATCTGGTCGAAACATTCACTCTCCTCTGAGCCCTGGTTTAAGTGTAACTTTAGCTGCTCGGCTGCTAAACGCTCCGCGGCGTTTGCCAGCTGTAGAGCACAGCGGGTCTCTCGGAGATGTTTCCTTCGTTGCTGCTGCAAAACACCAGGCGGATGAGAGCTGTGGGAGTGAAGCAAAGGAGTGAATCTGAGGCTGTAGAAAGCAAAGCGACGAGCCGAAAGACACTGAAGCGCTCCGTAAAACGGAAGGGAAGCGAGTGTTTCGTCTTACATTGATACTGAAGTTTGGTTAAGAGGAGACACGACGGTTAAACTAACAGATATCACCATCTTTCTCAGTTGATTACTTACTTACTTATTAGGATTGTTGCTTTTTCTACCGATTTCTGAAATATTGTGTTTAAATTACGCATTATCTCATTACATATGCGCTTTTGTATTTGTATACATTTCCAGGACAGAAATATGAACCTTGGATTAAGCCATGTATCAACATTTTTGTTTAATTTTGTTGGTATATTAGGGTCAAAGACATTTTTGAAAACCCTCGTCCGTCCTCGGAGGTCTTTGTTTCTGACAGCTTCCACCTGTGTTCCCGTAAGAGAAGAGTCACTTATATGACCACAGTTATTAAGAAGGAGAAGAACCTGATTTGAATGGAGAGAAACAGTAAGAAAGCAAAGGGCACAGAGGAGACAAGATAGGAGACGAGAAGAGAAGTGAGACGGAGGGAGAGGAGAGGAGACAAGAGAGTGCTTTTGTATTTGTATACATTTCCAGGACAGAAATATGAACATTGGATTAAGCTATGTTCAACATTTTTGTTTAATTTTGTTGGTATATTAGAGTCAAAGACATTTCTTATTTCACAACCATAAAAATACATTTTCTCGTAACAAAATGTGTAAATCAGGCTATGAATGATATATGAACAAAACCCTCGTCCGTCCTCGGAGGTCTTTGTTTCTAACAGCTTCCACCTGTGTTCCCGTAAGAGAAGAGTCACTTATATGACCACGGTTATTAAGAAGGAGAAGAACCTGATTTGAATGGAGAGAAACAGTCCAGCAGAGGATGGAGGAAGGGAGTCAGACACACGGTTTGGAGGAGCTGCGTGTTAGCGTGTTAGCGTGTGGCGCTAACAACAAAATGAATATAATGGAATTAAACGGCCCAGAATCCAGAGCGGGACCGACTCCAGTTCAATTAACTCTCCCTCACACACGGCCTGTTCAACGTCAACCGCCTTCAGCTCCACACAGGAATCTGTTTCACTATTCTGCATGTGTGTGTGTGTGTGTGTGTGTGTGTGTGTGTGTGTGTGTGTGTGTGTGTGTGTGTGTGTGTGGCATCTGAAGACAGTTTGGCAAGTCAAGCCATTGAAGAGGGACAAGGCCAAGTACTGGGTCGCTGAAGGGACACACACACACACACACACACACACACACACACGCACACACTGAGAGGCTGAACATGAAGCAGAGACACACACACTCTGGCCAACTTGCAGGAGTCAACGTTCTTTGGATTCAGAGCACATTCAGTACTCCGTCATAACCAGAGAGAGACGGAAACGTTTCACTGAGAAAATATTCAAAAAAAAACTTTGGACACTTAACCTGTGGTTTTGACGTAGCCAGGTATATTAACAGAAGTACTGTACTTAAGTACACATTTGAGGTGCTTGTATTTGAGTATTTACATATCATGTTACTTTATACTCCATTTATATGATGTTTTTAACGCTGTATTTCACCTTTATGGGCTTGTTTATAGCATTTTTTTTTTTTTTTAGGTTTTCTTAAATTTTTAAAATATTTTCCAAATTTTTTTGAATTTTTTGTAATCCCATTTCTTCTCTTTTCTTATCTGGGACATGCTCCGACGTTTATCTCGGTGTGGCAGCATTTATATTTCTATGAATGAGTGCATTTTGAGCTACGTTTTAACATATTTCTGTATATGAGCTCATAGAGGGGCCATGATGTGGATTATGATACTGGACTAATGGATTGATTGATTGCACACTAGTTGTTCCGCCCTATTTAAGACATTTCTCTCTTTAAATCCGGAAAAGTAAGAGTCTTCATATGTTCTGTTATGGAGTTAGCATCATTAACGCAACTTGAATAATCAAACATTTGAATGTGATTATGAAGGAATCGTGTATCGCCTTTACTTCCTGTTGTGTTCCTGCTCTCAGGTTATTGATCTGCTCCTCCTCTCCTCCTCCCATAAATCCATAACTCGGTATTCATCTGGAGGCACTGATCACGTACACACACACACACACACACACACACACACACAACGATCACATGCACACACACACACACACACACACACACACACACACACACACACAATGATCACGTGGAGGAATACACACCATTCTCCCTCATTATTTGTGTTTACTCGCCGTCTTCCCGAAACCGGCACCCTGTGATCAACAAAATCGGCAGACAAAAAATGAAACTACACACACACACACACACACACACACACACACACACACACACACACACACACACACACACGCACGCACACACAACAAAGCAGATTTTTCGTGTGTGTCTTATACAGTGCGCCGGGTCACAAACACTGTAAACACATTATTGAGCTGAATGTTAGCGGGCAAAGACTTCTGACAAACATCACGTGTGCATTTTTCTGTGTGTGTTTGCGGGTGGGTTCTTCTGTGTGTGTGTGTGTGTGTGTGTGTGTGTGTGTGTTGACGTGCGGTTTCATGTGTGTGTGTGTGTGTGTGTGTGTGTGTGTGTGTGTGTGTGTTTGTTTGTCTGCAGTTTAAATGGGGGCACTGGGAGGTTTGCGAGTCGCAAGCTGGTTTACTGGTCTCTAAACAGACTTAATGAAGAGCGGAGTCAAGCAGAGGGCACAGAGGAGACAAGATAGGAGACGAGAAGAGAAGTGAGACGGAGGGAGAGGAGAGGAGACAAGAGAGGAGACGAGAAGAGAGAGGAGACGGAGGGAGAGGAGACGAGATAAGGGAAGAGACAAGACAGGAGAGAAGACAAGAGGAAAGGAGAGGAGAGAGGAGTGTAAAAGAGATGAGAGAACACAAGTGAAGGGGATGAGAGGACACTATAGGAGAGGAGAGGAGACAAGAAAGAAGAGGAAAGAGGAGAGGAAACAAGAGAGGAGAGGAGCCGAAAGGAGACAAGAGAAGGACAGGACACAGGAGAAGAGGAGTAGAGGACAGACAAGATGAGAAAAGAGAGGTGAGGAGAAGAAAAGAGGAACAGATGAGAGGAGATCCAGCAAGGAGGGATGAGAAGAGAGAGGGAGAGGAAGGGAGATAACAAGAAGAGGAGGAAAAAGGAGGAAACTAATGAGGAAAGCAAAGGGGAGGACAAAAAAGTTGAGGCTGAGTTGAGGAGATCCGACAAGGAGGAAAAAGACGAGAGGAGAGAGGCGAGGAGAAAAGGAGACAGAGATGGAGGAAAGATGAAGAGGGGGAGTCGTGGAGAGGAAGGAGAGGACGACCGGGGGCGAGACAAGGTGAGGGGAGGAGAGGAAGAGAGGAGGGGAGGATTAGAAATCAAGAGAGTGAAGGAGATGAGAAGAAAAGGAAGAGAGGAGAGGAGAGAGGGAGAGAAAGACATATGAAGAGACAAAGACCGGGAAGGGATGAAGAGAGAGAGTACGGAGAGGAGAAAGAGGGAGACAGGGGGGAGGAGATGAATAATGGGAGGGAAGGACACAAAGAGGAGGAGAGGATGACTACCCGAGGTAGAGAGGGTGACGAGCAAAAAGACGAGAGAGGAAAGTGGAGGTGGCTAGGAGACAGAAACAGCGAGGAGACAACAAGATGAGAGAAGAGGACAGAAGGACGAAAGAAAAGGAGTAAGACGAGGGAAGGAAGTGAGGACGAGGAGTGAGTAAATAAAGAGGAGGAGGCCGAGACAAAAGGCAAACATGAAGGACGAGAGAGTGAAGGAGGAGAGGACATGAATGCAGAGGGTGAACAGAGGAGGAGGATGGAGGGATGAAAGAGGAGGAGGAGGAGGAATCTGAACTATTGTCACCGCAGCAGTTGTTGTTGTTTTCCGCCAGTAACGGAGGGAGTGAAGAGGCGGCGGGAGGGAGGTCTGGAACTCTGTCCCCGTTTCATCAGAGGAGCCTCACGTCCCCCGACCGACCCACGAAAAGACTTCAGGAAAACAAACCGAGGGAACTCACCTCAGCTTCCACTGAGCTTCTCTTAAAATACTACGGCAGCACAACATGAAGACACCAGATACGTCACGGTGCCTCTTTCCCTATGGGGTGGTGAGTACCGCGTTTCTATTGGGACGATCCTAGATGCGGTCTTTGCGTAGAAGGTGGTGACGAACGCTGCCTCGAAAGCACCGCTAGGATGCACTAGATGACTCCTACGCCTGTTCTCCATCCAGCAGGGACCACCATTGAGTTGGCCCCCGAGTCGTCCTGCGGTCTGAACGGGTTCAACACTGAAGGCCCTCCACGCCGCTCCAGACCCGACGGAGCCCGGCAGGTTTTTTTTTTTTGTTTTTTTTTCTATCTTCACCAAAGGTGTTTTGTTTGGTCCGGTCCGGTCTGGCAGGGCTCTGCAGCACCCGATCTTGAGCCAAGACTCACCGAGGCGGGGATCTGGCAGCGATCCTGGCAGCAGCCAATGGGAGCTCGGCTTTAAGGGGGGAAGAGAGACGAGAGTGAAGTGGGGGGGGGGGGGAGGAGACGTCTCCGACTCCACTTGGAAAAGTTGAAGAAACGTCGTAGAAAATGAGACAAAAAAATTAAATAAAAATGTATCAAAGTGAACTTTTTTTTTTGTTTGGAATTGGTCCGGTAAAATGGCCAAATTAATCCCTAAAATGGCCAAATTAATCCCTAAAATGGTCAAATTAACTGCTAAAATGGCCAAATTAATTGCTAAAATGGCCAAATGAACACACGATCAGTGTGATGGACACATGACTTTCTGCTGACCGAGACACAAACAAAAAAGATGACTCCCGAATAGAGTAAGTGTGAAAACACAAAAAAGGCATTTCAGAGTCATTTACAGGTGAATTGGACTCTCATCACGTTTCAACAGGAACAATAAGATCTGCCTTCATTCAAGTCCAAACCGTGACAACTGACCAGTACACAGCGGAGTGAACTGAGCTGGTGTCCACATACCTTTGGTCATAAGCTGCATTGGGCAAGAGTCGACATTTTTTTCGAGCACGTCAAGCCCCAAAACCTTCTGTCTGTTTTCTTTTTTCTCTCCATCTCGTTCTCTCTCTCTTTTCGCTCCAAATCTCTGTCTTGCGTCTCCGTCGCTCGACCTCTTCGCCGGGTCTCCCGTCCAAACGTCTCTCATCGTTTTTTGTTTTTTATCCGCCAAACTCTCCGTCTTGGCCCTCTCCGTCTCGTTCTCTCGTTTTCTGATTCCCCCGAGGCGGATCGACTCAATGTTTGATTTTGACTCTTAAAGAGCGAGACCGCCAGCTCGAGGTGTTGAAGACATCCTGGAAGCCCGTCGGAGGCCAACGAACATGAACCCAAATTACGGCTCTGATGTGTGTTTGCATGGTTGCTTCAGTCCGTGTGTGTGTGCGTGCGTGTGTGTGTGTGTGTGTGTGTGTGTGTGTGTGTGTGTGTGTGTGTGTGTGTGTGTGTGTGTGTGTGTGTGTGTGTGTGTGTGCGTGTGTGTGTTCTGCGGCAGGGCGATCAGCTTTGAGCCAGAGGTTTAAGAGAGACAAGGAGGGCGGGGGAATTATGGGAAATGAAACCAAGTTCAACATGAAGAATTTCTGCGCACGCACAAATAAAAAGCAAACAAAAGTTTCAAAACGTGCCTGAGAGGTTCACAAGGGACAAAAAAAATCATATTTTTCATTATTTTTTATTCTTTGATAAGTAATGATCCTCTCTTTTCTCTCTCTCTCTCTCTCTCTCTCTCTCTCTCTGTGTCCATGTCTTTCTATCCCACAGTCCGTTGAATGATATTAATTGGCAGGAAGCAGAAATTCGGTGTATATGGCCAAACGTTTCTGTAAAGAGCCAGTTATTGCTTTAATTATCCGTCAATGGATTCAGCATCTGTCTGCACTAAAGGCATGGCTCGCTGCGCTGGAGCGCTCAAAACACACGCATACGAGCTTGTACTTCTATCTTTGTGAGGACGCTCATTGACACAATGCGTCCCCTTGCCAATTGAAATAACCTTAACCTTAACCCTAACTTAAACCCAATTCTAACCCCAACCCTCAAACAGGCCTTTGAAGGGAGGACCGGCTCAAATTGGTCCTCACAAAGACAGCTGTACAAGTCCACACACAGGTTACACCCACATGTTCATTGTCTCTTAATGCTTGAACATGCCAGTATTTCAGATTTTTTTTTTAACCTGGACTCGCTCACTTAGTGTTTGACCCTCCATTCCTTTATGATGGTGAACACTCATACCTTCTTCAGCCTCTCTCTCTCTCTCTCTCTCTCTCTCTCTCTCTCTCGGCCTCTGATTCACACACACTCACACACACACACACACACACACACACACACACACACACACACACACACATATATCCAGACTCAGTCATAAACGGATCATAAAGGCCCGTCTTTGCTAATGACTCGGCTAAAGAGAGAAACAGATCATGTGAACGTGGCTTCTCTCTCTCTCTTCCATGTATTGTTTTTGCGTAAAATGCTGCCGAGCGCTCTCGACAGAACTCGGAGTTTGGCGGGTTTTCATCGCCGAGTGCCATTAAGTGTCACTTGTCTTGCTGAAGTGTGCTTGTGAAAGGCACCATACCTGCAACATCTCCTGTCCTCGGCGTCTACTGTAGTTAAAGTTTTCAAGAAGTTCCAAAATGTTCCCAAAGGATCTTCACTGCGACGACCAATCAATCGGCTTCTGTTTTGTCGTCGTGGCAGGATCAGGATCCAACCTGGCAACACAAAAGTTACTAACTTCAAGAAAACACAAACAAATATTAACGGTCACCCCCATGCTCAAAGAAACTGGACTCCCTCATTTAGCTACCAAAGAGACATCATTCAGGTTGGCGTCCAAATGTCTCGCAAATTGGAACGGAAGCAGCAGAGACTGAGATATTGTGACTTCAAGTTCTTAGTATGGGACAAGCTGAAAATAGGCTGGACACTACAATTCCCACAATGCATCTCAACAGCTTCTTTCCTTAGACCCTTGCTGTCTGGTAAATGGACATCTATTTCAAAAAGCCTCACAGCAAATTCAAGACAAATCCTCATAATTCTCTAAGACTTAAAGTCTCCATTGAAACATCCAGCGATCCAAGTACAAGTATACAAAACAAACAACTGGCTAGCATCATGAGTCCCAGTCAGACTTTAACCGCAAAGAACAAGACGTCTCGGTCCCAGCGTTTGATTGACAATTGACGTCTGGGAAGTAAAATGCAGAAAAAGCCACATCAGAGAGTCCTTCACAAAGACAGAGACACATTTAAGAAAAGAAAAGCTTTCAAATTACAGTAATTATACATCAAATTAAATCAGTCTGTCCTGCAGCCACTGCAGCATTGTTTATGCTACGACAAAGTGAGGGAGTCACATGGTAATCCCAAACACATGTCTTTTTTAAGCTTTTGGCAATAAATAAAAATAAGTGAGTATTATGGAGAGATTGTTTCAGATTGTTTCATTCGATCGTTAAGAGAGGAAACGGAGCTTTGCTTTTTGCCAGCATTACATAAGGGCTCACGGTGGGAGCCATAGGGATTTCACAAGTTTGTTGATTTCATTCACCATCGCGGCGTATAAGAGAGATGGAGGAGAGGGGAAAAAGAGGCCTCAATATTAGTCACTTCCCGGCACCTCGCTCGCATCTTTTAGGCCATTTCTGCCTCATTCGTTTGCTTTTTTCATATCTCCTATTGTCTACTGTTGCCAACCATAATAATATCGTAGGACAGGGCACACACACGCACACACACACACACACACACACACACACACACACACACACACACACACACACACATATACTGGGAGACAGAAGAGCATATAAATACTTCCACATTACTGGAATACTTGAGAGGGAACTGGACGGCTGAGGACAAAGGACAGACGGGTCGAGGTGTTCCAGAGGAAAGGAAAATGAAAAAGAAGTAGAAGCTGAAGTAGAAGCTTTTTTTTATTGTTTCATAACGAAACTTGACCAATGTATTCAGAAAACGCGTATATGTATGGATCTGGGAGGCCGATTGCCGCGTACTTTGCCGTTTCATTTTGAAGACTTAGAGGTGGGCAGGTGGTGCCCAGGAGGGTGCCTGGGGCGACTATATAAAAGTCCGGTTGGCCACAATGGTTGCCCCCTTGTGATATTTGAGCACGCTACTGCGACTCACTTTCAATGATCGATATGTAGAGCCCTGTTAGATATTTAGATTCAAACTACGCTCAACTTAAGAGCCTCTGTGGCACCCGGACCTAAATGTGTTGCTATTTCAAAGACGTTTCAGCGACTCTTGCTAGTTTATATGCCACGTTGTTGCCAATTCATAACTCACAGTAAAAGTGTGTTGATGCGTGTGTAAACTTACAGAGGAGGTCAAACAGTAGGGGAGCCTTTTATATCAAAATCTGAGAGCCCAGTAGGCACAATCACTCCCGCATGACCCCGTATGTGTGTGTGTGTGTGTGTGTGTGTGTGTGTGTGTGTGTGTGTTACAGTGCTTGAATGGTTCCAGCATGATCATAATAATGTCAACAGAAACTTGGGAGAGCCGAGAGCGCAGGCGAACACAATGTTCCGTACATGTGTCTGCAAGCAAACGTTCCTCGATGCCGTTGTTTGTAATCGTGTGTGAACGTATGCGTTGGTGTGATCTTTTCCATGTATCCATGCCCATGTGTGTGTGTGTGTGTGCGTGTGTGTGTGTGTGTGTGCGAGAGACTAAAGAGAAAGGGAGTGTGTACGTGTAAGAGCGCGCATCCAAAATACACAACCCCGCTGTTTCCCGAGGTTGAATCTCAAAAAAAAAAAAAAAAAAAAGAAGCTAAAGTCAGGATTATGGAAATTTCAGAGGCCGGAATTCCTCAGTTTGCTTCCAAACATCATTCACTCTCGGCGAGGTCAAGTCCATAAAACACAGGCGCGCGCATGAACACACACACGCGCAGACAAAAGGGTAGTCAGTGTAACGCCGGTGAACCGTGTCAGTATAAATCCGATAGTCCCAACATAATACGGCGACGGCCACAAAAATGTCAACAGTCTACTTAACCCCCTGGAAAGGATGTGAGGGGGAACAGCAGCGAGCGAGGAAAAGAAAAACGGAGCGATGGATAAACAGAGAGGAAGAAAGAACGGCTGCAAGGTGGCCAGAGCTGACGGAGAACTGCAGCGAGACAGAATGTGGTAGAACAAAAAAAACACGATCACCTTCTGGTTTTGTCTCGCATCTTAATTTGACTCGTCGTATTTGAAACTGAAGCTAATACCAATGTAGTTCATTGGAGAAAAAAAAAAAGGCTTGTTTGGAATAAAGTGTAGCCAGTACAGAAGTTAAACCGCAAGTTCAAGTCCAAGTGTCTACAGTGTCCATGTTTCTCTGAACCAGCATGATGCATTAAGCGTCAAAAGTTATACTTTCAGCGAGGGGCGGTTGCCCTGACACGGGCTGACGCGGAACCGTGACAAGGAAAACGTTTTGGATCTGGGAAGGTTTCTTGTCGTGGCTTCTCAAAGCTCCTTAAAGTTCTTCATTTTGGTCCGCTCCTCCACGTAGTGAGGGAAACGTTGGATGTGCAAGGAGAGGGGAACACCTACCGCATGGGAACCCACCACGAAGGTGCCGTGTCTAACGGTGTGACGCCGCGATGGAAGTGTGGACACTCGCAACCCTTGCAGATGCGTCAAGTATACATCAAACCACAACTCTTTGGATACTTTGCAACCCCTTAATTGACTGATCAAACTGAGCTTTTGCTCGCTTTGGGTTGGGAAGTTCAAGTACCTTGGTGTGTTGTTCACGAGCGAGGCTAAGATGGATCGAGAGATCGACAGGTGGAATGGCGCAACCCCCGCCGTAATGCCGGACTGTCACGGCAAAGAAGACGGTGAGCCTGAGGGACGAAAGCTCTCAATGTTCCCCTTCCAACCTTCAGCCATGTTGGTGATAGGCCAAAAGAACGAAATTCCAGATACAAGCTACCGAAATGAGTGGCTTCCTCTCGAAGACCAGGCTCACCCTTAGAGATAGGGCCTAATGTAGCCTGAAGTAAAAACAAACGCTTCAAAAGAAACCAGTGGACACGGTTTGAGCGTCAGACTAGGATGCTCCCTGGATTCTTCCCCGTGGAGGTTTTGCGGGAACGTCCACCCGTGGAGAGATCCCAGGGGTAGAACCAGGGAAAACCTTTTGAGACATTAGCTATCCGATCTGGCCTGAAGACATCCCGGTATCCCTAAAAAAAAAAGTAGATAGATTCCACCAACGTGGCCCAGACGTGCTGCAGGAAAAGATGTCTGGATGGACGGATTGACTTTGTCAGGAATGTCGGTTTCCTTTTGAAAGCATTGGTTTGCCTCGAGTGTTTCATCAGACATCGCAAACAAGGGTCACTCTGACTCCACAGTGAAGCAACAAGACAAAAGCTAGGTACACTCAAACCCACCATCAGCCACGTTTAGACCAACATTAACAGGAAAAAAAACAACAATTTGTTTTAGCGAATTTACTCTGGGAGGTCCTGATTTTTACCACAATGCAATGTAATCCAACCAGGCGCCGCCTAGGCCAATCAAAGACACAAAGGAATTGAACTTTGGATGAATATGTTGTAACGTGAACATGGTGCGTCTACTGTGTTGAAACGGAGGATGAACTTGTTGTAAAATCCCGTTTCATAGAACTACAAACCGCTCTGCAGCGTTTTTTGGCGCCTGATAAGTCTTTAAACTCATGGACCAGATCTACATCAGCAGCTCCTTGCTGGTTTTTTTTCTTCGTGTGAACGCTTTCTAGCATCCCGCTAACCTTTTTCTCGTTGCTTCCATCTCCCACCTTTTGACCTGAAACTCAACTCCCCCAATAACATCTCACCCTGCTCCCCCATCCCGCCTAACCCCTCTGGTCCTGTTCCGTCCTGTCCCGTAAACCTAACCTCACCTCTTCCCCCTCCTGAACACTGAACTCACCTCTTTCCCTTTCTCCAACCCTCCCGAATTCTCAGCCTACCCCACACCCCCTCCCACCGCCAGCTGTAACCCTAAACTTACCTTTAAACATTGTTAGCCCCCCTCTCGCTCCACACACACACACACACACACACACACACACCTCAGCTCACCCTGAGCCAGCCCAGTGGCCTGACCTTGCCTCCTTTCCCGTTTTAACTCTCCCATAACTTCCCACAGAGCTGAACTTGTGCCCCGAACGCCGCCTTTCTCACACACACACACACACACACACACACACACACACACACACACACACACACAGATGTGCACACACAGATAAATGCTTCCGATCGTGTCTTTGTGCTCTCCCTCGGTACTACTCACCGCTTGTGTGTGCGAGTAAATCGATCCGTCTTCATAAAAGCATCTCGTACAAGGGCGGTTGCACAACACGAAAAAACCCACAGAGCAACATCCCACTCTATTCAGGCCATCCTTCACAATAAAATATGTCTTTTTAAATGCTTATGTCCTTCCTAAAGTTTAGGTTCAATCATGAGAAACAAATTGTAGAAAGACAGTTGTCAGAGATAATGTCAGAGACTTGCATAAAGGCCTTCAATCCCATCGTATCACCCTCTTCAAATCAATTCATTCAATTCAATGTATTCTGTATGTATCTTGTATTTTGACCCTCACATCAGTACAGGAAAAGCTTTCCCCCCCCCAAAAAAAAACCTTTAACGGGGGAGAAACCTTAGGAAGAGCAACAGAGGAGGGATAGATGTCATGTGTACAGAATGAACGTAACAGAGTCACAACACATTCAATGCATACGACAGAAATGATTCATATAATGAGAGCAGAGAGCAGAATGATGATGGAAAAAACAGCAGCAGTGGATATCTCTTCTTCTCTCCTTCCTTTAAAGAATTCTCAGAAACTACAATATGAAAAAAAATGCATGTCTTGGCCTGTGGACGTACATCAGCTCACTTTCATTGTTACTTTTTTTTTTCTTTCCTCTCTTCCTCTGCGGCCATTGGAAGGTCACGCGCTCGAGAAACATCCGTCGGGTTTCTCTCCCGACTCGCAGCCATTCCGCTCTCCAAGATATTCTCACATTCTCTGCAGTTATCACATATCAGATGTTAGCCAAGAGGGCGAGAGGTCTTATGGATTCGGAGAATACTGAAGTGTCTGTCTCACGCACACACACACACACACACACACACACACACACACACACACACACACACACACACACACACAGACACACACAGACACACACAGACACACACACACACCGAGCCTCTGGCCAGCTCTTGTTCTTTGGTTGACCCTTGCCTCTCTCTCTTCTGTGCTCTCACCTCGTAACTTAACGCTTATTTTCACATCGCACGCATGCACACGCACGCACACACACACACACACACACACACACACACATAGAAAAACACAAACTCTCTCCTAACCCACCAAAATAGACATCCAGGGAGTCTGTCTCACCTCAACAGGTTATCTCTCTCTTTTAACTCCCCCCACTCCCCCCACTCCCCTTTGCACACACACACACACACACACACACACACACACACACACACACAGCCACAGTGTGCACTGACCTAGGAGTAACTCAGTGAAGTCAGCCAATAAAACACAGAGGAATCGCCGGCACGTAACTTGACATTCTAGTGGTTTGTTTGGATAACCTCTCGCTGCGCGGAACCGACACAGACACACACACACACACACACACACACACACACACACACACACACACACACACTCGTACTGCAGCACACAGTATTTTACATTTACGACTCTCTAGATCCTGAGAGACCCCACCGCCTCACTCGGCCCTCGGCGCTGCCCTCTCGTCCACCCCGCGCCACACACACACACACACACACACACACACACACACACACACACACACACACACACACACACTCGCACACACGCACACACACACACACATTTAGACTTCCAACCCTATGTTTTCAAAGCAATTATCTCCAAACTAAACAATTACTCAAAAGCGGTAACGACAGACCAGAGCTATTGTGAAGGTCAAACTTATTTTTTCGCTCTAGTGATGACAATGTCAGGTTATGAAATAACTACATTGACATTTTTAAGAATCCTTCATCTTTAAGGACTTTAAATACAGAATCGTGACGAACAAATGAAAATGCAAAATACCCAAATATATATATATATATATATATATCTAGATTCACGCAGGCAGAGGACCAACTATAGATGCTTTGGACCCAGAGCATCTAAAGTTACAGCCTAAGCTACTGTAAGATACACAGTGTGTATGTCGAAGGCTTTTATTGTGAAAGGTATGAACAGAAGGAGTGGGTGAGGGTTTTGCCGTCTAGGTTCAGACTACGGAGCCTCAGTGGTCTCGCTCCGGGAAATAATTACGAGGCTTATTACTGCCTAATACTCATGAAGGATGTCATGAAAAAAACAACAGTTTGAGAAAATATTTCAACGTAGGAATGAATGACTTTACATTACAAACATCATAAACTAACTTGTAAAAGCTTAATAAATAGAACTCTTAATGGAGGTCGGTTCCCAGTGTCTCTGCACAACAAATGTGTTTTCAGAATTAACTCTGGACTGAAATTCTGCCAAATAGTGCATTTTATAAATCAAAATCTCGTGTTCAGCTTCTACTTCGGGGTTTTGATGTGGTTCCACGTTGTGATTTACAGTCGGGCTGTTGGACAACAGTCAATGGCTGTAAAAGCTTAGTGTGCCTCTGATGTATAAATCATACCGGTAACGATTTCCCTAAATATTCCTCCTTAATTGCTGTGTGTACATGCACATGTGTGTGTGTGTGTGTGTGTGTGTGTGTGTGTACTCCTGTTCCCCCTGCTGTGTGTTCCAGGTCTGTATTTATGAGTCTCTAGGCTCCCGCTGAAAACCAAATCTTCTTTAACTTTTACCTCAACATGACCTTCGATTCAAGTGTGTGTGTGCGTGTGTGTGAACGGTGTCATCATTACCTCACCCTGACCTCTGTTTATATATGTGTGTGTGTGTGTGTGTGTGTGTGTGTGTGTGTGAGCGAGAGAACTGAGTGAAGCAGAATCGTTTTCACCTCTTTACTTCACCGACTCTGAACTCCCCACAGAACACCCTCTCTTTACAATCTGTGTGTGTGTGTGTGTGTGTGTGTGTGTGTGTGTGTGTGTGTGTGTGTGTGTGTGTGTGTGTGCGCTTTTATGTAAGGACAGCGGATCAGGATTACCTTTACCTCTCACCTAATCCTGACCTTGACCTCTTGACAAAAGCTCTCTTTCACAGTATAAAACACTGTAATGGTGGCGTTTGTCACTCGGCGCTTCAAAGGAACACACTGAGGTTTTGGGGGAAACTTGCACATTCGTCATTTTACCCGTTTAGGTTATGAGAACACGGACACCAAAATCATCCGCGTGCACCTCGTAGATCATCCCGTGCACTTCAACATATGCCAGGGCGCCTCTAAATTTTGTCATTTTAAGGTACCAAAAGCCTCATGACCCCGGGTTGGATGTGAAAATCGTGTAAATCTGATACTTTTGGGTCAATAAATATGTCTCATAGATTTGCATCTATCTCACAGATTTAAAGCGAGATTTAACGCAAGTGTGGCTCAGCAGTCGTCCTGCCACATGTGCCGATTACGGGATAACGGTCGATGTCAAAACACAGCGTAACATTAGCACAAAAGAGTAAAAAAAAAAAAAAAAAAAAGTGTTTTTAGGATCAACATTAGCTTCCACTAAATGGTGACGGAAAATAAGAAGGTTAGGTAGATAGGTGGGTAGATGGGTGGTCAGGTACGTGCGTTGGTAGGTAAGTAGGTATGTGCGGAAGAGGGTAGTTGGGTACGTGGGTAGGGAGTTTGGTGGTTTGGTGGGTAGGTCGGTGGGTGGGTATGTGGGCTGGTGAGTGGGTGGGTTGGTAGGTGTATAGGTGGGTTGTTGGGTAAGTGGGTTGGTAGGTATTGAGATGGTAAATAGGTAGGTAGATGGGTGGGTAGGTGAGTGGTTAGGTAGGTAGGTAGTTGTGTAGGAAGGTAGGTGGGTGGGTAGATTGGTGGGTGGATTAGTGGGTAGATTGGTGGGTAGATTGGTGGGTAGATTGGTGGGTAGATTGGTGGGTAGATTGGTGGGTAGGTGGGTGGGTAGATTGGTGGGTGGATTAGTGGGTAGATTGGTGGGTAGGTGGGTGGGTAGATTGGTGGGTAGATTGGTGGGTAGATTGGTGGGTAGATTGGTGGGTAGATTGGTGGGTAGGTGGGTGGGTAGATTGGTGGGTGGATTGGTGGGTAGATTGGTGGGTAGATTGGTGGGTAGATTGGTGGGTAGATTGGTGGGTAGATTGGTGGGTAGATTGGTGGGTAGGTGGGTGGGTAGATTGGTGGGTGGATTGGTGGGTAGATTGGTGGGTGGATTGGTGGGTAGATTGGTGGGTAGATTGGTGGGTAGATTGGTGGGTAGATTGGTGGGTAGGTGGGTGGGTAGATTGGTGGGTAGGTGGGTGGGTAGATTGGTGGGTAGATTGGTGGGTAGGTGGGCAAATAACTATTGATCCCGGCGGGAGATTTTACTGTTACTTAGATAATTAACGCCAAAAAAAAGCAAAACAACATCCAATACTAATATTTTTTAGAACTATGGTTTGTAAGTGATCACTATTTCATATTTTAAAATTGTTGTATTTCGATAAAAAAATGTAACAAAGTGTATCCAAAAGTGAAACGTAACACAGAAATCAGTGTCTATTCTCATTATATTATCATATGTATATATTCTATTTAAACACGGGTTGAGGCTGCCTCCCTTTAGCGCTGCACTGCAACATGTGCTACATCATCATTTTGTGGTTTCATGCTTGTCATCAATGGCAGACAACATGGCTGCTATCACAAAATAAAGCTAGGTTAGGGGGAGGGGGGGGGGGGGGGGGGGGGAGACGACACAAAGCTATTACACGATACCTCTCACAGTTAAACGGCGTTAAGCACTAACATCTGTGAGCAGAGAATCATCTGTAATTTCAAAAAGCACACATGCAGCAATGCACAGCGAGGCGACGTTTTTCTGAAATATCCTGCTCAACCTTGACCGGCGCTGCTCCGGTGCTGTGGTTAATGTTACTGTCTCCATCCCGGTCCTGCACTGGCTTCCACTGCAGCTCAGTGACGGACGGTCTGACCACAGAGACTTCACAGATATCCCAACGTTGTCAGCGGCTACCTTCACCGATGCAACGTGCGTATTATGTTTCATTTTTTTTTTTTTTTTTATCTCCGTGAACGACTGAACACATGGCCGTTTCCCTGCACGTCTTGAGGAGCACGCGGCGTGTGCTCATGTGCTCCACTGACTCCATTGTTCCCCTGCTCTGACGTGCATCTACTCCGCCGGAGTGTGCGCAACATCTCTACGAACGCCTCTAATGCGCTCCGACCGCGGACGCTCCGCAGATCGGCCCGTTGTGTCGCCTTCTCTTTCTGGTAGTGAAAAGCAGACAATCCTTCACACACAAGGTCCCCATTTAAGCCCTAAAGCTCATCTCAGTTTGGCAGAACTTAAACGTTTCTGGAATGTGGAGCACTTTGATGCAACCGAGTGTTTCATCCGGCGCGGGACGCGTTTCATCAAAAAAGGTCAAAGGGCAGGTTCAAGAACGCATCGATGGAGATCCGGGCTCCTAATGGCATCTATCGTCTCATAAATACTTTAGTGACAACGGGAGAGTCTGAACAAAAGGCTCACGCGTTAAATATGTGGCCTGTTGCGCGTGTGATCTAGCACTCTGCTCTCCCTGAAGGTCTAATTTTCTCATTTGCTGACCCAATTGGGGGCTGCAGGGAGATGAAGAATGGGCAAAGCCTTTATTTTGCTGATCTATATTTGTCCTGGCAGTCTGAATGCGTTCCAACAGTCAGACTTCCATTCTTACAATCTTGTTGCAGACAGAAAGAGCAACTATTGCATCTTTAACCGAAACGAGTACAATCATTTACAGCATTCTAAACTTCTCCAACAGTACACCGTTGGAGGTTGGACACACTCTTTGTCTCACCGAACATGACTTCAGATCGGGACAGTTTATCTCCACGGAAGAAGCTTTGACGCTTTTCACAACGGGGATTCACAGCTAATAATGACTTCCTGCTGGGGCTCAAAGCCTACAAACAGATGCAACATTCATACAATTTGATTTCTATCGACACTTCCAGGCAATTAGAAGGGACATGTGTACAGGAAAAGGGTTTTAATGGCATATGTAATGGGCTACATGTTGAAGACACGTACAGTATATTATAAGCTCAACAATTTGGGATATTTTACTGATGTCTTTGTTGTACTTTTTTGTTGCAAATTTTACGGATTTTATTTCAAATATTGTTTTTCACAAAATTATTTAGATATTTTACTTTTCTGATATTCTACAGATTATTTGTTGGACAACTTACTAATAATTTTACAGATATTTTACAGATTTTTTTATATTTTACTAATATTTTTTAGGTATTTTACTTGTTTTTTGGGGGATACTAATAATTATTATTTTCCAGATTTTTTTCTAATAATTTTACAGATTTTTTTTATATTTTACTAATCATTTTGGGTATTTTCAAGATACTTTTCTAATCATTTTCTAATATTCAACACTTTTTGAAGGACCTGCATTTTAAAACTGGGTTTCTTTATGATTCAGCTAGTTTAAACAACGTCATAATATGATACATTTCAACTTGTTAGTAGATCGAAGGCGTCACACACACCATCATAATTTATACTTGTTTTTGAAGAAGCAAGGAGTCAAACCCCTCCGCTTACACAACCAGCTCTCGACTCTGTCAAAATCCTGGTCAATGTGGCGTCCAGCTGAAATCAGACAGCCCTGCACTGACCGTTCTCTTACCTCGCTTCAACAACTGTTGTTGTTCCTCAACTGGCAAAAAAAGCACCGCTTGCATTTTCAGAGAAGGCATTTGAGAAATTCCACCTGTGTTTCCTTAAGCTGCGATGTCTTGGCGAGGTGAGGCGGCTTTTGAAACCCGTGACATGAAAGTTCTCAACTGACCCGGGTACAGATTCACAGGCTGGCAGCTGTGTGTGTCTACATGTGTGTGTGTGTGTGTGTGTGTGTGTGTGTGTGTGTGTGTGTGTGTGTGTGCACGATCTGTTACTACTCGTTTTATCAACAGAGCTGTTTTTACAAGCACATGGGCATGATCACCAAATAGGTGAATAAAAGAAGGAATTACACTGTAAACACCAGCAGGAACGCGTGTGTGTGTGTTCATGTGTTCGTGTGTGTGTGTGTGTGTTCATGTGTTCGTGTGTGTGTGTGTGTGTTCATGTGTTCGTGTGTGTGTGTGTGTGTGTGTGTGCAACCGCGCTATAAAGCGATAACGGAATGTGCTTTCACTCTTTAATGAGGTTCATCAACAACAGTAAGGCGTCAAGAAACGAGCCTCTTCACACGCGAGGCGAAGAAACACCGAACGAAGCGATGAGGAGCTGGATCCTTCATATAGAACATAATGATATAGATAAACAGGCTGTTATGTACGTACATTTGAAGATCTCATTTCACCAGTAAGGAACATTTAGACAGCATGAATCAAGTTCCCTGGCTCCAAAAGCCGACATACAGCGACGTTAGCATTTGTTTCTGGAGACCAACAGACATCATGCTTCACTTGTCTTCTCGCTCTGCTTTGGTCTCCACCAACTCCTGATTCAAAGGTCAGGCTCGGGTTGCGTTGCATTGTGGGAGTGTCTCGTAACGGTCCATTGACACGAAGCGACTGCAAGATTACGAATTAAGGCATTAATTAATCTACGCGTGCGGAACGGACATATTCAATACACTAATACACCGGGTACGTTCCGTTTTCCGAACAAAGACGGCAAACTTTATTACTCCTTTCAACCTTGCTTCCGTTCTTACCTTTCACAATAAAAGCCCGAGACATATCCACTACAGCTGTTAACCAGAGGGAACTGACATCCACTCTTCAATAGTTTACAGTAGTTTAGGCTACAGAACAGAGACTGCTGCTCTGGGTCAATAGGATCCTGATGGTTGGTCCTCTGCTTGCACAAATCTATTCAACCCTTTAGTTGAAAAAGTAGGAAACGCTCGTTAGTAAAGCGCACTGACGCTAATCAACAAAGAGGGAGGTTCTACTCTCTAAGATTTCCATTTTTGGTCAACTCAAGTTCACCAAAAAAAACTTCTTTATAAAGTAATAAAAACGCATGTTCACCGTGGTTTAGCGGCATACCCAGACATGTTGGAAGGTGTTTCTCATGCCGGGTATTAAAGAAGAGCAGTTAAAGGTTTAAAGACTTTTACAAAGCGTAACATGTGCAAACTACAAAGGGCAGACTGCGGAGGCCTCTGATGTGAGATAACCAAGTTGGTACAAAAAAATTTTATAAGACGGAGAAAAAGAGATTTTTCTTTTTGCCTGAAATGAATGGGAAACGGGGAGGAATGCGCATAGAGCCAATGGATTGGGAAGAGAAAGCGACGGTGAAAGTAGAAGATACGCAAGATTTAAGACGAGTTCGGCCTATAAAACAGAACGATTTACAGGAATAAAAGGAAGAAAAAGGAGATTAAGAAGGAAGAAGACGGAAAGAGAGATTTGTGATCGAGGTTTTCTCTCCAAATTGAAAACTTTCTTCTTCTTGATTCCCCATGATGATGCTAAATCTCATAGCCCGCATTATACCGCCCGCATGTGTGTGTGTGTGTGTGTGTGTGTGTGTGCGTGTGTGTGTGTGTGTGTTTGTGCAGTGTATATAAATCTACAGCATGTTTTCTTTCGCTCGGCTCCAGTGGAATATTTTTTTAATGAGTTGTTTTATTCCCGACTCCGACCATCACATGAACGCACCGTCAGAGACAAGCATATGAAAATGAAATCAAGCGGGGAGACGGAGGGCTCGCAGAGGCCAAGGGACACACACACACACACACACACACACACACACACACACATTCATAAACACACACAGACCGACTTCGCTCACACTTTGATCTGCAGTATATTTGTATTTTACGATGTTCTCTTCTCACTGCAAAATACTTGTTTGTACGCACATCTAAAATGCACTTACACATTTCCTGGCAGCGGAAAAAAAATGGAGAATGTCACAATAAAACCTATTAAAAAAACAACAAAAAAACCCCAACACAAACGTGTGTGTGTGTGTGTGTGTGTGTGTGTGTGTGTGTGTGTGTGTGTGTGTGTGTGTGTGTGTGTGTGTGTGTGTGTGTTCTCCTAAATGACTTCATGCATGTTTCTGAACCATATCTGTAAACACGAGTATAGAAGTATAGAAAAACAACCGCCGGCAACGCCAAAACATCCAGGTCTTCATAACCGTTTCAGGAAAAACAAAAGGTTGTGACCTCCCTCGCCTTTTCTATCTTTGTTTGTGTTGTGTGTGTGTTGTGTGTGTGTGTGTGTGTGTGTGTGTGTGTGTGTGTGTGTGTGTGTGGAGTCACCAGCCAGATACGATCTCTGATCTTTTATCGCTGTGGTTTTATCGTAGGCGGCTGCAGATTCACCTGCCAGACAACCTGTGGTTCAGCCAAAGAAATACAAAAAAAAACAAAAACAAGATGAGGACAAGGAGTGAGATTAAATGAGAACGCAAACCTTTTACAAAATCAGACAGAGAATGTCCACAGCGCTGGATGATCCTGCATCTTCTAAATATTTTGGCATCAGAACAGAAGCAGAGACTATCGCATCATGTGCCGAGATTCTTCTGAATTTTATCTCACAATAATCACCTTCCCCCGCCCCAAAGTAGCAAAGGAAAGACAAACAAAATTAACCTTTTCTCCAATTCTTGTTCATTTTGAATGAACAGTTCAGGCCACCAGTTACTTTCTTGTTGCAAGTTAGATGAGAAGATCGATATCGGCCTGTACGGTGAAGCTAGCGCTAGCAGAGGATTAGCCTAGCATGAATACTGGAGCCAGTGGGGGAAACAATGACTTGCCGTTTTTTTTTTTTAACATGTTTCTTTGTTTACAGATGAAACCAACAAGGTCTGACATTAAAATCAGTGAGCTTTAGAGAGCTGGTTGGCCTATTCTGTTACCTTTGGGCAGAGCCAGGCTAGTTGTTCCCCCTTGTTTCCAGTCTTTATGCTAAGCTAAGCTAATCGTCTTGCGGCTCTAGCTTCATTCTTGGCGTACAGACTTGAGAGTGGCATCGATTTTCTCATTTAACTCCTGGCATGAAAGGGGATACGTGTATTTCCCATGTTGAACAATGGCTTTAACAAATTAAAGCAAGACTTCTCCTACGGATCATAATCAAATGATGCAGTTCAGAGTTGATTTGATTTGCCGTGAGGTCTTTCTCGGGTCATCGAGGCCCAGTAAACATCCTTGGGTTTTGTGACCCGGGCTGATTCACCAGCAGTCCTCATGTCTGCAGATCCACTAAGAAAACAACACGACCGTCAGGATTTCAGCACTTCTCTGTGTTCCTCACTGATTCAATCAGACTTGTTTGTTGCAGATTTCTCGGACTGATACAAGCGGGCGCAAATATTTTTTTTACACAATAAACATGTTTTTTTTATTTAGTCTACCAGGTCGCTGTTGTGTTTGAGAGAAGCTTTGTTAATGTGAGGCTTCGTCAGTGCTGGAGGTTTATTTTAGGGACGTGGATCAGATCACTTTGAGGTTCTTTGACGGTGACTTTGTGTTCTGTCTGTGTGCTAGGTACCGTTAGCAGCAAATGCTAGCGCTAGCTTGATTAGCAAGGTTTGTCTGTAAAGTACATGATGTTAATTACTAATATTGGCGATCAAAAATTAGGCTTGTTTAAAATGTACTTACAGGAAAAATATTACAGTAGACTCCTTTAGAATGTTTGGTACAGCAAAACGCTGAATAACACTGTGATAACGACCTGTCAAAGGTAGCCCCGCCCCTAAATCATCCCCTGCTTTATGGTCTGTTTGACTCTAAATGGAGCATAATGTACAAAATGAACATCATGCTGTATTGAAGAAGACTGTAAACTAGAGATTGAGACCATAAACTCATGTTTACAATGTTTACTGAGGGAATAAATCAAGAGAGAAGTAGAGTCATTTTAGACTAGACTTCTATACAACCAGAGGAGTCGCCCCCTGGTGGACACTAGAGAGAATGCACGTTTAAGGCTTTTTTTCCCTTGTTAAATGCAATTATGGCCAGAACTACAAAAAAAGCATTAAATTCCGCAAAAAAACACAATCGTACTTCTTCAACGTGATGCATATATATCGGTGAAACTTGGTCTCAGCAGCTCGGATAAGATGGTAGACTTTAAACGATCTGACCTCCAAACCGGCAGGAGTTCATGAACTGCATGAAGCGTACTCACACATTCAACAGGTTGCCCAAATAACATTTTCAGGTTTTGTTATTTCTCTGTCTGCAGAAAAGTGATGAATCCAAACTGTCCAACATTCAATCTTTTTTCTTTCCCTTCATATTAATCCCATATATATATTCCATCTTTTCATAACTCTGCACATACATCACTCTCTTTTTCTTCACTCTGACACCTCGGAGTATCATTCTTACACAGCACCCTCTACGTGAACTCTCCGCTGGCAAGGGAACGACTCAGGTGCTTCTCCATGTATGTGTGTGTGTGTGAGAGTGTGTGTGTGTGTGTGTGTGTGTGTGTGTGTGTGTGTGTGTGTGTGTGTGTGTGTGTGTGATTTGTGCAAAAGAAACATGTGTCTTGAGTGTGTTTGTGTGCGACAATACAGTTCTGTTTGTTTGCAAGGGGAATGTGTGTTTTTGTGTGTGTGTGTGTGTGTGTGTGTGTGTGTGTGTGTGTGTGTGTGTGTGTGTGTGTGTTTGTGTGTGTGTAAGAGAGAGAGAGAAAGAGTCAGGTGTCGAGTTTACCCCCCGATCGACCCAACCTGGGAATGATCTAGTCCCAGAGGGGGAAGCCAAAACTTCTCCACCATATATGTGTGTGTGTGTGTGTGTGTGTGTGTGTGTGTGTCTAACCCAGGGATGACTCACAAACCATCTGGAGGCCAGATGCAGGTTAGAAAACTACTCTCTCTCCTCTCTCCCTCCTTCTCTCCAGTTGCTGTTAGTTCCCTTAGTTAACCCGTGAACGTTGACCTCTCTGCTGTGGCATTGGTGTGTGAGTTCAGCCTCTCTCTGTGTGTGTGTGTGTGTGTGTGTGTGTGTGTGTGTGTGTGTGTGTGTGTGTGTCTTCCTGGTTAAGTAAACGGCGAGGTTGTGACCTTTCTCAGAGGCCGTGAACTCTCCCTTGGTGACCCCTGGAGTTCAAGTTCACTAATTGACCCTGTTCCCACTCAAACAGCCCCCCCCACCCCTTTTCTCCCCCTTTTCTCCCTCTTTCGCAGCTCCACCTCCCCGTCACCCCGTACAGTGATTAAGTCTGGGAAACAAGACATTATTAAAATGTGTTACAGGATACGAGATACAATATATTTAGTTTGTCCCGATACACTACGTCAAAAATGCCAGGATGTTCTACTTCATACAGTCGCACTTTGCAGCGTGCGAGCCAGCATGCTGACCCACAATCCTTTGCACGGCTGATATATGAGCAAGAGGTTCGAAGTTTAAAGTACCACGTAGCGAGTAACTATGTCCCGATTGAATGCATACTGCATGCAACAGTACGTACTTTGAAAGGGAGGCTGCAGTATGTACTAAAAGTGAAAAAACGAGTACGCAATTTGTAATAGTGGTGCGTATACGACTACACCCACCTCTGGACAGGTGCATTTACCATTTACTGTACATACGCATAATAGAAAGATGTAGCAACGGTGTCAGTTCACACATCAGAGAGTTGAAGTTAAAAAACGGGAAGTTACTGTACTTCGTGGTAATCGTAGAAAAAAAGCTGCTTCTTAAAACTCCAGAAGTTGTTTGAGAATCGTCGTGTTTTGAAGTTTTCTTCGGTATCAAAGTAACCCGGTGACAGTGAGTCGCTCTACGGCCTCCGTCGTTGACGTGGAGCTAGCTTAAAATATGTTCGTCGGCAGTTAAATCTACAACGATACTTCACATTAGTTCATCGTGCTCAGATAATACGAGATAATTGTATCTGTCCGACTGCTTCTGGGAGAAACAGAGGAAAGTTAATGAGGATAATGTCTTAAGTGTAGCCACAATGTTTCCGCAACGCGAGAACAAAGGCGATCTTTCACAGCGGTGAAGCGCAGGCCGCCGCAGGCCATTCTTTGGAGATGAAACACGTGTTTATTTGCTGTCAAATATTTCTCTAACAACACCGACCCCAAGCCCTGCCAGTAAATCATCAAAATAATTGTGTGTGTGTGTGTGTGTGTGTGTGTGTGTGTGTGTGTGTGTGTCCGTCCGCCCCATACCAGTAAACCAGTAAAACATCAATGTAGCAAGACAACAGAGCTGGAATTCTGTCTATTGTTCGGCCAAATGTTCTGATTTCACCCCCAGAGAGGTCGAGTTTGAGCACGGGCTGGGGAACGTCGATTTGAACACACTTTTTTTTTTTTATCATTTTCTTGAAGTGTGTGTGATCCGCGTGTGTGTGTGTGTGTGTGTGTGTGTGTGTGTGTGTGTGTGTGTGTCAGGTTTGACAGGAGACGACTGGATCTCCGTTCCCGATCGCACCTGAAAGTTGTTCGTTCCTTGTAAAAAGGGTATTTAGGGTCTACTTGATGAGCTTAATGAGGCTCAATCGGTGCGGCTGTGAGAATGTCCTCGTGTCCTCGCTGACTGTCAAAGAACGACAAAGAGGCCAAACAAGGACACTCCTCAACTGACATTACCAACCCTCCTGCTTTGTGTTGAATGAACACTTTCCTCACTTTATCTAAATGGGTAAAAGCTTTCCAGCTTCCCATTCTGTTGTCATCACTCTCCCTAATTGCTCCACCGGGTGCTTTTATTTTGAAGGACGATCAGAGGGGAAGCGCAGCAGCTGGATCATATTTATCAATATGCATGAATTTGGTTTTTTTTTTTCCGTGCTATATGACCACAAACTACAGCTGAGATGATTCCAGTTACCTGCTGGATGTTTGTCTCTCTGGACACCCTTCATGCCCTGTGGTTGGGACTACATCATTGTAGTTTATTATATTACTAAAGCATTATAATTGATAACATGGATGCTGAGGTACTTAGAAGTCCAAGGCCAGTCTTGAGTCTTTGAGGGGCAACTCTAAGTCAGACTCTAAGTCTAAGACTTGAGTCTCTGAGCTGGAATCAAAGTCTAGTCTCAAGTCTTTAATTTAGAGTCCAGGTCCAGACTAGAGTCTTTGAGGGGCAACTCCAAGTCAAGCCTAAAGAGATACTTGAGTTCATCCCTTCATGAAGCTGAGTCCGGTGTTTTAAAATCCTGACGGAACGATAAATTGTACTGATTCCATCACAATAGCAATAAAACATGTATTCAGATTAAATATGCATGTTCCTAACTGAGCAGCTATTTATTCTGAGGCCTCACTGGAGAATTGATTTCACAGACATCACAGGCGTCCGGTTAAAACTGCCCAACTGAAAGCTGAAGGCTAATCCGCAACTTCAAGCCAATCAAGAATTCCTACTAGTCATGTTGTAAACAGAGTTGGATGGATTGTGTAACCACAATGCGATAAAACGGCAATGCAACATGAACCCAAACAAGCGAAGTGAAATATCGCATATGGACAGCGCAGAGCAACAAACTGTACCGCAATTTGTTAACGTTCGCCTTCCAGCTACGATGATCGCTGTGTTAAATATCACAGTAATCCGAATAAATCATGGGAGTAAATCAACGTACTTCTGTTTCTCTCTCTCTCTCTCTGACATTTCCATGAACCAACTCTTGATGTTCCTCAGATGAACAGAGGAGAGGACGAGAGGAAGGATGAAAGACGGGTTTGGGAAAAAGAAACAATAGAAATCTGCCAGGCAGATGTCTCCCTCTCTGATTTTCCCCTCTTTCCCAATACCCATGTTGAAACCGGGGGGGGAATATCTCCAGTGTGTGTGTGTGTGTGTGTGTGTGTAATGGTGGTATTTCTCCACGGACAGACAAGGATGCTCCAATGCGTTCAAGGTAGCCAACGCTAGCGGTGAGCGGTGATCTCACATCCCTTCCGACACATTTTGGCTGTGACATTCCAAGGAATTTCAGCTGAAGAACACACGAGCATCATCTGGCGGTGTTGCCGGTAAAGGCGTGTTGACGCTGATGACTTTGCGTGAGTGTGTGCATGTTTCATACCGACACAACCGGCCGCTACTGTCCATGCAAACGTATTGAATTTAAGGTGGAAGAAGAAGAGAGCGTTAGGGGGAAACTGAAGGGGGAGAAATTATAAACAACCTTGGTGGGGATGCAAAAGTGATGAAGGTGCATTGAGGTAAAATAACAGATAATGTAGATGCATTAAAGAGGTGAAAATATATATATTTAAGTGGTACAGAAATAAGAACAATGAAGGAATTAAGGTGGTATCAAGGTGAAAATGGTTTGGCTTAAAATAAGAATATTTGTTACATAATTTCAGTGAATTTTCAGAATGACTGAGGAAAGACACACAAGGATGTGTGACAGTAACCGTTCCATGAACTCTAGCTAATTTGGGCAATTTGTTTTTACTGAACACAAACACACACACACATACACACACACACACACACACACACACACATATATAAAGAGGCCTCTAGATGGAAATTAGTGGTGTCAGCCCGTCCTCCTGCTGTTACCTCCTGTATGAACACAGGAGAGTCAGGAAATAGACTGTAATTATACGGCTGCCTGAATGAAACACATTCACAGATGATGATGTGTCTAAGAGAGAGAGAGAGAGAGAGAGAGAGAGAGAGAGAGAAACGGAAGTTAAAGGGTCTTTAGCTTTAATTTCAATCAGATGTCATGTTATAACATGTTGAGTCTGAGCATTTCCAACGTCATAAAATGCCACTCTCCGGTCTTACAATATGTTCTTCATCATGTTCTACTTTATATCCCATTGCGGGATGCTTAAACACATGATTACGTGACTTCCCCGTGTTTCCTGTGACAGACGTGGCTGAAGTTCCTTCCTGCTGCTTGCTGTCGTAGCACAAACCTCATTTCATCCCAAGGTTTACGCGGCTCTTGACAGGTAGGGCGAGTTCCAGCCCTCAAGAAAAACCTCTTTTTTTCCAAAGGAGTAAACACAAAACCCGAGGGCGGACTTCTTTTTATGTCGGGTCAAACAAGCGAGACACAACAAACCAGATGCCGACACCGTTTCCCTTTCGTCTCTTCGACGGAACGAGCAGGAGGACAGACGGCGGTTTATTTCCCTCTGCCGCGTTGTTTATTTGGCTGTTTGCGGGACACTAAACAAGAGATCTGTCGCTGGAGACGTTTTGTCCAACCGCGTTAGCTGAAGCTAAACAAGATCCAGAAGGCTCTGGCGCACCCGGTAGGTGGTTTGGGACTCGATACTGTTCATTCGAAAGCCAGACAGGAAGATCTGAAATACACTTTGGTTTGAATCTCCTATTTTCTGAAATACGTTTACATTTTTGGACATTTAAATGAGTGGATCGCAATGAGTTTGCCCCAACTGCATCGGTATTTAATGATAGTTATTAAACATTTGATGAATTTGGATTCATTAACCTATAAGATGTTCTCAGAACCCAAGGTGACGTCTTCAAATGACTCGTTTTGTCTGACCAACAGTCCAAACCCGAATGTATTTAATCTACAGTCATACAACAGAAGAGAAAAGCAACGAATCCTCACATTTGAGAAGCTAGAACCAGAGAACGTTGGGCATTTTTGCGGAAATCCAGGAAGAGGCTCGGCTCGCTTTGTTTCCATCTTTTCCTTTTGGTGATCTTCAGATTAAACTCTTAATCGGCATGAAGATCACACTTTGAACCTGAAGCGTAACTCCTTCATTTCTCACAGAGCCCGTTACCGCAAGCGGTTTGCCCATGGAGCTAAAACATCGAGGTCAGAACTTTCTTGAACCCATCAATGACTCACACGGGTTTTTCATTTCTTTGAGAACCTGGCAGAAGCCCCCTGACAACAATCAAGGAGACATACCCTTCCTGTTAAAATGAAAACAGGCATCCGTCCAAACTGCTCTCCTCGACTTAGTACCGCTCTTAAAATCTTACTACGGCTTACGGAGCCGAGTGGAGCGGCCTGCATGTGATTCTGAAAGAACTGGTTTGGTTCCCCGTTTGGCTCGGATCAGCACCGCTAACAAATGTCAAACGCCGGGCGGCTGCCAAATTCTCAGAGAGGAACTTTTTTGGACATCCTGTAAGGGATCTTGTTTAATCATTAGGAAAAAAGAAAAGAAACCCCACCTTAAAACCCTTAACCTTTAAACTTTAGATCCCACTTAAATGTACCCAAATATTCCACTTTAATAGCTTCAAATGAGGGTGGTTAAACAAACCATCCAACATCCCTACCAAAAAGAAAAAGAAAGGTATGTAATAAATGTTTTCATCACTATGATTCGGAGACATATTTCACACCTGTGAGCAGCCCAGAACAAACTACAGTTCACTGCAGTTAGTTAAACCAACACTGGAAATATTAAACACCTCGCTTAAAGGAACAGTGTGCAGCATTTAGGGGTTTCTTTAGTGTATAATCACCTGACAAAAGAATGTGTTTTTGTTCCCTTAGAATGAGCATGTTTAAGCTACGCTAACCGCTAACAGCTTCTCATATCATTGGACAGAAATAAGAGGGGTATTAGTTCCTTTAACAATATGACAATGTTCTCCGACGTATTGTTGCCTTTGGAGAACGTTGTCAATTGAGACTCTGAACCTTGTACTTGAAGCTCTTCTTCCTCATTGTATGAATTTAGTTTATTTTGCGAGTTATTGTCTAAGAAATAAATAGAAATAGAAAATACTAATCCTGCAAGAAACCTGAAGCCAAAAAACTCACAAATGACTTCTAAAATCCACCAAAATGACGAACCGTCGGCTTCATTGACGCCAGTGTGAACATGCAGTTTCTCCCGCTGCATTGTGGGTGTACGGTCACAGATCGGTTCTTCGGCGGACCGAACTCTCGTCCCCTCCATTAGAAGGTGGTTTCACCGAACAAACGTCCCGAACTCTGCAACTAACCCTCTACGGTTTCTGTGATATGCCGAGTAAACGAACCTCTCCCTGACCCCTCATCTCCTCACAGACACATTCGGTTCTCCCCCCCTTTTATAAAAACCCCAAAATCTAAATCGTCATTTTTCTCGGCCTATGAACCAGCCTCAGAAATGCCTATAAAATGCACATCAGCGTGAACTACTGGCTGATGGGCTTCTCTGCAGCGCTCTCCAAAATAAAATAAAAAGGCTTGTTCAGAAGGGTTTTCACCTTTCTTACCCTCTTTTCTTCTTCCTTCCCTCCACTTCTTTATACCTTTCCTCATTCTTTCCTTAATTTTCAGACTCTTTATCCCCCCCCCCCCCACCCACTTCATCTTCTCTTTCACAATTCAGGCCAGTCTTGTCATCGACCTGTCCGTGTGACTCTCCTTTAATACGCCCATCCTCTTCTTTTCTTGATCTCCCAACGTTTTCTTTCCAGCCGGCGATTCCCTTTTAACAGCGAGCCAGTGGCCTTTCACAATCTGTTTCACAGAGACGATGGAGAGAACACGAGACGGGACGAGAGAGAGAGAGAGAGAGAGAGAGAGTTTTAGAAGTCTGAGAGGAAAGATTGAAAGATACTGAACAGAAATTGAGAGGAACAGATGATGGAAAGTGAAATAAGCTGGAGTGTGAAAAGGAGCGATGTGGCTCCATTTTAGACGATCGAGTACATTTGTTTCCATGTCACGCTGTTGTACACCACATATTCTGACAGTTTTAGTTCCTTTACGGATTAAAATTTTACAAATACGACATATGATTCATTTATTAAATACGATACATTTTAGACGCTTAAACATTAAGTCAGTATAAATAACCTAAGAAGTGAAAAAAGTGTAGATAAACCAAACAATAAACCTGCCAGTCAGTATTAGTATTAGTACTACAGGACATATCTTGTCTCTCAATACTTCCCAATGTCCCAACACTGTCTGTAGACCCAAGCCCTCTGAGGACACGTTTAGAAATAAAGGCTCAGACATTTTCCAAAAACAGCCGGTCAATGTAGTTTTATATCAAAGCAGGAAATAGTGGATTTGTTGGGGACTATTTTAAGCGGTGGATTCATCTACATTTGGTTCTCTAGAGCGTATGTGTGTGTCGGTGTGTGAATTAACTAGTGTGTAGTAAGAAGGAAGATGCATCGGGCTCTGACTCAAACTTGTTGTTTTTTTAGGTGCTTCCGTAACTTTAAAGCACTTTTTGTACTTATCTTTAATTTCGACTGCAGAACATTTACTTGTTTGTTGTTTGGAGAGACTCTGAATTAGAGGGAAATATGAAAAAGAGAAAGAAATGAAAGACAGACACGCATTAGCACATTGTTACTGCAGTGGCCAGTCAGTCTGGGAACCCGTAATAACCCTTCAACACTAATGACAAAACCACACACACACACACACACACACACACACACACACACACACACACACACTCTGTCTCTAGGTCTCTCATTCGCCCGTGCATCTCTTCCTCCGTCTAGTCACTTCTACGTGGACTCTGTTCTTTCTCTTCTCCGCCGTACAGACACTCACACGTACACATAGAGTGTTGCTGTGTCGATGGTAAAACCATTCAACGTCGGGGTTATTCGGAGGGGGAAAAAGTAATTCCCTCTGACAGCCCCGTTAAGAGAAGAAATACCTCCGCTACTAAAACTGGACTTGGGTTTCACTTGCGACGCCGCACCAGACTACGTTTGATTATCTGGGTTATTTCAAAAAGGGGGCAAATCTAAGCAGCGGCGAAACGCTGTAAAAAAAAAAAAAAAAAAACGCGGCGACGGACGATTGGTGTTTATCGCATTTTGGGAGAGTTTATCCGCCAGCTCCTTTAGCCTCGTATTTCTCCGTTAGCATGAAATCTATATCACGCTGGTTGTTTTCTCTCTGGCTCGTGAGTCGCACATAAATCACGGGTGAGGAGCGGACCACCGGCTCGGTGTTGAAAATACGGTGGACTGGGAGGAGAGGAGAGTAAATCAGGGGCAAGCGGACGTGAAGAAGCCTTTATAGTTCATCAAGCCCGTGTTCTTTTTGACAATAAAACTAAATGTGACTTTTGTTGCAACATGCAGGCATTCTGAACCAGAGAAAGACGTGTTTGCAGAAGCAGAAGGGATTTAAGGTTTCTTGCTCAAGGACGTTTACGCAATGTTCAGACAGCCAGCTCCAGCTTCTTTTCATTTTTTTTGGCCAATGCGAGGAATAACCTTTTTTTTTTTTTTTTTTTTTGTGAAGTCTGCACCCAACACACTTATGGGTCGACTGAAATCCATGTATGGAAAAAAACAGCTCAGATTGCATTTTAACATTTTCTTTATTCGGTTATTTATTTGTCACTACCCACACCGCGCATATCAGCTCACGCTTCACTTACACAACCGGGACCCAAATAGGCTTCAACTCTATTATTGTTCCACTTATGCTCTGAAGTACATGATTGTGAGCTGGACTGCAAACCTATGTCTGAAACATCGTGTGTGTGTGTGTGCACAACAGCGTTGTGGATCCATGCGTATGTAGCTTCAGACACGTCCGGCTGGAACGTATTGCAGACCACGAGACAAAAGCATCAACCACCAGTGACTCCAATTTGTAATTCAAACCAACATCAACTGATTTGGAGGCACCAGAATGAGTTGTAAACACAACAATTACGTTAGGGAGAACTTTAGTTGGGTATTTACAAGCCATAGACTGTATATAAGAAGTGGACGCAGCCATCGGGACGTCAGCCACTGGTTTGTGGACGCCTCGAGTTTGGCGTCACGTTGTTGTTTTTTGCAACCGATAAATGGAAGTTGCCATAATGGAATGCGGAGGAAGCAACTTCCATGAACTGAAAACACACTGATACAAGGGTTAAACTTCCAAGACGAAAACACGGACAACGCCGTGGTAGTGACCTGTCAATCACAAGGTAGCCACGCCCTAAAGCATCCGGTTGACTCTAAATGGAGCATAATGTACTAAATGAACATCATGCTGTATTGAAGAAGACTGTAAACTAGAGATTGCGACCATAAACTCATGTTTACAATGTTTACTGAGGGAATAAATCAAGAGAGAAGTAGAGTCTTTTAGACTAGACTTCTATACTACCAGAGGAGTCGCCCCCTGATGGACACTAGAGAGAATGCATGTTGTAAAACACTTCCGCATCGATGAACTAGTGGATTAGCCAATCACGGCCCGTCCAAACAACAAAATTAGTTTTTGCCAGGTGAAATTCAAGCACTTACTTCCAAAGCAGGTGTACACAAAGTATCACATGACACAGACTGAGACAAGAACAGAGCAGAGGAGAGAGAAAGAACAGGTTTTCGACACCTCGCTGTTGTGCATTTCGGGGAAAGCATAACGAGAGCAGCCCGTAAAAGTCACCTAATCTCTTAAGCAGAGAGCCCTACACATCTGCCCGCTGTCTGAAAACAACAGTAGCATCTGGATAATTAGTAAACATGGAAACCTGCAAATCAGCACTGGAAAAATGCACAGGACATAAAATGGCCACACTCTAAATTTAGCATTTGATTTCATTATGTAAATATTATAATCCAGATGTTTCCAGGGGCACGATTAGACTCTTTCTTTTGCTATTTATAGACTACAAATGCTCTTTTTTATGTTTCAGGGATTAATACACAGTAATATGAGGGTCATGGATCATCAAAACTGGACCGGTCTGGTTGGAAAAAAAGAGTATATTTAGAGATTTAGAGCGAGAGGAAAATAAAGTCCCCTGTGATAATGAACCAGCAAGAAAACACAAGTTTAGTCCATAGAAGCACCGTTCCATCTTAGGACCGCAGCCTTTGATATTTTTCATTTTCTCCATGAAATAGAGATCACAGTGCTGGAAAGGCAAGGCTGAAATAATCCTAATAATACTTTTATTGATCGTTTAACGGCGAACGCCAGGGCTCAGCGATAGACCCGCACCGCTTGATCCACGTTCCAAAGGGGTTTGATATTAACAGCCGACATCTGTGAAATTAATCGGGTTAATATCTGTCGTATCTGTAAGAAAAATTAATGTTAAAAATGATGTTACAGATACGGTGCTTGGGCTCAAAAACAAAAGAACGATATGTTATTTTTTTTTTTTTTTAATGGAGCCAGTGACATCGTCGTTAAAAGTTTTAACGTCTCACGCGAGGTCCGGGGCGTTTCTGTGGCAGCTTCCAGGGTTTTTGATATAAAATACAAAGAAACCAGAAGCCGCCACACATCTGCTGGAGACATAGCGATTCAACAGATTCTTTTCCATCTCCCCGTTTCGACCAGAGACACAAACGGGGGAATTGTAGGGGTTTCTGGAAACTTGGTCCCATTGCACCTGGGATGATGGAGGAGGACGCGGGAATCACACCTCTGACCTCCTCCATTGTGGGACAGATTATGAGGGATACGGTTACATTTAATGCGCTTTGAAAAATCCGTGATTTACCGCACTTTATATATATATCGGACACACATTACCGTCTCTGCTGTAATCCTCTTCTAGGTTTAGGCAGCGGTTTCCTTCAGTTGATGGTTTGAATTTTAAGATTCATGGCATGCAAATTGTAGCAGCTGGTGATGTCATGGCTACTGGAAAGTGGTCTACGGTGTGTACGTCGAAAATGCTACGCTATAAATACTAGTGTAATAATAATGTAGTAAATGCATGATAACATGAATATACATTTGTTAAAATGGAGAGAACCAGGTACTATGATTTTAAGCTACATCAGCATCACCACATTTGGTTTACAGCAGGTGAACTTTATGCTTACTGCTAGTAAACGTTAGCTAACATTTACTAGCAATAAGCATAAAGTTCAGTAGTAAACGTTAGCATGTTGACATTTACTAGCAATAAGCATAAAGTTCAGTAGTAAACATTAGCATGCTAACATTTACTTACAATAAGCATAAAGTTCAGTAGTAAACGTTAGCATGCTGACATTTACTAGCAATAAGCATAAAGTTCAGTAGTAAACGTTAGCATGCTAACATTTACTTACAATAAGCATAAAGTTCAGTAGTAAACGTTAGCATGCTAACATGTACTAGCAATAAGCATAAAGTTCAGTAGTAAACTTTAGCATGCTAACATTTAGTAGCAATAAGCATAAAGTTCAGTAGTAAACGTTAGCATGCTAACATTGACATTGATGGGAAAACATTGACGGTTAACATGGTGACTATAGTACCTGCTAAACATCATCTCAACATTGTCATATTGTTAGCATTTAGCTGAAAGCAGCGCTGTGCTAGCTACTTACACGTTTTTACATCCCTTGCCCGCGATTCGGAGTCACGGCCGGTTGTTATTGTACTTGATGAAGGCAATATGGCCACTAATGAGGTGAATAACGGCTCAGCGATGTCAAAGTGTTTACAGTGGTTCGTGAGGAATTTCCCCGTCGCTTCCCAAAATAAAACAGACCAACAAGGCCACAGGATTCCATTCTAACAAAAACATGAATGAATCATAAAAGTGTCTCAATGAGCAACATTATGAATCATGTTATTGATCACACTGGAGGAAGTTACAACATCTTCCACGGCTTTGATAGTCCAGTTCTTTTGTAATACTCCACAAACAGCAGCGTTTCAGGGAGCTTTGTAGAAGTGAAACTAAAAGAAAACGTTTTTATTTTATATCTGTAGAGATGAACCGATCCCCCCTTCTTTAGTCCCGATAAGTGATAGCTGGGTTTTGGGTATTGGTACCGACCGTCTTGACATAAACAGTGTTTTACTAACAAATAAATACACATAAATGTACTTGTTATATATTGAAATAATGGTATCTGACACCAAATCGCAAGAGCGCCTCAAGACTTTTATGAAAGTATGCCGAATAACAACTTGTCAACCAAACGCTTCTTCCTCTCGGTGACCCTTCAACGAGTGAACAGCAGCAGCATCTGGCGGCGTAAGAGAATGCGTCTTAACTAGAGCACAGGAACCAGCAGGAGGAGAGATGAAAGGCGAACTTAAAAAACACAGGTATGATCCTTTTAACCTTTATCCCGAGCTGCTGCTGCTGCGACCAGCTCCTTGTTTCCTCCAGCTCAGAGGAAGCGACAGAGTGATTTTCCATGGCATCGCATGGCGGCCGCTGGATTTTGGCCCGTGGGCCTCTGCTCTGTGACGGTAAAGCCATGGGAACAGAACTGTAAAACACTGGCCTGGACACACTACTGACAACACACACTGCTATTAAAAATAGACCTTACAGGTACGCGTGTGTGTGTGTGTGTGTGTGTGTGTGTGTGTGTGTGTGTGTGTGTGTGTGTGTGTGTGTGTGTGTGTGTGTGTGTGTGTGTGTCGACACTGGGAGAGACAGAACGGTGGAGGAAAATAAAGGAAATGAAAGAGCTGAGAGGTGGAAATATACAGAAGAGAGAGATTAAGAATGTGTGTGCTGGTGTGTGTGTGTGTGTGTGTGTGTGTGTGTGTGTGTGTGTGTGTGTGTGGCTGTTAAACCATATACAAGGTGCCAACGGCTGTGACCGTTGACCTGTTTTGAATGTTGCTGTATGTTGGAATGTGTATTAGCAGGATTTGGTGTTCCGGTACCCCCGAGGGTGTGTATAGTGTGTGTGTGTGTGTGTGTGTGTGTGTGTGTGTGACCTCAGACATGTGTTCGTGTTAACTGGCACCATTACGCCTTGAGGGGATCATTAGTGGGCTCTGGGAGCTGCCTTTACTGTACATGGTAGGGGACATTTCTCACACACACACACACACACACACACACACACACACACACACACACACACACACACACACATACCAAAACGCACATGAACGGACTTAAACACGCTCACAAACACACATTTGCTTCTCTACAGTCTGCATGTAATGTTTTCTACCGCCGAGCACAAAGACAGGAGGCGACAAGAGAGAGGCGCTGAGAAGAGGAAGATGGACTGAGGCTGAGTGTTGTGAGAGACAGAAGGAGCATGATGGGAGGGGGAGACAAAAAGAAAGGAGGACGAGGAGAGGGGAGGGTAAACACGCTTACACACAGAGCCTCCTTTTGGGCAATTTAAGTGGCGTCTTTGTCCTCCTTCACGGTTCCCCTCCCTCCCGTTCTCTCCGGCCTTTCTTTTTCGGCCTTTTAACAGTAACCGGAGAGGCCAAGGACAACGCTGGGAGAAAGAGAGGGAGATAGAGAGAGATAGGGAAGGACAGAGGAGAGAGCGAGAGGGGCTCAAAGAGGGCCGGTTAGGAGATAAAAACTGTCTCCTCGCTGTAAGAGAATCCCTTCTTCTTTTTGCTCCTCGTTTTTTCTCCCCCAGATAAGGGAAAGAGCAGGTTTATCTCCCGATGCTCAATTGAGAGCCGGAGACCCAGTGTGTGTGTGTGTGTGTGTGTGTGTGTGTGTGTGTGTGTGTGTGTGTGTGTGTGTGTGTGTGCCGGAGACAGATGAGTTTCTCAGACCCCTGACGCCGATCATCCCCTCTCCTTTGTGTTCCGTTTTCCGCAAATCCATTCATTCACAGTTTCACAAGACGAGGTCAGTCCGGCTCTCTTGGCATGGCGTCCACACACACACACACACACACACACACACACACACACACACACACACACACACACACACACACACACACACACACACACACACACACACACACACACACACACACACACACACACACACACACACACACACACACAGGGTCGTCCCTCAGGTAGCGCTGTGCGTATGGGAAACAGACTGCTCAGGGTTCAGAGGAAGGTTGGCCCGCCTGATGCAACACGGACAAGAGTGAGAAGAAGAAAAAGAAGAAGAAGAAGAAGAAGAAGAAGAAGAAGAGGAACAAAAAAAAAGGAAGAAGATAGATATAAATGTTGAAATTACCCGAGCTGTGCTCATCCCTGAGCGAGCGCAGGGAGAATCTGAAGATGTGTGATTTCCATTTTTCATTTACTCTGCCGTTCGTTCTCCAAACGGTTCTCTGGCTTCGGCTTCACTTCTTTCACTTCATTCGGGTTTTTTTTCTGAGCTGCAAACCCCCGGATCCCCCCTTCATTCATTTTTGTCTTGACATGTACTAATACACCATCATTTTTGAGTGATTTCTTGATCATTATAAAATGATAATAATAATCTATGACCGAGCTGTCGGGGTGGTGGAGTTGCATTATGGGTAACACAAGGCGGAGGAATGCATGGAATATATCTCGGTCTGCTGCATCGATCTTCATCCTCGTCGCATCAAAGATACAAATTTGGAAATTTTCCAACATTTTGAAAAGTGCTAAATTAAAGATTCTGACGTCAGAATATTTGAGGTTTTGACACAAGAAACGGGCAGAATGAGAAAAAAGGAAATTGTCACGATTGCACCCCCGCAATTCATTCAAAGTGCCATCCTGTCCTCCTCTTCACCTTCCTCTCCTACAGTAGTGGGAAGCTGCAGGCTGACCCAGACCCAGACCCCCCCCCCCACCCCCCACCCCCCACACCCACCCCCCACCCCCCCGCTGTTCCCCTCTCCCCTTGCCCCGGTCAGAGCACCTCTCCTGGGACACGCCAGGCAGCGAGGTGGGCCTCTCTGGCGGTCTGGACCGGGGGATCTGGTTAGTAAGGAGGAATGTGTGGAGTGTAAACGAACACACACACACACACACACACACACACACAGTAAAAAATACATACCTGCACACACACACACACACACACACAACAAAGTGAAACACACAAACACTCTCACTGTTGATGCGGAGGCGGCCGATGAGGAGGAATGACACAGCGTCTCTTGTCCGTCAGCGCTGCCCTCTCATCCCTTTTCTCCGCTCGGCTCATTCACCGCGTTCACCTCCGGGGAGGACGGAGGGATGGACTTTCACTGATAGGACGCAAGTGAGACGCTCTTGTTTACTGCGGGGGGGGGGGGGGGGGCAAAGGAGAGAGGAGGGAGAGGAAGAGGGGAGAGGAAGAGGGTAAAGTGGGGCAACGGCCACATACTTTCTAAAGGGACGTCTATAAATATGTTTAAATGTTTTTTACAGACGACGGTATATAACTGTATCTCTGGTAGTTTAATTTAATCCATTCTCTGTATCTTAATTGATTTGATTTGTTTTTAAATGTCGTTCTGATGCTTTTCAGGAGACGCTGAAGATTTCATGCAAATATGAAAAAATTATATTGTCAATATAAATATGTATGTTTGCTGTTTTCCATTCATGGATAACTTCATACTGTTGGGGCGTATTCTAACTTTAAAGATTTAATATACCGATATGAACTGTGAGTATTGGCAATAGACAAAAGAGAGAAAAGATGAAGAGAAAGACGGACAGAGAGAAGATGGACAGAAACAAATAGGAAGATGGAAAGAAAGACGGAAATATAGAAAGATAAATAAACCGAAAAAAAGACGGAGAGAAAGAAAGACAGATGGAAAGATGAAAAGATTGAAATAAAGAACACAAAGATAAAACAGAAAAAAGAAATAGAAGAAAGATGAAAAGAAAGACAGACAGAAAGTCTGTGTGTGTGTGTGTGTGTGTGTGTGTGTGTGTGTGTGTGTGTGTGTGTGTGTGGGCTCCACAGGATTGTTATTCTACATCGGATCACTTGATTAATGCAACTGTTTGTGTGTGTGTGTGTGTGTGTGTGTGTGTGTGTGTGTGTGTGTGTGTGTGGCCTCACAATCAGGTGAGACGGACTCTGTTCTCTCATTAGCCAGTCTGCAACCTTCTGCCATTTCCTCAAATTAACCCTGTCAAAATACTCAGTGTGTGTGTGTGTGTGTGTGTGTGTGTGTGTGTGTGTGTGTGTGTGTGTCACCCTCAGTGTCGGTCACGCCCTGCTTGATCGATCGCCAACCTTTCAGTGCAAACATTCTGGTAGAATTCCCCGTTTGTGTGCGCAGACACCTGTTCCACATGGCTTTTCTTTGTGTGTGTGTGTGTGTGTGTGTGTGTGTGTGTGTGTGTGTGTGTGTGTGCGCGTGTGTGTGTGTGTGTTGGAGTGATTAAGCGGTGGTCTTGGATTCCTCACTGAGGAGTTGTCGGGCTTCACGGTTTGCGGGCGTGAAAAGAAAAGCAAATGAAGACGTAAAAAGAGAGATGGATGTTAAAAACAGAGTGAGGCGGGCGGAGAAAGAGAAGAGAAGTAACAACAGTAATAAAGCATTTCTACGGCGAAGGCTGCAACTAATCACTGTATGCAAATACCAATGAATCAATTACTGTTATGATCAGTTGTTTAGTCTGTAAAACGTCAGAAAACTGCCAATCGCGTTATTCAGGAGTCCAAGTGGGCGTGTCTTAAAAAACGCTTTTATCCAAAAGATATTAAATGTACAATCATATAAAACAAAGTCAATAAGGTCAAAAGTTCAGGATGAACTGTAACAACGCTTAACTTTTCATGTTTTCTTAATTGCAATGCGCTAGTATTAGCCTTGGATGCTAAACTAGCATGGTGAGGACGGTAAACACGCATGTTAGCATGCTAACAATACAGCCACACAGCCAGACTTTCTCCATTTCAGCCGATCCAACTCTTATCCTTCCATCCCTCCTCCTCCTCTTCCTCTTCCTCTTCCTCCTCCTCTTCCTCCTCCTCTTCCTCCTCCTCCTCTACAGCAGCACTATCACGCTATCAGCACTCTGTAATGCCCCGTCATTACACTGGAACTCTCTGTCGGCCTTATCAGGCTGTAACCCTGTAACACCGGCTCCACCGGAGCTCACCTCCCTCTCTCTCTCTCTCTCTCTCTCTCTCTCTCTCTCTCTCTCTCTCTCTCTCTCTCTCTCTCGGTGTTTCCGTCTTTCTAAACGGACGGAGACTATCGTCTTTGAGACTCTGCATCTGGCGTTTAGTTTGACAAATGCATCCAGAGCGACTTACAGTTACGCCTGACCGTAGAGTAATTCAGTGTTTAGGTCTTTAGTTGCATCTCAGTCAACTCCACGTTTCCCCCTCTTGAAACTGAACCACAGAGCTTCCCCTTCTCCACACGTGAGTCTGGCCTCCAGCTCCCTCTAGTGGAGGAACTGGGAACAAAGGTGAGCTGGCCCTACAGGTGCCGAGTCTTGAAAGCACACCGCATACAGATTATTGATGACCGAGAGCTAGGCCTCTCATCCGGGTCTCAAACGGAGCTTTATGTTTGAGCGCGTTTCCATTCTCCCTTCTTTTTTTTTCACCGTCTGCAGCAAAACAGTAGTTAAAATAATGAGGGCTAATGTTTGTGAGAGGGAAAGCAGTGGTTTGTTATGTTGTGTGTTTGAGCCTAATTGCATATTATTAAGATAATTCTCAGTGATTAGAGTCGAGCTGTAAACGTTACAGTGGGAAGGACAAGTCGGCTACTGTAGAGAGAGCACACACACACACACACACACACACACACACACACACACACACACACACACACTCCAGCCTTATAATACACAACAGCGTGGCGTTGACTGATTTATCACGAGGTGTAAATGCTTTCATGTTTTATCATCCATCTCGAAGCAGATCGACATCTTGCTCTGCGCTCACAGGGAGCAGCAAAGACACGTCAAATAATGACACGCAAAATAGGGTATTGTACCGTTTTTTTTTTTTTTTTTTTTAACGGCAGGGTATTGCAACGCTTTTTCTAGAATCGGGGCGCCGCGCAATGGGCATTCTTTGTGTCACTTTATCTCACAAAAACGCACCCGAGTAATTCAATCCACACACTCGGGCTGAAGTGACACAAAATCACCAAGTCAGTCAAAATTCTAAATATATGAAGGAGGACCTTTTTGACTGTTCTTTTGACCTATTAAGCAATTCACTACTGAAACAATGAGCTTAAAAGACCCTTAAAGCGCTCCATAGATTCAGGCGATAATAAGTGACCCACAGTTATTACAGCCATTCCTCATTACAGCTACTTTAAGAGAGGATTGTGATCAAGTCTCACAGTCTGCCACGAATGTGAGCGGACTTAAATTTGGCTGTTCACAATTAAAGAAATGCCCCAGATTCAGACTTCAGTACATGATGCCAGCTGTCGTAACGTCCCGTAAAAGAGCAAATTCGGCCCATCTGGCGTCTCAGCAGGTTACAACAAACCATTAAATCTGTGTGTATACGCCACTTGGTTAAAGAGAGGAGGAAGGAAGGCGTGTTAATGAAAGATGGAAGAAGACATGAACAAACTCGTTAAGACCGCCCCCGGTGCTCCTCACACATTGAAACCAGCTGGTACCCACTATATGCCCGCGCAGTTACCTATATGTTTAGGGGGCCCATAGCTCGAGGGTACGAGCCGGGTATGTGTGCAGACATGGCATGTGTGCGTTTATGTGAAGGTGCATGTTTGGGCTGCAGGGGTAGAGGAGGTGGTGGTGGTGGTGGTGGTGGAGGGGGGGGGGGTCTGGCGTTGAGCTGAGGCCCAGGCGAGAGGCCTCTCTGCCAGCCCCGCCTCTCTCCTCCACACCTCCGGGGCCATCACGGAGGTCCTGCAGCGCTGCACTGTTTACCAGAAGAACGAGGCGGAAACGCAGGCGCTGCAGAAGCCGCCGACTGCTGTCAAATCGAATGAAGCCCTCGAAGCGAAACGCGGCGCACAAAAGAACATTAAAAGCAGGTTTTGTTTCGGACTCGACGCGGCTTGTAATGTTTCGTGCTTCGGATGATTATAGAAATGTCACACGATCCACGTTTTTTTTTTTTTCTGGACCGCCACGGCACGAGACTCTGGCGATGGTGTTTTATGGGAAACAGTGACTTGAGGGCGACGCCGGCGAGGAAACTCGATCTCGTTTTTTTTTCTCTCCGCAGAGCGAGAAACACGATTGACGCCGTTCAGAGCCGAGCGAGCGGCTTAAATCTGGCCCACATGTGGACGCTCGGCGACGTCGGCAGCCTCAACGTTAACGGCTAATTGGATTTCTGTGCTTGATATCCGACCAAATTGGATTCGCAGCAGAAGTCTCCAGCTCCACAACAATGACCATGTTCTTCAATAAATCAAAACGGTACAGAGAATGTTTTAAGGAGAGCTTCTTCCATATTTAGCAGATACACATTTAAGGCTGTTGCTCACTGAAGAATGGACCAGTGCCAAAATAACTCTTACGGTATTTACTGACTGGCAGTTTGTTGGCGTTTGATTGCTTTGTAGCCACACTAGTACTGAGGCTCTGGGGGGTGAATAATGGTCCGTCAGTTGGTCCGCCACTTCGGTCCAGACTGAAACATCTTAACAGCTATTGGCATTACATTTTGTACAGCCATTCATGGTTCCCCGAGGACGTCTCCTAAGGACTTTGTCGATCTCCTGTCCTGACTTTTCAGCGTCTGTTGAATGGATTGCAATGAATTTTGTTTCAGACATTCACGCTGCCCTCAGGAATAACTTAGTGATCCCTTAACTTTGCATACAGCGCCACCGTCTGGTCAAAAATGTTGGCGTTCCCGAGACATCGCTTTCACGGGACGTATGCGCGGACGGACAAGACGAACGCGGAGGCATACTAAAGTAGTAAATGTTAGCATGCTCACACCCTGAGCTAAGATGATTAACGTGCTAAACGTCAGCGTTGTCATTGGTCGTGTTTTCATGCGATCGGCGAATTTTAAGTGAACTTCTGAAATGTTGCAAAAAAAAGAAACTGCGACTAACGTACGTTCATCACGTCAGAACGTATTCGAAAAATACTTTTCCCTAATTAATCTATTGTATCAAGTATTTTTCAACAAAGACAAAAAAAAACACCGTAGGCAACTTTTGTGGATTTTGCCGATTTCGCCGATTTCGCCGATTTCGCCGTTTCCATACAGCTTTCCTAATGCGATGCTTCAAAATGTGCATTAAAAAGATTTGCATGGAAACACGGCTACTGTGCGCATGTTAGCATGCTGCTGTTAGCTACGAGCGTGCTGCAGACTCTCCGTCTCATTTGTATTGGTTTCCAAACTTCCAGGCAGACATTTCGTCACCTTTATCATATCAATTGTTTAATTTTCAAATATAATTAATCACTTATTCAAGCAAGTCTTGCAAGGCAATAGACAAATAATGATCACATCCGTTGGTTGGTTTTGGAAAATTCTTTGCAGTAGATATAAAAGATGTAGTCCTTTGACTCTCTCCATAACACATTAAACTCCTTTAAACAGTGAACCGAGACGCTTGGCTTGGACAGAGAAAGAACAACAGGGAATTATGGAATCAGAGAGAAGCTTTTACATCCATAAAACCCACTTATGATACGTGAGCTCGCCTCGTTCTTGTTTAAAACGTCTTTTGGACCGCCACCAGCCTTTGTGTGTCCTCCGCGATGTTTTTTTCCCTTTGAAATCAAATGTGTTGGGGATTACGTTCATCGCGAGCAAAGTGGGATCGGATGCGTGGATGCGTCTTGTGAAGCGGAAAGGGGCCGCGGGGGCCCATACGACAGCGGAGTCCGATCAAGGCGGCTCTGATGTGGAACGCTGCAAACCCTCCAAAGCGTAAACCAGAAGATGCTTTGGCGATAAGCTGCGTCGAAACGTTTGGCTTCAGACCCACCAGGACGAGTGTTTCTCTAAGATGCGTCGATTCATACTGAGCACGTCTCTGCACTTCAACGTGCATGCTTTCACATACTTGTCTAAATGCTGGTATGTTTATAGTTATATAGTTAGAAGTGTGTGTGTGTGTTTGTGGGTATGTATTACTCATGTTGTGGGGACATAAAGCCTTCCTTTTGGGGACAAAATGCAAGTCCCCATAACGTAAAATCATTGGCGTTTAGAGTAACGACTTGGCTTTTAAGGTTAGGGTGAGGTTAAGTTAGGATTAGGGAAGGAGTGGTTCTGGTTCGGGTTTGAACGCAAGTCAATGTAATGTCCTTTTAAAGAGGTGGAAACGCGAGGGTCTCCGTGTGCGTGTGATGCAGAGCAGATTGTGATTGTTCTCCAGCAGCGAGTTGGCGAGTTTGTTAAAACAGCGTTTTGTATCTCCAATCCAAGATCACAGTGGCCAGCCAAGTGCATCTGACCTCAACACACACACACACACACACACACACACACACACACACACACACACACACACACACACACACACACACGGGAGAGTTGTGCAACAGAGCGAACAGGGTGCAGATGCAGAGTCGAGGAAGAGGGGAGGAAACAGAGGGAACAGAGGAGGACAGACATCCCTTCTCGATTTGGTGACTTGGCTTGTTGCTTTCGGCAGCTGCATTTCCATCCGCGCAATAAATTAGATCAGCTACTCTCAAACGGCTGAGTCAGGACCCACAGGTGGGTCGCAGGAGAGTTTAAAAGCGTCGCCAAACGAATCAGCAGAATCCCTTCCATGGCGTTTTATTGAAGATGTACAAGTGCAGTACACCTTTGAGCCACACGAGGGAGTTCGAAAGGCCACGCCGTTCTGATGAGTGTAGCCGACTAACGTCAATTTTTTTTATGTAAAATTGCCGTTTTACAAATCAAAGATAGTATGAGGTGACGTGGAAATGGTCAGGAACAAAACACACACATTCGCTCTTCTTACAATTTATAGGTCATTGGGTTATGAATGGTTTGTCATAGTGTGACCCGAGGTTCTTTGAATCCTCATTTTCCTTCAGAAACTCAGCAAAAACTGGCCATGATTTAAAAAGTGTCCTTAAGTAGGAAATCAACAAAATAATGAGACCAGAAAAACAACAATCCCTATACTTTCACAGAAGAGGTTTCTGTTGTGGAATAATAATAAAAAAGGATTATCCCCGTCCAACTCCAGCATCCTGAACTGTTTCGCTCGACTCTTCCTGTCGACTGTGGGTTCACATTCTCCATGTCACCTCTTGCTTTTCATTCTCTTCTCCGTTTTATCATTTCCTCCTCCCTCCTGTCGTCGCCTCGACCGTCCTGACCGCCTTTCTGGATCAAACCACCTTCAGCACAGACGGTATAAAAAACGCTCTCGCTCCGTCTTTTTGTCTTTCCTCTCGTCCTCTCAAACCCTCATTCTCTGCTGTTGCTCCCCTCTATTTTCTCATCTTCTCCTCTCCCTCCTTCTCTTTACTATCCCTCCTTTCTTGACGGATGATGAAAGTTAAAACAAATGAAAGTGAAAGGTGGGGGGGGGGGAGAAGGAGCAAGTTTGACAGCAGTTTGCTTCCCTTCTCACGTCCAGATCGTCCTGGCCAGACACCGACGGGTGGCTTTCATACCTTCTAACAAACTTTCCATCACACACACACACACACACACACACACACACACACACACACACACACACACAGGAACATAATGTTGGCTTGTTACGAGCTAGGAGCATAAAACTCACTCACCAAAACACACACTTTAAGGCGGCTGCGTTGAGATACGGCCAACCTTGTTCTTTGGCGAGCGCTGGGCACCCTCCTGTGTGTGTGTGTGTGTGTGTGTGTGTGTGTGTGTGTGTGTGTGTGTGTGTGTGTGTGTGATTGATACCCCTACGGTCTCTGCGATATATCCCTAAGATCAGTTGCCACGCCAACAGCGGTCAACAAACAGGCGACAGGCATCGTCCTGCCCGCCGATATATAAGTTTCTACGGCGAGAGACGGAGAAAAACCGTCAGCATCTTTTCCGATCCCGCCGTTGATCCTCTCCAAAGTTGTAAAAATAAACCGAACGCTGCCGTTAATCTTCTTTATTGGCGCGAGGACACGAAGAGGCCAGAAGTAAGAAAGACGTCCAATAACGGGGGGAAAAAGAAAAAGACATTCACACCTACTCTCAGAAAGCTGGCGTGAAGGAGACACTGTGGGATATTATGCAGGTCGTGAGTCATCGCGGGGGCCTTGGCTCCGAAAACACCTGATGAGTTTTCGTTGAACTGTGTGTTTTTTAAAATATGGACGGTTAAATCCGAGGCATCAGCAACTCGGGAGCGAAGGAGGCCGTATAGACCGCTGCGGAGAAGCGTTGGAAAAAGAGAGTATTAGTTTCACCGTCCACCGGAAAGAAAGAAAACGTCCAAATAAAAAAAAAAAAAAGTCCCAAAAACATTATTAAGTCTTTCTTTTTCTGGGCTGGAGTTTCATTTTGTTTCGACGTCTCTCTTCAGAGAGGGAGGCGACGTGGCGTCGCCGTTTAAATATTAAAAAACCGCCTCGTTTTGTTTGTCGTCGTCTTCTTTTCTTTTCTTTTTCTTTTTTTTTAATCCGCACTGACGCCGCCGAGCGCGCGGCGACGCCAATCACAACAGCGGTCGCAGACGAACCTCTCGGCAATCAGCGAAGCTCGCAGACACAATGAGCGCCGGCTGTCAGAGGCGAGTGAAACTGGAGAGCAGATGAAGGGCTTGGACGGCGTGTTGTGTAACGGCTTGTGTTACCGGTGTGCGTTCCAAAATGATTTCAACTCCCCGTTCAGGGAGTCGTTGCTTTAATGTTTCCTCCGGGGCGATCGGCTTCATTTTGTCAAGTTTACTGTGAAATGGTCACTTTTTTTTTTTTTTCAGCTTTCGGGGTAAAAAAAAAAAAAGGGGGTAATTTGTAATTTTGCTGAAGGGAGGATAGTCTGCCTCCCTTTCTGAGGTTCATCATACAAACAGGAGATGAAGATGGTGACGTCAGGAAATGTTTCCAGCTCAACTGTAGAAACAACATGGCTGCCACGAACAAGAAACCGAGAGCCAGAAACATTATACTGCACAAGAGTCTTTTATGACACCCTGCAAAATGGACGCCGCCATTCTTTCTTCGAACGTCGTGTTTTATCCAACGAAATAATCCAAAAACCCAAATACACGATAAGAAAACGGACCTTTCAAGGGTTAGCCGGTGATCAAATATGTTGACTAGTTTAATAATAACTCATTATTTCAGTCCTAGTCTGTTTATTTGGTTTATGAAGTTGTTTTGATGTTTTGGTTAATATTCTTCCAGCAGCTGAATCATGACACTAGCACCACATGTCAAAGTGAACACACACACACACACACACACACACACACACACACACACACACACACACACACACACACACACAACCGGCAAGGTCAAGACCCCGGCGTGTGCCACAGTTGACCGACCGCTCAGCCCACGCAGCGTGGCAGGAGTAGGAGTGTGTGTGTGTGTGTGTGTGTGTGTGTGTGTGTGTGTGTGTGTGTGTGTGTGTGTGTGTGTGTGTGTGTGTGTGAAGGGATGTTCACACACAGAAGCCCCTTTATGCTGTTCATAGAATAGAAGCAGTTGTCAGACAGCTGTGTCTACACACACACACACACACACACACACACACACACACACACACACACACACACAGTCTCTCCCAGGAAACCTGGTTCCCATTGCCTTGGGTGGAGATGGAGACCGCCAGTTGGACATTGCCCAAGTGAAACACTAAAAGATACATGTACTGTATATAAGTGTGTGTGTGTGTGTGTGTGTGTGTGTGTGTGTGCTACAGGAGCGTGATGGAATAGTTACACAGTAGCGGAGCCTCACATCATCTGAGCTGGACAATCAACCTGTTTTCACCCCCAACAATTGGCGACGCTTGCTCGGCGCCCTTTAGCCACGCCCCCTTTAGTGTCGGGCACGAGACGCACCGGGCTTTCAACAGACTCCGATGTAAACGCATCTCCATCATCGTTAGATTAAAATCAGATTATCGGAGCGGCTGTGAGCGGGTGGCAGCAGATGTTGGTGGTCAAACAAACACGGGACTTTCACCCAGGAAACCGCCGTCCGTGTCCCGGGCGAGACCGCGTCGACGGCGACCTATTTTGCCGAGGTTTTTTCTTTATTATTGAAAACGTAAAGAACAAAACAAATTATTACAAGGCTAAAATATGAAGGCATGCTTCGGTGGTGCTTTCGTGTTCCTGTCTTTTATGTTTGACATAAAATGAAGAGGACAAATGACAGAGTGCTGCGATATCAAAGTATTCTCGATTCCACGTTAGTGACAGTAACACACACACACACACACACACACACACACAGTAGAGCACGGTCTCATCTCGTCATCTCATGTGGTTGTCGTGGTTCACAGTCGGGGTTGTATTTATCTTCTACTATCCACACCGAGGCAGGAAGACACCGCCAGACCCAGAAAACAGGGAGGATGATTTTGGAAAAACAGCGGGGTGAGACCGAGGCTGGAAAGATATATACGTGAGAAAATATCTGTGACGGACAGATGAAGGGCGGAATACATGACGGAGGTTAAAAGGGAGGAGAGATGTAAGAACATTAAAGACGGCCATGTTCTGATATCAAAGGGAGAAAGTCTGTCAAAGGGATGAAAGATAACAGGATGGATGGATGGAGTGAAGAGAAAACCCTTTTTCTCAAGGTAAGAAGTTCACATTTAGACCCCAACAAAATGGCCAATTATGGATATTTACAAGTGCTTGTACGTATAATTATAGAGTGCTATAAGCAGAGTACAACGCAGTATAAGTACGGTCATAAAGCATTACAGACATCATAGAAAGTGTTCTTAATGCGGAAGAGTCCTAAAGCTGCATTCTCTCTAGTGTCCACCAGGGGGCGACTCCTCTGGTTGTATAGAAGTCTAGTCTAAAATGACTCTACTTCTCTCTTGATTTATTCCCTCAGTAAACATTGTAAACATGAGTTTATGGTCTCAATCTCTAGTTTCCAGTCTTCTTCAATACAGCATGATGTTCATTTAGTACATTATGGAACATTTAGAGTCAAACAGACCATAAAGCAGGGGATGCTTTAGGGGGCGGGGCTACACAGTGATTGACAGGTAAGCTACACGGCGTCACTCCTCCGCAGTCTAAATATGGTCACTTCCTTGCGATTTCCTTGCATAGTGATAATAGTTACAAAAAGTTCATTAATACATTTTAATATATATTCTAATATATTATTAGTAATTCATAGTTTTTAATATAAAAGGTCATTTTTGGTGATTAAGTAGTTGATTGAAACCGTAGCTTTAAATATTTGTTTCCCTTTGAGCTTTGAGGCGACAACTACCGTTTTTTTTTTTTTGTTGGGGGGGGGGGGGGGGGGGGGGAGTCATGCCGTGTACAAGCTTGGATTCGGAGAGAACAGAGGGAGGACCGCGGAGACAAAGATGGTGAGATCATCCAAGGGACGAGCAGACAACCAGAGAAGAGGGTGAGGAGAGAGTGATGAAATGGTGTGCAACCATCAGACCGTCTCAGCAGGAACACTGCATGCCAAGGTGTGTGTGTGTGTGTGTGTGTGTGTGTGTGTGTGTGCGTGTGTGAGAGAGAGAGGATGCTCCAGGCTCACATATGAAACCAATCGTCTCCCACTGAAGGTTAGATGGACTCCACCACATTATATTAACATGAAGATAAATGGACCAATTATGAAGAGCTTCACAACACACTAACAGGCTGCTACTTGTCTTCTGTGTGTGTGTGTGTGTGTGTGTGTGTGTGTGTGTGTGTGTGTGTGTGTGTGTGTGCAGATGCCATCCACATCTGTAGATGTTTATCACATCATTGAAGAGAGACAGAGAGAGGGGGAAACAAATTAAGATGGAGAGAGAGAGAGAGAGAGAGAGAGAGAGAGAGAGAGAGAGGGAGGAGTTAATGAGGACGATTGTGTTCCTCCAGTGGACCGTGTCTGTCTTGGCTACCGGGAGGAACCGGCGCTCGACTCTTCAGAAAACCAAAAAACCCACAAGTGTGAGAAAAAGGTGAAACGGGAACGCGAGAGAAGAAGAAGAAGAGAGGGAACGACGACCAGGAGGCAGAGATGGAGAGAGTCGAGTTCTCTCTTACACGCCACACCAAAACAGTTTGGGTTCTTGTCATTAATACTAGAGCGGGTTCTCCTTTGACCAGAAGGTCGGCGGTTCGAACCCCGGCTCCTGTTTAGCTGATTGTGACGCGAGACTTCAGAGACTCCTTCCCCGGATTAGAAACAATAAGAAACAGACCGGATCAGGTGAAAACATTGTATTCATCTACAGGGTTTCGGGAAATTGTACAATTTAAATCCATAGTTCGGCCCTTTTCTAGCGCATTGAGAGACGATAATTGAGTGATGGATGCGGACAAAAAAAAACGCGTTTCAAACGTCGCGCTGCTGCAGCCGTTTACTTTGATCCGTCGACTTCCATCTCGGCCCTCATCATTCTCCGTCTCTCTCTCTCTCTCTCGGCCTCCTCTCGGTTTGTTGGTTTTGCTCAACACAGCGGAACAACGACTGGAGGGCGGGATGGATGGATGGATGTGGCTGACGGAGGGAGAGACGGAGGTCCTGCAGCCTCTACATCTGTCTGCGTGGGCGAAAAAGAGCGGAAAAAAAAAGATGAGAAGAGAAGGAAAAAGAAACACCAGAAACCATCTTTTACCGAGGCTGTAAAGATGGAAGGGAGACACAACTGTGGCTTTGGGGTGAAGCTCTCTGTGTGTGTGTGTGTGTGTGTGTGTGTGTGTGTGTGTGTGTGTGTGTGTGTGTGTGTGTGTGTGTGTGTGTTATCTCACACACTCTCTATTCTTTATAATTACAACGTGATTGTATTTAATCGTCAGATAAAACATCGGATTGAAAATGAGAACCAGACCGGTGCTTAACGGAGATCCCGCTTCAAGTCATCACTCGCCAACACGTCCAATGAAGGACTTTAACTTGTGACCTGCTGGAAGGTTTTTTTTGATTCCAAACATTTGGGGGAAATATGGGGAGGCAAAATAAAACAAACACGGGAACACGGAGCCACATGAAATGCTGCTGCTTGCAATAAAAAAAAGTAAATAACTACTAAAAAAAAAACCCGGATCTGAACCTTTGACTCCTCTAGATGTGAAGACGAGGGACGAGACGGGGACCAGAACACGAGAAGCGGTCCCTCGTAAAAAACGGTTTGACTCGGGGACGGGGGACGGGGGATGGGAGCAGGTGACCTCGTGTCGTCTGACCGCGTGGGAAAACAGTTTTAAGTGTTTGAATCCCGGCAGCTAAGCGGAGTGGCCGAGGCCCATGTGGATCCAGTTGGCCATCAAAGCAAAAATAAACACGACTTCTATGGTTTCTCTCTCAGAAAGACTCGCTGGAGAGAACTGGCACAAAGAAACGGCGTTTCTGTGTGTGTCGCTGCAAATGGCGATCTGCTCGCGTTTGTGCGATGAGGCGCGTAAACCTCGTACGTGCGTTTGTCCGATTACAGAAATGAAAGACTTCATTTGTTTAATTTCAAGTGAGAAAAGGAGTCACAGCTCAAAAAAACGCTGCCATTCGGATAAAGTAAGTCATTTCAGAGGCTTGACCGAGGTCACAGATGTCTAAACAAAATAAATACAACAGAAGATTTTTTGAGAAGAGTTGAGCACCGTGACCTGGCCTGAAGGATTCTTTAAGTACTGTCCTTTATGAGAACTTCCCTATACCCCCCCCCCCCGTCCCCCTGTCCCCCCCCCGTCCTCCCCACCAAACCAAACA
>NW_027176606.1:2264381-2276881 GCF_023349555.1 Cebidichthys violaceus | reverse complement strand
TGCGAGGAGCTTTCGGTTTGGGCCTCCGACTTCGTAGCCTTCCACCTCGACCCGACGGGAGAAGAATCCACGCTTTCTTCCCAATCTCGACCGTCCGACCGCTTCATCTGCACTCGGTGCACTTTGGCCAAAGAGCGGCCAATCCGTGAATACGGAACGCCTTTAAACGTCGTCGTTTTTTCTGATTCATTCACTCCATTCCTTGTCCCGTTTATTTCATCCCGTCGTCTCTCTCCTCCCTTCTCTTCCCCCTCATCACCCTCTCTCCTCTCGATGGGAAACTTGGGGTCAATGTGTTTAACACACCCACAAATATACGGCCCCTCTCTCTCTCTCTCTCTCTCTCCCCCTGTTTCTAGTGAGACCCCAACATGCTCGTTAAAATCCTCCCAGAACCAGAACCTCCTCTACCCCCTTTCTCTCTAACTTTGCTTCTTTCCTGCCCTTCTCCCCCTTTTGTCGTTCTACTTTCTCCCCTCTTCATATTTTCTTTTTTTCGTCTCCTCCTCCTCCTCTTCCTCATTCCCGTCCTGATTTCGCCCTCTCTCGCTGCCCTTTTCACCTCTCCCATCCTTGGAGGTGAAGAGTGCACAGGAAAAAAATAAAAAAATGCCACTGACGTTCTTTTTTGTCTTGCACTTTCCTTTTCTCATTTCCTTCCACATACTTTCCTCCCATCACGGCCCGCTTCGCAATTTCTTCTCTTTTTTTTTTTTCCTCCGCCTAAAAGCCCGGGGGTGAAGAGTGCAGGGGAGAGTGTTTCTGCTGTGGCAGTCACGGTCATTACTGTGGACGATCACCAGAAGGAAGGAGGGACGCAGGAGAAGAAGGAGCTTGGAGGAAAAACTGGACGCTTAAACTCTACCGTCCAAACTTCTGAGTGTTTGTGAGCATTTTGAAAGGTCACAAAAAGTGCAAATTCCTTCAAACCGGGCAAAACCAACGCAGGCGGCATGAACGCAAAACATGTCGACTGAACTTAAAGCTCCTCTATACGACATTCAGATCATTAATAGCAGACCACCTCAAGGTGTCACCCAGAGAGAACCAGGGCATTCTGATGTAGCATTTCAAAATTAAAGCTCTTCAAAATCTCATTCACGAGACAATTTGTCTAATTTCAGATTTGATTTCAGAGGAAATGGTGCATAGTTACAAAATCATTTCACCTCAGGTTGATAGCAGACCACCTCAAGGTGTCAATCAGAGAGAACCAGGACATTCTGATGTAGCATTTCAAAATAAAAGCCCTTCAAAATAGCATGCATGAGCTAACTTCAAATCACATTCATGAGACAATTTGTCTAATTTCAGATTTGATTTTAGAGGAAACGGTGCATAGTTACATCATTTCACTTCAGGTTGATATAGCAGCACCCTCCCTCTCTGTCTTGTAATCTCCTCGTTTTGTTGACATCTCAACATTAGCTACAGCTAATGTAATATAAATAATAAAGCCGTCCCGACCCACGGTGTCGCCATGACACCCGCCGGTTCCCCTTCAGGAAAACACTTTGAGCTTGTCTGCACTGTTGCTGTTGTTTGCGCTGTTAGCTGCTAGCCGCCGGCTCAGCTGTCGCCATGTTGAGAGCCGTGTAGAGGCAATACATCTGCTCTGAACTTTTCAATATAATCTTAAAACTTTGGGTCAAACCAGCCGAGCTTTTCACACAACAAATGAAGGCATCAACCAATGACATTCAAAACATACACTATAGTGAACAACAACACTGAGGCTCCGTGGTCCGAACCAAGACCTTTCATCCTTGACAAAGCCCAGCACAGACCAAATCTAGCCTTTCAGTTTCTGCCTTTCACAATAAAAGCCCTAGACGTATACACTGCGTGATTATTTACCAGAGGATTTTGCTAAAAGGAAACTCAATGAAGAAGATTACAGTAGCTTAGACTATTTAACAGTTTATACCTCAGACTGTCAGAAGCTGCTCTGGGGCAACAGGATCCTGGTAGTTGGTCCTCTGCTTGCACAAATCTATTCAAACCTAGTATTTTGGATTTTTGTGTCGTTTATTCTTCTTGCCCCTGATGTGTAAAGGCCTACAATCTGAGGGTAAAAAATATTTCAACTTTCCTCTCATTTTATTATTTGGTTTTCATCATCTCCCCTCTTTCCCTATTCCTACTCTTCCTCGCTGATGGCTTCAGCAGGCCTTGAGAAACGTCTCCACACACACACACACACACACACACACACACACACACACACACACACACACACACACACACACACACACAGAGAAAGAGGACTCTGAGGGGTGATCACGGTTCAGAGGCCAAACAAATGTTCTGTCAGATTTACTGGCTGAGCGAGGTTGGTGGCGCTCCCACTCACACACATTCTCAGTAATCCTGGAGACAAATTTGGACACACAAATTATGTCATATCACACACACACACACACACACACTTGCATCCCTCACCACAACATGACCTCCGTTGACTTTCCCCCCTATCTTTAACTCTAACCATCACCAAAGCGTGGCTGACCTTTGCCCTCACCCCGACCTGACCGCTCACTTTGAAAACACTCCCTCTCGCTGACCACTTGTCCCTGTTTTTCTACTTCTACTGGAGTATTTTTGAAACTCTCTTTCTCGCACACGCCAAGAAAAGCACGTTAAGGGTATTTATGAATCAAACGGACCCTCCTCTCGTCTCGCTGTGAAACATTAAAATGCTCTCGATCACTCCACCAGACGCTTCGCAGCTTCTAGGAAACGCCGGACTTCCTGCATCCGAGCGTTCGCTTGACACGTGAGAACTTCGTTTCCTAAGTGACGAGATTGTCCGCAGGTGGGAAAAGGCACTTTTTGTGACACGTTCGGCTTCTTACTAACACAATCGTGGATTTCTTTCGGCTCCGAACAATACGTTTCCTAAATTTGTGCTGCGTTCCGTGGAAGTATTGTATTGTGTGTGTATTTTGTGGACACGATTTGACCCTGGTACCTCAGCTGGTATTGTTTAGCGCGAGAGGGTGCAGTCGGACCCTGTGACTGATCTTTCAACACCTTTACAACACACACACACACACACACACACACACACACACACACACACACACACACACACACACACACACACACATACAAAGTCACAAATGAGCTCTCAGCACCTCGGTTACAAGGCATTCCTGTTACATGTACATGTCGAGGGCACGGGGTCACGCACAGGACTGGCTGAACGAGTGTGTGTGTGTGTGTGTGTGTGTGTGTGTGTGTGTGTGTGTGTGTGTGTGTGTGTCTTCATTAAAGAGGCCACAGTTCGTCCCATGTAAGGATCTTTCAAACAAGGCCGACTTCGTCCAATCAGAGGTTGTTATTTAAAATCACCAGAAACAAAGAGCATTTATGTATTTTTTTAACTTGTGTACTTTTTAAATATCTATTTAATATCTATTGAAGCATCTTAAAATGTGTATTTATATGCATCTTATTCTATACTGGTTTCATTGTGGGTTTCTCCTACCTGCTACTGAAGGAAGTGGCGTGTTTTACATTTTCTGTTGATTTGAAGTCGAGACAGTAAGACCCGGGTCAGTCAGCATGGACAGCGATTAGACCACATCAGCAGAAAGCTCCAAAGAGCACCAGGCATGCTGTTTGATTGACAGGTAAAAACCTGGTTGTTTTGACGACGCTATAATTATATGTACTGCAGCAAGTGAGGAGATGAGTGGAAAAAGTTAAAGCGGTCATCCGGTTGTTCGTCATAAAGTCGTACCGCCTCAAAGCTCGTGGTGCTGCATGCTGTTAATGCTGTCACACACATATGACCCTGTAGCTTCAAACGGGGAACTCTTTTCCATAGACGTCAGAGAGCAAACACGGGACCCACACACACACACACACACACACACACACACACACACACACACACACTCGGAACAGAGGGGGCATGTTTGTGGTTAGCGCTGAGGAATTACCACGGGCTTATTCCGTCATTTGCCAAAGCTCGGGGGGTAAGGAGGAATAATTCCACCGAAAACACCAAAAACCACAATAAAGCATTTGCGCTGAGAGAGCGAGAGAATGGAATGGAAAAGAGGGGCGGAGAGGCAGCGGAGGGGCCGAAGAGAAAACACACAACCAGCGTCTGACCCTCAGGGATGGACGGACGCATGGCGGCAAAGGACAGGAAGGAGGAAGGATGCAAGCAGTAAATATAATTAACTTCTTTGAATTAATAAAAAAAATGATTTGGGTCTTCAGAAACTGGATCACCCAAAGCCGTCCAGCTGGAGACATGTGCAGTAGCGAATGGTCAGTGAAGGAAACATCTGCTCTCTGACTTCGTTGCAACGCTTTATTTTGAAAGAACCAATTTTTTCAAATTAAGGTGCATCTCTAAACGGAAGTAGGTTTGTCCACATCAGCAAACTTTACCGTGAAAAAATGACGCGACTCCGTTCTTACATCCGCAGCCTGCCGCTATAGACTGAAGGCAAAACTACACGAGAGACGAGGGATGGAAGCGGCAGAGAAGAGGCCGTCACTGAGCTCTCTTTGTGCTGAGAAACCAGAAACAAACAGGTTGACACGTGCGCCAAACAGCCGGCGAAAGTTCAAGTCGCCGAGAGAAATTTCTGCTAAAGTTCAACTGCTCTGAAAAGAAGGGCAATTACTGCCTCCGACATGCCTGCGTGTCGGATGATTCAGCGAAGAGATCATAAGAAAGAAAACAAATGAAAGAGGGATGAGAGAAAGAAAAAGGATGAGTGACGTTCTGATTAAAAAGATGGCGGGCTGCGATGATAATGAAGCATCTGTCCACCGCACCTGAAACCCCCCCCCCCCCCCCTCTAATACACCTGTAAATGGCCCCCGTGACATCCATCGGTTGTGTGCGTCTGTCTCTGGATGTCTCGGACGGCCTTCATCCCGCGCGGAATCCGTCACGTCTTTCAGCGTCTTCCTATTTAGACGCCTGGGGAAGACGGTGACGGGCGGACCACCTGCAGGAAGATATCTTAAAAGGACGGACCGGCGACGGCTGACGGACGAAAAGGCCGTGGAGAATCTCTGGCACAACAGTTGTCCGTCCGTCGGGGCGGCTCGGGATAGAGTTGCGTTTGAAAGTTGCTGAGCGGCATTGATGTAGTCGATGGAAAATTTCGGAGGATCAGCTAACGGTGTCGTTTTCCCCCTCCAGCATGGCTGCTGTACATTTTTTTTTTTTTTTTTGTGGAAAACGATAGTGCAAGGAGGCACACAAGGTTCACAAGAATTAGGCTGAACTGTTCCATTCCACTGAGGAGCAATGTGGACCAATTTTCCAGGGACTATTTAGGAACTTTGTCTGCCTTTTCGCTGCAAATAGTCCCAAGTTAGTACTCTCAGATGGGCCTGGAAGGGTAATTATGAATCCAACTGCTCTTCTTGGCAAGAGCTGCCTGGTGAGGCAGAGACGTCTGGTTCATTGACCCCCGAGAAGTTAGGTTCAGGATGGCCCCATTGGTCAGTGCAAAGGACCCAAACAGATCAGGTTACCAGTACCCCATTGTGCGAGGACGCCTGGTCCACCCTAGCTCTTGAATACCTGGGTGGGTCTTGCCAAGAAGAGCAGTGGGATTCATAACAAGGCTCCTGGAAGCATCGGCGGGACCATTGATTAGACTCGAAAACAGAATGCCTTCAGCGTCGAGGCACGAGCCGGAGAGCATGACGTTGACGGTGATCCTGTTGCAAGCAAAACGTGCATCTAAAAAAACAAAGCCATTTCATTCTTAAAGCCGTTATCAGTTTCATTTTAAACATTTTCACTTGGAAACACGAATTGAAATTTACGTCACAAATCCTGGGTCCAAATCCTGGGTCCAAAAAACTTCTCCAACTTCCCGACATCATTCATCTGACGTACCCAACATCCCATGACCGCAGTGGATTGAACGTCGTCCCCGTATCCTCACTAGTGCCAATTTATAGAAAGAAAAAAAAGAAAAGGTAATAAATGTTGGACGTTCCATTAATTTTCCCCGAAACCCCGATTCAAAAAGATGGGGACGGCCCGTCATGATTTCCGTTATTAAATATGACGGCGTCGCTTCTCGTGCCCTCGGTAATGGCGGCCCGAGGTAATCCGGGGTAATTCCCCGTATATCAACCCTCCAGGCTGAGTTCACTGCCAGTAATTGCACATGTGGCATCGGGTCTCATCTTCAGGGTGAAAAATTGAGACAACGAAAAAGAAAATGGGTCCGGGGGGGGGGGGGGGGGGGGGGATTTACTGCTAGAGCTGAGGTCGGGTCGGTTTTTAGAACTTTTCAAACAAAACACACACACACACACACACACACACACACACACACACACACACACACACACACACACACTCACTATCAAGCCAGACAGATATGACATCATCGTGGGTTGTGATTCAATCGTCACCGGCGGGAACCGCGAGCCGTGCACATGACCGCAACCTCGTATATCAAGACCCCTGCAGTGTGTGTGTGTGTGTGTGTGTGTGTGTGTGTGTGTGTGTGTTTTCCAATGATGAACTGGAGGATCTGTCTGTTTGGGGAAAGCTGACAGCTCTATCCATTCTTCTTGTCCACGCACTCGACGAATATCGAATATCTTCTTCTTTTCTCGCTCATCCTGCTCTGGTTTGATGGCGATTGACTCGATTCTCTTTCTTTAAATCCATGAATCAGTTATTTCTTAAAAAGTCTGTTTCTTTATATTTCAAAAGCATCCATTTTTAGTGACTTATGCCTGGGAATAAACTGCTTTATATCTAAAATACTTTTATGTAATTACTGTATTTAAATGAAGTTTTTAACAATAATACATTCACCATTATGTTAATATTTGGAGGGAAACGTGCCATACAAAGTCATACAAAGCCATAATGTATTGTACTATATTAAACATATGGAGGCGGCAGGGTGTTTTTCTAGTACCACGTGAATTTAATGACATTGCACACATGTTTATGTGGTTCTTCTACGTACTGTAGGTGCTCCTCAGTGAGTCTGACCGAGCCACAGTCGCCGCCCACGCCGCCCGGGTTGTTATTTGTATGACATCACCGCGTCCCGATGGCCCCCAGCGACCTCCGATGAGCCGTAAAAAAAAAAAATGGACGTCCAACGAGCTCCCCCTGCTCTCTCTCTCTCTCTCTCTCTCTCTCTCTCTCTCTTTCTCTCTCTCTCTCTCTCTCTCTCTCTCTCTGCCCGATCAATCCGACTCGTAAATATCAAAACGCTGAATAATAAGAGCAGACTCTCGGACTCGGGCTGATGAATTCACTCTCCTCGGGTCATTACTGGCCCCCCGGTTGGCGCCCGAGGTGACACACGCTCGCCTGCGACTCCTGGCGCATGGCGTCACCAGATATAAACCGATCTTAAAACACACTTTAGGAGACAGGCTTTTATATTGCTTGTTTATGGGGTATCACTTCTAATAATGCAATAAAAAATATGCACATATTGGCGCAGTAATAAATGTCGGTCATATTTATAGATCACCGGGCTTAATGTCCATGATGCTCAGCTCTTAAGACTTAAATGGTTCCTAAAGTGGCAGGTGTGTTCTTAAGGACCAGGGTTCACGGCCGTAAATGGAGCGTCGATATCAATTAAAGATTGTGTCAGCGATTTTCACAAGATAATAAACACGGCTCAGACAAACTATGAGTCCGGTACTGAGGTCCCTGTTTCGGTTTGACACAAGAATCTTCTTTGAGTTCCTAGGAACACTTGGGTTTTGTATAATTATCATTTTTGTTTTTCCATACATCAATCATCGTCAGTGTTGAGATAAAAAACAATAAACTAAAGTTAATCCACTCATGTATTGAGGAATTTAAGTGTAATGGCAAAAATTGAGGACTTATTAACTCATATCAATAAATCATATTTGTATGAGCTTTCTGTATGTTGTCAATGGAAAGTATTAATCAGTGAATTCATCGCAGTAGTGCAATAGCGTAAAAAAGTAATTTCCCTCATATTTCCTTACATATAGTGATGTAAGAGTAGAAAAAGTGGAAAACACCTGAAGGAACTCAAACTTAAAAGGTGCTTAAAGCTGCAACAATACACTTTTGGCCACAAGGGGGCAGAAAAAGGGTTGAGCTGCTCCCACTTCCTCCGTCAGACCCTCTCCGGTCCCGAGCTTGGAGAAGGAAGTGTCTGAAATTGTGTGCGCCAGAGACAAGCATGCGTTCATTAGTAAGACGACAAAACAACCGATAATTCGGTCCAAAGTCGTTGCCAAAATGTGAACTAAAGGCCCCGGTCACTATTTGAAAATGTACAGTAAACATCTAGCAGAGAAGCGGCAACTTTAGCATTCATTAACAATCGTATGATGCATGTAATTCAAATATTTACTTCCCCTTTAGCTCTGTTTTGGTCTCCAACAACTCCTGAGAAACCCACCAGGCTCCTCAGATGCTGGATGTTCCACTTCACTCACTAGCGTACAGCTAAGGTACAGCTAACGTACAGCTAGAGTACAGCTAACGTACAGCTAGCATACAGCTAACGTACAGCTAGAGTACAGCTAAGGTACAGCTAGAGTACAGCTAACATACAGCTAGAGTACAGCTAACGCTAACGTACAGCTAGAGTACAGCTAACGTACAGCTAAGGTACAGCTAACGTACAGCTAGCATACAGCTAAGGTACAGCTAGAGTACAGCTAACATACTGCTAGAGTACAGCTAACGCTAACGTACAGCTAGAGTACAGCTAACGTACAGCTAGCGTACAGCTAAGGTACAGCTAACGTACAGCTAGCGTACAGCTAAGGTACAGCTAGAGTACAGCTAATGTACAGCTAGAGTACAACTAGCGTACAGCTAACGTACAGCTGGAGTACAGCTAACGTACAGCTAGCGTACAGCTAACGTACAGTGGGCCTATTTGAGCTTAACTGCTAAAGACAGCCGCCTACTGCAGAGTGTGGATTTCTCACTTGCACGTCGGCCACACGTCTTTTGATTTAGTGTCCATATAAAAAGATATTGATCGGTGAAGCATTAGTGAGCAGGTTACTAAATCTCTTCCAGCTCCAGGGGTGCTGCTCCGCGGCTTAACTCTGACCCCTGGCCTCCGCTGGATCGGTAAAGTATCACCTTATTATCAAAAAGTTGGACGAAACCGCTCTGCCGGGCCGACGCTTCAGCCTCTTCAGCTTTTATCAGGTTTCACACTCCGACAGCTGTTGAGTTCGAAACCAGCGGGGAGTCCGTTTGTGTGTGTGTGTGTGTGTGTGTGTGTGTGTGTGTGTGTGTGTGTGTGCGTGCGTGTGTGTGAACAGCACCAGAATGTGTTTTACAGCCTGGGAAGGCATCGTCCTCGGGGCTGGTGTGTTGTTAGTGAACCGCATTCTTCTCTCTTCTGGTAATCACGCACAGACCCACAGTTCAACACCAGGGCAGGACGCAGAAACACACTGCTTTCATCACAGAAGAAGAAGAAAAAAAAGAAAGAAAAAGAAATCTCTTATTGATATATTTTTCTAATTATATTTCAATCTTTTTGTGATTAGCATCTTATATTGTTCAATGGGGATATTTTGCTGGAGCGCCGGTGCACACGATAGCGGGGTGACTTTCTTTATCTCGTGTGCCAATGTTTTAATAAGACAATCGTTGCTCCGCATTTGAAGGAGGTTCACCTTTTGTTCGAATAATCCCTTTGAGCTGTGTTTATAGATTACTTCTTTGTTATTATTTCAAGAAAATGAAAGCCGTATTTATGATGGCGCTTCAGTCATAAAACGTGTTTTTCAGGACTTGAAAGACGGAGGAATTTTTTTTTTTTTTTTTACATAATTGGATCAGGGAGGAACTTATGGATCTAGAACTACAGTCCCAACTGTATACGCCTCAAGCATCTCACTTATTTCAGTTTTGTGGCGTTAATATTCTGCAGTGATATGAGGAACTTTTACAGTTTTAAAGCAGCCTTGGAGGGCAACACAACATTCTCACAGCTTGTAAAGATAGTGGCGAGCGTTCGCAAACAGTTAGTATGTTATATTTGAGCTCTTTTTTGGTCTCCACCAACTCCCGATTGGATTATCTGGATCTTTCGCCGTCGAACGCTCCACTTCGTTCAGCAGCTAGGTGCTAATATTATCCGTCTGCTTTCGGGTGCAGCGCAGGCGGCTTATAGCAGCCCGTTCTCACTCACAACTTGTCAAATACGGCAGCTTGGGCAGCGGGCCCTACGCTTCAAATGGGCGGGAGGTATGGCGGGAGTAAATGACGGTAAATGGCAAAAAAAAAAAAAAAAGGTACAGCTTTCGGGAGGAATTTGGGATTCGAACCCATCTTCTGATTGAAACGACCCGCGCTGCCTCTGAGCCAAGAAAGAATCTACATTTGAGTATATATTTTGCCAGTCAAATCAAAGTGTTTAGAGGAAATTTAACCTTTGCTTCATTACAATACAGGGCTTGTATAAAGACATTTGAGTTGTCCATGAATACGAGATATGAGATACAAAACGCTGCCTGAATGTGAAAGAATTCCAGCACAGACTGACACAACTGAGGTATTATGAAGAGAACAGGTGATGGAAATGTTCGGGCTTTTGGCCCAGTAAACCTCACTGAAACCTTTCCGTCTCACGGCTACGTTTAAAAGCCGCTCGGAGGACCGTCTGCACGTGTTCCTTAAACGAAAGCAGAGAGCAGAGCGAGAAAAGAGTCGCTCCCCGACTTCTCACCTCTCCGTCTCCCTCGCCCGGCGTCTTCTGCGAGGCCGTGAACCTGACAGGTGTGAAATTATACCTCCATCCCCTCGTTCTCTCCTTCCGCCTCCTCTTCCCTCCATCGTGCTCTCCTGACCTCGACACACACACTCACACATTCACATCTGGTGGATAGTTAGTGAAGTACGAGCGGGTGACTACATGTGGGACAAGGGAACCGGGCTGATGATAATAGTCTAAAATGATATAAGGTGTTTAAACGTGAACGTTAGTGCCGTGTGCATACTTGTAGAATTTCTTTGTCAAGGTGGAAAAACACCCGAAACCGCATTTAGACCATCTAACATCTAAACTCCAATCCACTGAAAGTCAGAGAAGATACGATCAAAATAAAAGGCAACCTCCGGGTATGAAAAGTGAAGCCAATGATGAAGCGTCTTAAAGCTGCATTCTCTCTAGTGTCCACCAGGGGGCGACTCCTCTGGTTGTATAGAAGTGTAGTCTAAAATGACTCTACTTCTCTCTTGATTTATTCCCTCAGTAAACATTGTAAACATGAGTTTATGGTCTCAATCTCTAGTTTCAAGTCTTCTTCAATACAGCATGATGTTCATTTAGTACATTATGCTCCATTTAGAGTCAAACAGACCATAAAGCAGGGGGTGCTTTAAGGGGCGGGGCTACACAGTGATTGACGGGTCGCTACCAATCCGGTCTGGGAGTTGTCCGTGTTTTCATTTTACAACTGTAAACCTTTCGCAGTGTGCTTTCACTTCAGGAAACCTTTTTGGTCGCCATAAAAAAAAGTCCGTATTCAGCGTTCCGTTGTACTTAGCTCCGGTATATTTCAAAACTGAGGTAAATCGTATATGTTATAAAATGTTACAATAGCCTTAATGTGGGCAATCCTTTGACCTTCCCACCATATTCTTCCTCTAATCATCCTCCCTTTCCTTGTTTCCTCCCCTCCTTTCAAATTCTGCTCATTTTTTAACACACAAATCCTTTCCTCCTCCTGTTTTTTGTCTTCTCCTTTTCCCTTCTTTTGTTTATTTCATTCTCTCCCCCCATCCCCATTACTTCCTCTCCCTTCCCATGACTTCCTCTCTCTTCCTTCACTCCATCCTGTTTTCATCCCACCTTACTTCTTTCTTTCTCTACCTCCTCTTTCCTCCTCTTCGTCCTTTCAGTACAATACCCCGTCTGTGTGACTGCAGCAGCAGCTCAGGTACAGCGCCGTGTTTTCCATATGGCTCCCCGTTCACTCGCTGTGGAGAAAGCCTATATTGTAGCGAAGCGGGCAATAAAAACATAACAGGGGCGACTCTTAAAATATAATGAAAACCCTGGTCCTTCCATTTAAAAAATCGCCCGAAGGGGTCGTTTCACCTGGGGGGTTGGAGACAACGTCTTCTACCTGAAGGCTTGTCGGTACGATGCTGAGGGGTCAAAACGATCTACTGGTTGTGGATACGTGATGAGTTCCTGCCGGCCATGTGATGCTGTTTATGGCCCAGAGAGCGTATTTTTTGGTAATAACGCACCTTCGGAACAATAGGCGGTCCCGTTCTCACCGCCCAATAATGTGCGACGAGCGCTGAAACGACTACCTCAACAAGCAAATAAAGAAAGGACAATATATGGCTTGAGGAAGCAGAATGTATTTGGCCGTTTATTAATGAAATGTTTTTATTTCAACGATGGAGTTCAGAGTGTTTTAGTCTCAGGAGAGCAAAGTAGAAAGAGTGAGACATAGAGGGAAAAACAACGCTGAATTGGGTCGTAATCTCTGACACTTCACTGTCG
>NW_027176606.1:2214381-2261881 GCF_023349555.1 Cebidichthys violaceus | reverse complement strand
ACATCCTGTGTGTGTGTGTGTGTGTGTGTGTGTGTGTGCCACATGTGTTAGAGTCATAACGCTCACAGTAGGAGGTTTCAAAGCCACAATGGTCCTTGTAATGCAAGTGCTGCTGTACATGAAATGGTCGACACACCTTCGTAATTACACACACACACACACACACACACACACACACACACACACACACACACACACACACACACACACACACACACACACACACACCCCTCTGCCTCAAACGTGTGCCCATTGTTGCTGTGGTTTGGTATAACTTTACATCCACTGTTCTGTTGTAAAGAAGCCAGATTATTGTCATATTTTCTGTATTTATCTTATATCAACGTTTTTTTATTTTTAGCTGTACCTCTATTAGAGACTATACGCCTTCAATCCCTTCTTGTTCCATTACTCTCTGGGATATTTCCTGTGAGCGCTTCACAATAAAAGCCACTAAGTATATTTTGGCACCAATACTTTTGTTCTTACCTGCGTACACATTTTGTATTTTTTTAACAGGGTATTTCTACACAGTACTAATACTTTAGATAAAGATCCGAGTACTTCTTCCACCTCTGATACTCGGTTACTTAAAGGGCCGGTTCGTAGGATTTGGCGGTATCTAGTGGTGAGGCTGCAGACTGCAACCATCAGAAAACTGCTCCCCTGTGCCAAGTGTGTAGAAGAACGATCTGGAGCTGGTGGTTGGTTTGTCCCTTCTGGGCTACTGTAGAAACACTGCAGCCTGCTCGGTGATATTTAGATACAAACGGCTCATTCTACTACAACGGTTCTTATGTTCAGGTGATTGTACACTAAAGAAAACACACTTAGATCCTCTTCAATGTGCATCTGAGGCTGGACATCAATGAGACAACAGGAAACACAGGAACACTGGATTATCTGCTGCGTCGTTTCCCGTTAATTCCCGTAAATTGCTTCATTTGAAACCAGCGTGGGGATGGCGGAGTCCGCCGCTCACCATGAAAAACACTCTATCCAGAGAAAATTGAAAATACACGAAAACAGGGTTTTGCTTCATTAAACAATATTTAAAGAATGCAACTTTTAATGTCACGAAAGAGTGAAATAATGTTCATTTAAAGAAGGTAAGGCGACGAGGCAACGCGTGGACACAAAAAAAATGATTTTGATGCATAATTTGAAATGAAAGCATGATGGAAACTGCACGCCAACACACTTTGCACGTGGAAAATACATTCCCAATACCCTCCTTACACTCACATACAGAGTAGGTCAGCAGATTAGAGCAGACTAGGCCTACGCTGAAGTAAGGGAAACAGTCTTAATGTTAAGTGGTCGTCAGTGGAAACTGAGCCCAGCCGTGGAACAGAATGAGCACCGATGTATAGCTCTATTGTAGCCTTTGAACACACACACACACACACACACACACACACACACACACAAAAATGGCATTTAGCATTACAAACACACAGATGCGAGTCTGAGAGCGAGCATGCAGACACACACACACACACACACACACACACACACACATCGCCTGCCTTCATTCTGAAACAGGCTGAGAAAACAAGCTCCGTTAAACTGGATTTATTTTATGAAATCTAATAATCGCAGCAATAAAAACATATTGGAATAATGTTTTGGCCGATTTCCTCCCTGACGTCTAAACCCTCTTTTCCTGCTCGCATTTACAGAGGTGAGTGAAAGGATATGAGACTGTGTGTGTGTGTGTGTGTGTGTGTGTGTGTGTGTGTGTGTGTGTGTGTGTGTGTGTGTGTGTGTGTGTGTTTAGCATTAACTCAAGGATGCAAAGCAGGGAAGAAAAGACGGAGAGCCACATTCAAATAAAAAGGATTTAAACCCGACAGGATATTACATCACGATGCTGGCCGGCGTCCCGGTCGTTTGATTGGTCCGTTTCATCAGTCCGAACCAAACATGTTGTCTACACCGACTTAACTTTTACTGCGCCGCTATAAGGAATTACACATAAACTGAACATTTAATTAAAAAGAAATGCAACGAGGACGACGGAGGGAACGCAGGACAAAAAAAAAAAAAAAAAAGACCAATAGAATTAGTAAGCAGCATGACGAGGAGGGATCAGAGCAGGAAAGTAGAATTTAAATAAATTTACAAAAGGAATAACTTATTAAAGCAAAGCAGCCTGGAAGGAGAAAAATATATATGAACAAAAAGAGTCAATAAAGGATTGAAGTAAATGGATTTGGAAGAGTTTTTGGCTGGAAACGGTTTTCCAGTTTTTGTTTTTTTCTTTCTTTCCAAAAGCCCGTCGACATTCCACAGGCGTCTAATGTTTCAGGACAAGGTAGGAGATGACACACTCTCACTCACACACACACACACACACACACACACACACACACACACACACACACACTAACCACATCATGAGTGGATAAAAATATTAAGCCGAGGCTCGTCTCTCCTCGTTGGCGTCAGTTCTCCCCGGACAGAAACCAATCAGAGTCCTTGTAGAACCTCTGAAATCAGGACGCACAATCTCACGCAGAACCACCGAGCATTGACTCACGCGAGTGAACGCAGATGAAGGGAAAGCTCTCTGGAGCGCCGGTCACGGTGGTCCGGTGCTGCTGGCATCGAGCGCCGTCAATAAAGGTTGTGACATTTGAGGAGCCTGGAAGGGTTCTGATGTTGTATTTCATGTTGAAGGCCGGGGTCGGCCCCAGCACCGCCGGCGGATCGCTCTCTCGTGAAGCGCCGTCGGATGAGGGAATGATGGGCGAGATGGAAAAGAAAAAAAAAGGTTCAAATTTCATGTAGAGGATAGAAGAAGAAAAAAAAAAGCTCAGCTCAAGAGCTTTGGTTTATTTCTCAGTGATTTTGGTATTTACCAGTATGCAGGTCACCCATCTACCCGTTTACATGACCAGCGCTTCACGTCACCTACAAGGGCTCGACAGCAAGGGTTGCCAGGTTGCCATTTGCAACCGTTTTGACAAATTGCCAACCAATCCTCGGCCTTTGGTTGCCATCAGGGCACAACAAAGAGCAAAACAGTTTGTCTTCGAGTCGTCCACACCCACACACCAGATCTGTCCTTACGACATTCCAGAAAGAAACAAGTTGAGATGAGAAGATTGGCACCGCTATCACGATTCTACGCTAAATATGAAGCTGAACCTCAGCAGGAGGCTAACTTAGCTTAGCATCAAGACGGGAAACTAGAGGAAACACCTATGTTGCCTTTAAGTAAGAAAGCTCATGTACAGTATCACTACTTCATGGAGCCTCTTCTGCAGAATCACGCTTTTGTTACTTCCTGTTATTGTCTTACACTAGTTCTCTTGACCTGGTCCCGCCCCCACTCCGGACCCGGGTTGGACTGGACCAAGGTGGTCTCTGGACTGCAGCCACGAGTTATTTATGACAAAGTCAACGGTTCCTCAGAAGCGTCACCAACACAAACGCCGCTCCGCCAAGCGGCCCCACAAACCGAGCTCGTTATTGGATTTTTTTTTTTTTTTTTTTCCTCGAGGACGAGGACGCAACCGTGACGAAGAGTTCAGCGACCGAGCGACCGACCAACCGGGCCTCCGCTCTCGTCCCAAACGAGACAATGAACAATGAGCCGCTCTCTCAAAAAAAAAACCAAACTCTGTGTGCACTTAGATTTATAGAGCAATCATCACAGTACGAAGCTCACTTTACCATCTGGGGGTATTGTGCAACTGTGACCACCAGAAAGCAAAAGCTGTAAAACAAACAAAGACACACCAGCGTGGGCACAGAAAGCCAGACAACAAATTAGAAAACACACAAAAAAGCGATGTGGGACGAAGAGTGCGTAAACGCTGGTTAAGCACATCAGTCGGTTTAACTTACAGTCGAGTTTAACTGAACAAAATAGAGCCATTCAGAACGCTGACAAATGAGTTCATCTCAGAACCGATGGTTCATCCGATCGGCCTTCATGAAGAACGCCGATCAAACCGTTAAGAAGGAAGATCAGCTGATCGCCGGTCGATCGATCGGAGCGTCCGTGACCTGAACAAAATAACGAAACGTTACAATTTTAAGGATGTTGTGTTTTCCGAAAAGCTCCGGTTAGTTACTATTAAGTGTACAAAAATACACAGAACACAATGTAGCCTCACAATAATTAACTACAGTAAAAATATGCTGTCCGAGTCATTAATGCCTTCTAGTCGACGTTTGCTTCTAAAGTTTCACAGTGAACTACAGATCTGTAGCTCTGTGGACTAGAACTACAGATCTGTAGTTCACTGTGGACTAGAACTACAGATCTGTAGCTCTGTGGACTAGAACTACAGATCTGTAGCTCTGCGGACTAGAACTACAGATCTGTAGCTCTGCGGACTAGAACTACAGATCTGTAGCTCTGCGGACTAGAACTACAGATCTGTAGCTCTGCGGACTAGAACTACAGATCTGTAGCTCTGCGGACTAGAACTACAGATCTGTAGCTCTGTGGACTAGAACTACAGATCTGTAGTTCTGTGGACTCGAACCAGCAACGCTTACAGCTAACGTAACGGAGGTTCCATCCGGTTCCATCATGATGCGTTCAAGCTCCATTCAGTGAAAGACGTGTAGCGGCCGAAGGTTTGTTATCACGTTGCGTTCGAGTGTAATCTTGTAAAATGTAGCTTTTGGGCTAGAAACTTGAATAAATCCAGATGTTTGAAGACGATATTAGAATTGTGAATTATGAGCCTAACACTGCTTATAATACATCATTAAAACTACTAATTCCAATTTTTATAAAAAGAAAAAACACACAATATTTTATTTCATTGATGGTTTACTTGAAATGATTTTTGGGGAACGTTGGTGAAAATAGCCTGGAGCCGCTATAACAAAACAACAACAACAACCGTCTGTGTCGCCAGACACGGCTCATCGGCGATCGACAAACAAAACAAAACTTAATTGGATAATCTCTAAAAAGTTATCGCAAAAGTGTTTCGTGACGCGTTTGCACTAACTGACAAAACAACGTCTCGGTCGTTTTCTACTCCATTAAGGGCGAAAAACAACAACTCCAACACATCTCCACAGCCATGAAAGCACACACTTCATTTCACTTCATCACCGCGTTTTACTGTCAGCCTCGAAGGTCGTTAAGGGCTGCCTTTAACGAGCCCCCCCCCCCCCCCCCCCCCCCACACGCCTTAACGAGACTAAATAAAAGTCCCTCCAATGCGGCCTGAAATCTTATTAGCACTGATGCTAGTTTGTAATCATAACGTCCCGCTGTTTTGGTAGAAATGTGTGTACTTGTGATAAAAGGCTACACACACACACACACACACACACACACACACACACACACACACACACACACACACACACACACACACACACACACACACACACACACACACACACACACACAACAATAGAAGTCAAACAATACCAGGCATTGTTTGTTTGTTGGGACTGTGAGACAGGACGAAGTTACAGCTCCCACACTGAACAACACACACATACAGTCATGGCGGTGTTCAGTAACAACATGAGAAACATTTGTCTCCTTGACCCGTTTAACTTCCTGTCCCGCAACAGGAAATGGACGAGCGGGTTTCGGGGGGGGTCGTTCAATGTCAGGAGCCTCTGCTTGACTCTTGAGGCGTGTGAGTGACATCCGTCAGAGACCTTGAAGACGCTCGGTGTGTTTTTCCACACTTACCGTCGGTCACAATGTCCAACGCCGTTTCCTTTAACAGTCCCCTCAGAGGACGTCTGGACGTCCGCTCCCGCTGCTCTCACGCTCCTCTTCCTCCTCGTCCTCCTCCGGGCTCGGGCTCGCCTCCCTCGTAACTTTTTTTTTTTGGGAGGTTTGTTTGAACTCCGCGCGAAAGGGGTCAGGACCATCTGAGAGAGGGGGGGGGGGGGGGATTTAGAGAGGGGTATCTTGGGAAAATTCAGGAATGTGTTTTGACAGTTTTCAGAGGGCAGAAGGCAGGTTTTTTTGGCAGAATACACAATGTACACAACACGTGTATGTATAGCTACACAAGAACCTGAATATCTATATATATATATATAATTAATATATATTATTTTCCAGCCTTCCCTTATAAGATATTGAATAGTTCAAGATATCAAAAAGACAGTTTTATGCACCGTGATCTGTCTCTGTATCGGCGTTGTATTAATGTGCACAATGGTGGCACACATTAAATATTAATAATGCTGGGAAGGTCTTAGCTTTTTTTAAATTCAAACATAAGGTTCAGCCCCCGAACCCAATCATTGTCACACAGTCCCTAACTCTCACGTATGAATCCATTACATTGTAGTTATTGTTCTTCTTTTGGACCTATAACAATAGAGTAATGGCTACTTCTGACGTTTTCTACCCGTCAATGAATCACCGAAAAGCGATTTTATTTTCTTTAGAGGCCACAAAACGCACAGCTGTTCGTCAAAGTCTTTTCACAAGAAAGCGACGATTCGATATATAAGCGACATGGTTCCTACTGACCCCTCAGATTCACCTCGCGGGGCCTGCAGCTTGGAGACCAGGCGATCGGAGGGAAACCGCGCCTTTAAATGCGTCATCACCAGGAAAATCATCGGAAACGATGGAACCTGTTTGTGGGTCACGTGACAGGACAGGGAGCCTATCGGGGCTCAGCACAGCCAGTGAGATGCTTCACCAGAATCATTTGAGGTGAACCAAGAGGATGAGGTAAAGACCCCCCCCCCCCCTACCTGCAGCTACACACGGTGACTAAACACCTCAGCAATCTGGTGATTAGCATCTTGTTAACTTATATTGCTTTTTCCACTGAGCTGTTCAAGCTGCATTCCTCACTGCTAGTACTAGGACTAATGAGAGGAGCATGGCGTGTAAAATGAGTTTACTGCCGTGTGTTGGTGATGTACGGACCGAGGGAAGCAACCGCACCGTATCACTCACACACACTCACACACACACACACACACGCACACACACACACACACACAATGTGCAGTGCAACTTCAAGATGATACGGGCAAACGTGGGACGACGGACCTTTGATCTCGTGTTCACCAGAGATCTGCTCAGGAAGCTTCTTGGAAATAAGCATTGAAATAAAGAAAGAAATCTTTGTGGACTCAGACCAAAGCAAACGATTAGTCGACCAATCGACAGCCCAAGAGCACACGATGCACTCTGACGCCGTCGTGCCCTTAAACACAGTGAATGGTGAATACTGTATTGTATTTAAAAAACACACATGGAACACAGTTAGCTTGACTATTCATTCACTTTTTTTTAAATGTATTTAAATGATCAAAATCATGTGAAATCTGAATTATGAGGTATTTTGTTTTACTTTTCTACTCATACATTAAATGCACTAAATTTGGCCAATCATATGTTTCCATAAATAACTTTAAACTCTGGAAGATATCACCGACTAAAATCTAATTCTAAGTATAAAGTCCTTTACAATGAAGTGTTTGGTAAAAAAAAAATCAAAAAAAAAAAATCATATATTTAGCAAATTGTACTGCGACTTACCTAAACTGGTAGTATTGGTCAATATAGTTGGTGTATTAAGGTGTGTGATTTGTTTTTAATATTATTAATAACACTGTACATGTTGCATCGCCCCTCTCGAATTTAAAAATAAATTCACATTAATTTTACTGTCATATTACCAATGAGCTGTCTTAAAGTGATACTGAAGCTCGGCACAGACAGTGACGTCAAATACAATCAACGGCCGTGACGTCACCCGCTGCTGGTTTAAACCGCGTCAGCCTCAAAACTCGTGAAACGTGAAACGTGCGTTTCTCTCGTGCTCATCGACAGTGAGGTGTGGAAATAACGTGTCCGCGAGTTCGCGGTGCTTTTGGTGGAGCGGGATTAATTACCGTGAGTGAGTGAGGAGGTTCGAGGAGACACGCGGCACGACCTGCAGCCACCGGAGCCCACGAGGCACTACCAACAGATCCGCGATTCAACCACGCGGACGATGATCTGCTATCCGCACTGGATGAATGGTCTTAAAGGGACAGGTCACCCCAAAATCAGAAATACAGGTAACTACAGGTAAAAGGAATATATATATATATATATATATATATATATATATATATATACATACATACACATATATATATATATATACGTATATATATACATACATACACATATATATATATATATATATATATATATATATATATATATATATATACCTGTAGTGCTATAGAGCTGCAGGTATAGGGTGAACTTTTGTAACCTTCACAGTAACTCTCATCTCGCTTATTTTACAAAACAAAAATATGCTTAAAACCCTCCAGAATCCCATTATCTTTCATTTTGTGTTTTTATTGCACCACAGACATCTTTCTTTTGGTGACAAACAACCAATCCAACAATCTGAAATAAGGTCATAATTCATAAGGTCCCCCTGCACACATAAAGGACACATAAATAAATCAAAATGGCAACATGGTGTGAGTCTGTTCTTTTAAATCAGGCACTATTTATCACTCTTCTCCCCATGATAACATTCTTCAGTTTACTCGTGTGAGCATGTTCACGATTAACCCCGATAATCAAAATTCACCACAATCTATTTATTGTGAGTGGGTGGTTTTTTTTCCCCGCAATCTTTCCATTCTGTTTAAAAAAATTTTTTTTTTAAAAAACGTGTCTCTTTCCAGAAGTCATCAGCAAGTTTCATGTTGGAACTGTTTTCTTTCTAAATTACTTCAGTACGGCTCTGAATGCAGGACCTTCTACTTGTAGAGCAGTTTCACAGCGTGTATTAGTACTTCATTAAAAGATCTGAGTACTTATCCCCCGCAAACTGGCTGGATCGAAATACAATGGAGTAATTTATTTTTCCTGAATTTCATCCCACCAAGAAAAAAAGAAAAAAAGCGTAAACCCGACTTAGAAGCCAACGGTGAACATCGGCTGACAGACGGCTTCATCGAGTCAGAGGGGATTTGCACCGTGGACGACCTCAGAGGTGTCAGTGCTTAACGCACATCTGTGAGCCTCTGTGTGGGTGTGTGTGTGTGTGTGTGTGTGGTGGGTGTTTGCAAGCTGATATCATATGTCTGCACATGTGTGTGTGTGTGTGTGTGTGTGTGTGTGTGAGAGAGAGAGCTTGTAAGCTGATATCAGCGGCCTGAACTTTGGCAGTGAGAAGGATAGACTCACAGGTACAGATGGGGCTACTGTGGTTTTACTCGCTGCAAGTGTTTGATGTTATAGGCCTCCTCGTGTGTGTGTGTGTGTGTGTGTGTGTGTGTGTGTGTGTGTGTGTGAGGTGATAATGAAACAACTAGAATCCTGTTTGCCAGGCTCCCCTCCGGTCATTTTCCATCACGTCTGGTGAATGAGGCGCACTTTGACCCCGTCCATGTTCAAAGCCGCCCTAGAAACACACACACACACACACACACACACACACACACACACACACACACACACACACACACACACACACACACACACGCACACACACTCAACGGACTGATGTACGCTTGGCTGTAAACAAAACATTTATCTCAGCCGTGGGTCTGATTAACATAGCGGTGAGATGAGGCTTCAGGACGATGAGGGTGGGAAAGGCTGCTGATGGAGGGGTGGATGTGATCGAGGCTTCAGGGCGCGGAAGGATTTGGGCGGAAGAAAAGGAAAACAAAAGTTGCGTGAAGCTGATTCTACGGATGTAGTCTCACTTCAAGTCATCAAAATGCGGCTACATGAATGAGACCAGAAAACAAGTGCAACAGAAAGCAGAAGAAACGGTCCCCCAAAACAATTAAACAAGTAAGTAGTAAGAGTAGATTACTATTGAGAGTGGCATTATACCAAAGCTTTGCCGTCATCTTCACTCCGCCTCCATTTTGATCTCAACTCACCTGCTTCTTGACTGCCATTGATTTGATCGTGATGCTATGTTGCTGGCAAAGTCCATCTGCAGAAATATTTACACCTGGCAAAGTAAAAAAAACTCCGAGTGTCGCTGTAGCGGCTTAAAATAATCTTCAGGGACTACTTGCTGGACTGTGGTTTTAGGATTTATTTCCATGGATATCTCCGAAACATTATTTATTATAAGAAAAACTTCAGAAATGTACGTTTCTGCAAACCATGGGATACGTTGAATGTCGACATTTTCTGAACCAAATATACGTTTCATATCAGCCTCATATCAAGCTTGCAGTTACAATGCTACGTGGTTATTGTTGTGAAACGATTGGTTACGGTTAGGCAACAAAACTACTTGGTTAGGGTTAGAAAAAAGACCACGAGTTTAAATAATAACGTAACAATAAAGAACTGTAACAACGTAACGCAGCGAAGTAACGCCACAACATACTGCAACAACGTAACGCAACAATGCAGCGCAACGCAACAATGCAACAACGCAACAATGCAACAACGCAACAATGCAACGCAACAATGTAACGCAACAATGCAGCGCACGCAACAATGCAACAACGCAACAATGCAACAACGCAACAATGCAACAATGCAACAATGTAACGCAACAACGTAACGCAACAAAACAAAGTAACGAAACGCAACAAAACAAAGTAACGAAATGCAACAAAACAAAGTAACGAAACGCAACGAAGTAACGCAACGAAGTAACGCAACGAAGTAACGCAACGAAGTAACGCAACGAAGTAACGCGACGAAGTAACGCAACGAAGTATCCATTTATCTCAACGTTACAATGCAACGTTACAATGCAACGTAACAACGGAAAGTTACAACAAAACTTAACAGAACGATACAACGTCAACGTAAAAGTTGAACGTAACAACAGAATGTAACATTAAACAGAACGTAAAAACGCAACAACATAACTACTGTCAACATTTAATTATTAATGTTTCACTTTTTTCAACAAATCATGTCTTGTCTCTTGAACTCATCATACAATATAACATCTAAATAAAACAGCACCACATCTTTCACTGTTTGTTTTGCACTGAATTATTAATTGTTATTATTGTTAAGACATGTTTTCCTCCATGACACCAGACTTTGTAAAAAAAAAAAAAAGACCAAAAACTGTCTCAAAGTACTTTCATGTTTTATTTAGATTTGCTACGCAGCTTTGCAGATTAGAAACCGTCCGATCTTGGAGGAAATAAAAAATAATACCTTCGGGACACTTTCAGCGTGAACACAGCCAAAGAATAAAAAAACTACAAATTTGTGTGACAGAGGAAGCGATGAGCAGCGAAAATACTGGAGGATGAGAGGGAGGTCAGGGCAGGGTGAGGAGGAGGAAGATGGACCACCGCCACGGCCCACCCACACTGCACAAACTCAACACACTCTGTGGTCAGAGGTTCACCTGCAGTTCACATTGACCATAACAACACCCCAGAGAAAGAGAGAGAGAGAGAGAGAGAGAGAGAGAGAGAGAGAGAGGTTACGGGACGGTGGTATCAGGAGGGAAGGAGGAGAGGAAGGAGCAGATGGAGGGAGGAGACGAGGGAGAGGTGGGAAAGCAAAGCAATAATTTAAGGTCGCGGGAGCTCAAGAGAGGAATCGGTCAGAGCGCGTTTTTCAGTCAAACTTCTGTCGACGCTGCAGGTTCGCACCGAGGTCACGGAGCGAAAACACACATACTTACATTCTAATCCGCTTTCTCTCCAACCGAGATGCTCAGGAACATACCTTCAACACACACACACACACACACACACACATATGGGCTGCATCGATGGGGTATCCTGGCCTAAAAACCCAAACCAACAAAACCAAAATGAATGATCATAACATCAATGGTTTAATTTACCTATTAAAATCCCTTTAGTTCTAGGAGTTCTCATTGGGAGGAGCGTCCATTACGTTCACACAACCACACAGCTCTGACTTGACGTCCTCGCAGATGTCGAAGGCTCGATTCCCAAAGACGTTCCTCAACGTTTGACCCGATAAGAGGAGTGTGATGGCTAAAAAGAGCACTTGTGTGTCACAGCTACGTTGAATGTGATGTGGTATATATATATATATATATATAGAGTGTGCGTTATTGAAATTAAGTGGTATGATGAGTAGAAATTCCATAACGGGCTGAGAAAGGGTAAAGGGTGGGAGAGGTGGTGGATGGGTCACTTTCACCCAGGAGACCGCTGTTCATGTCCTGTGTAAAACCAAAAGGAAACCGTGACTCTACAATCCTTTTTTGCATAATATGGAACATTGTTCTGCGTAACGTTACGCAGGAAAATCCACTAACGGTTTGTAATTTAACTACCGTAGTTATGTTACTTTGTTACGTTACTATTTGAACACAAACCATGATGTTTTTACAAAATTTAACCGAGTAGGTTTTGTCGTCCAAACCTAACCGACAGTTTCACGAACGTTAACAGAATTGTGCGTTTCTGCAAGCTGTGATGCAAGGCGGATATGACACATATTTTGGCTCAGAAACGTTGACGCATGTAGACATGTAATTACCATAAAGAAACACTCTTCACTGGTCAGGATTGCAGTTTTATTGATAATATTGACACAATGCAGTGGACACAGTATTGCTTTGTGTAGATATGAGTTCAAATACACGTTTCGTTTTGGATATACATTCAGTCCGTTTCTTCCAGAATACATTAAAATATCGTCAACACTGTCAGGCATGTTTAACCACCTTTCACAATTACAACAGAGCGATAAACACTGGATTTAAAACCACATTTTTTGGTTTTCCAGTCCCATACGCCTCAATGCTCTGCAGCGTGCATCCGGTGAAGCATTCTGTTTTAGCAACAAAAGCATTTATCTGTCGAAATGTAAGGCTTTAAAAAAAACAACAACAACTTTAACAATATCAAACATGCATTTCTTGCACATCTAAAACAGCATTTTGGAGACTTTTCTTTTTTAATTCAGAAGGACGACATCTTCTCATTCACTGAAGAAACAGTTTGACATTTTGTGAAATGTACCCATCCTGTCCAGAGGTATCACATCCAACCTAACATGTTGAATCTTGTTTGATAAATATGTTTAAAACTCAGGTTAATTAGTGATTATTTATTTTACCTTTGGACAGAGTCAGGCTAACTGTTTCCAATCTTTATGCTAAGCTAAGCTAAGCTAAGCTAACAGGAGCTTAATATTTATGAAAGTGGTGTCGATCTTCGATCTAAACTCTCTTTATTTTCCAAAATGTCAAACTATTTCTTTTAAAAAGTCTTTTTTTTTTTTTTTATAATTCCAACGTCAGAACTTACATGGCAACAAGCTTCATGAAGGCAACTGGAAGTGAAGACAAACAGCGCTTTGGTTGTTAGCGGTCTCTCTGCCAAAGGCACGTTGCATTTACTGGACAGGAACAACGTCGGGAAAAATACAGTCCAGAGTGAACGTTTTAAAGCAGCATGAAGGCACCTCGAACGAGCGATAAAATAATCAAGACCAACTCTTTTTGGCGACAGCAGGATTGTCGATGTTGAGGCTGGTGGATTTACATCTAAAGCTCTTTTAAATACGCGACGCTAGTTCTAGATACAAACACGAGTAATGCACTCAAATGGTGACACAAATCAGTAGCAAGTCAGTCGGCTTTCATTATAAGTGCAGCGTGCAAATGTGTCGACCGAGCTGAGCCATCTTCAATTCACCTATTTGTATCATCTAAGAAACCTGCATCATTGTTTTGCCTTGTGTGTCTGAAAAACCTGATACAATCAGGTGGTTGCATTAAACGTCAAGGCCAACCATTACCCAACAACAGCTAAACACCTGAAGTACACTAATAATACTGATGGTACAATGAAAGCAGAGGGTATCAAAGGCTTCCCACAAGAACGAGCTTCACACTTTCTGAGTAGAAGGAGACGAATGACATCCGATCGTGAGCAGAAGGAACTGGTTTGAGGGAGCGGCGCTCGCATTCAGGCGTTTTTTTCAAAAGGTTAATCACCGTGATAAATGCCGAGGCTAGCGGAGCTGCTAAACCCTCTCTGACCCGGCAGGGCGACTAAAACTCCGTCCAACTAAATGAGCGGCTTGTGAGTCCGTGTGACTTTTTGTTTACAAGGCCCGGTTGGCTCGTAATCGGTTGGTGTGAACGAAAAAAAGAAAAAGAAAAAGAGAAACCAAACCAAACGAGACAAAGTCAACTTTTCCACTCCGGTGAGGACCGGAGAAAGAAGAGCTGAAGAAAAGAACGCAGAGGAGACGCGAAAAATAAATAAGAGAAGAAGAGTGTGGAGTTCATAACCCAATGAGAAGCAAAGATAACGAAGGGGAGAGGAAAGGGAGAAGGGAAGGTGGTTAAGAAGAGGAGGTGAAAGAAGTGGAGAAGGAGGGAAAGTAAGGAAAGAACATTTTTCAGCAGAACGAGGAAAAGAGGGAAGATGGAGGATGAAGAAGAGGTGAAGAAGGAGAAGCAAGAAGGAGGGAAAGTAAGGAAAGAACGAGGAAGTTAAGGAGACGCAGAGGAAATGAGGAGGAGAGGGAAGATGGAGGAGGTGAAGAAGAGGAGGTGAAAGAAGTGGAGAAGGAGAAGCAAGAAGGAGGGAAAGTAAGGAAAGAACGAGGAAGTTAAGGAGACGCAGAGGAAATGAGGAGGAGAGGGAAGATGGAGGAGGTGAAGAAGAGGAGGTGAAAGAAGTGGAGAAGGAGAAGCAAGAAGGAGGGAAAGTAAGGAAAGAACGAGGAAGTTAAGGAGACGCAGAGGAAATGAGGAGGAGGAGAGGGAAGCTGGAGGATGAAGAAGAGGGGGGGAGCCTAATGAGATAAAGAGGAGAAGGAAGAAGGAGGAAATAAAGAGGAAGAAGGAACATCAAAGGAAGGGGATGAGGCTAAGGAGGAAGAGGAGGAGGAGAAGGAAGCCGATGCTTTTCCAATGATACATCTTTGATTTCTGATTGCACTTGAAGGCAGCACACGTGATTACGACGCACACTGTAAAGAGGACTCAGAGAGCATCTTTCTTTCAGCTTCTTCTTCACAAAGACTCAACTTTTTTTCGAGCGCTGAAACTTTTGACGGTTTGAAGCCGCTCAGTCACCGCCTGACCTGAATTTGCCGCAGCGCCGGCGGGGGGAAACAGCGGGCGGTAAAAAGATCAGGCAACAACATCACAATCTTTGATTCCGTTTCCCGCTTCTTTTTTTTTCAAACATGGCGGCGTTTTTTTTTGGTGCAACGGGGTTTTTAACTCTCCGTCTTCTCTGCGTGTGGGGGGGGGGGGGGGGGGGGGGGGAGACGGAGAGAGGGATGAAAGAGGCGTCGGCGGGACGGCGAGGACGGCGGCGACGCCTGCTGAGATCTGACGGCAACTTTTTTTGGGAAAATGCATCCAGTACAGCACACACACACACACACACACACACACACACACACACACACTGGTGTCAGAGGCGTTCGTGAACCTCGGGGCGCTAATCGGGTCTATCTGTACAAAACTGTAAACTTATCTGGAACACACACACACACACACACACACACACACACACACACAGTCAGATGAAGTTCATCACTAAGTTATCGCTCACGACTTTAATAATGTGACAGAATCAGTTCAACGTAAAGGAAGAAGAAGAAGAAGAAGAAGAAGAAGAAGAAGAAGAAGAAGAAGATCAGTTAAATTTAGCCTCTTTTCACGGGTAGAAAGTGGACGTTGTTCTGTAGCTCGTCTCGGTTTTCTCTCCGCCTTCCTCGCCCCTCGTCCCTCCGTCATCATCATCATCATCATCATCACTCTGCTGCCTTCGCTGGCCCGAATGGTCCCACCATCCTCATGGCCGCGTAGTTCTGGAGGACGGACAGAAAAAAACGGATGCAGGACGTTACTGTTTGCCTTCTTCAGATGCTCCGGACACATGTGTGGGATTATTATTAACTTTAAAAAACAAACAAATGTCTCCATCCATGCAATCAAACTTACCGGGAAGGAGTAGAGGAAGACGCCGAGGAAGAGGAAGAGGAAGAAGAGAACGATGGAGAGGATGATGAACCACTTGAACCGCCTCCACAGGATGAACTTGAGGGTCTTGAAGGGGGAGGAGAACCACAGGAAGGAGGTCTCTGGACGCCTGGGGGACGAGAGAGGAGGATGAGAGACAGTGTGTCTGTGTGTGTGTGTGTGTGTGTGTGTGAGACAGTGTGTGTGTGTGTGTGTGTGTGTGTGTGTGAGACCCACTGAGGCTCCTCCAGGCGAGGGTTGATGTTGGGTTCGTCTCTGCCGAGGCCGGCGGGTCTCTCCTCGTGCTCCTGCTCCGTCACGATCTCCAGAGACATCTCCACCTTCCCCTGAGACAGAGACAACAGCCGTCATGGGCCCACGACAGGAAGCGGCACACAAGCCAGGCTGTAGCCGGTGGAGCTAACGGGCTAACGTGTTTTTGTTTTGTTTTTCGCTCACCGCGATGACCTTCTCCCCGTTGTGCTCGCAGGTGCAGGGCCACCACCCTTTGACCGTCTTCTGCTCGAACAGAGACACCAGCCGGTCGGCCGGCTGCTCCAGCAGCCGCAGGTCACACTTCTCCGGAGACTTGGACGGACGCAGCATGTGGTTCAGGTCCATCACCAGGTGACCTGAAGACACATTTCACGGCACAGTCGACACCAAAAATCAAACTTCATGTCTCGTTTCCGGGTCGCTCTCCGCACATCCTCACGTGACTCTGCACGGCTGATTTTGGGGGATTTGTTTTGGACCCAGCTGAGTGGTTTTCACCGAGTTTGTGCGATACGTCTACAGACTACAGAAGGATGTGTAGGGGATAAAACCTCCAGCTGGTTTAACGGTAGTTTAATATCTAAAATACACTTTATGACCCATTTCTGTGTAAAAGGACCCCCCCAACGTCTCTTGTAATAAACACAAAAAGACTGTTTTAGGTTTGTAGACGTACCACTGAACGGCGGTTTCATTGGCCGTGATTCTATTTGTTCCCGACAAACGTGGAACGCCTCACATCTGGATGGATGCTGCTCTGAAGCTGGACTTTGACTTCTGCGGAAACGTTCAAAATGTTCTACTTTTAGACGAAGAGGTTCCCGATTCAAACGAGCGGTTTGGAGTGCGACGCTTTTGGGAAACGCGTCTCAAGCTAAAGGGAGGGTTTGGAAGACGGATATCACTTTAAGATGCCAGTGTTCCTTCCTGGCTCATGAGTGCGTTACGGGTGAATAAAGGCCGATCCTGTGGCGAAAGGGTCGTTAGTAAGAGTCCTGATCCCCCGTCGACGTTAAGTACGGAGGGACTGCTGCTTGACTGGAAGTGTTTTTCCAGAGTCTTGACGGCGCGGCGGCAGGAAAAGGCCCGTGTCCGACCCTCACGCACCGGGCGGGAAGATTTAACGGCCGGCGGTCCCGCGCTGACGAGCTGGAGACAGGCGGGAATGGAAGAAATGCTTTTTGAGGCGGCGGCGCGACTGTTCGACGGTACGAGGGTGAATGAACTCCGAGAGCGCTGCAGCGGAGCGAGATGGTGACGGACGGGAGGAGATCTGGATTCCTCATCCTCCTCCTCCTCCTCATCCCGCAGACGAAAGAGGAGTTATTCCAAGGGGGGGGGGGGGGGGGGGCGTCAGGGGTGAAGGAAAGGCAGAATTTGGACAGCTTGAGTCGGCCCTTCCTCCGTCTGAAATGTGCCAACACGGTGGAAATGGAAGAGCGTTAATTCTAAAGATAAATGTTATCGCAGTAGTTTGTCTGGACGCCCGGATGGATTTACCGCCTGACGCTCGGCCAGAGAGCGGGGGGGGGGGGGGGGGGGGGGGGAAGGAGGGGGGGGGACTGTTTAAACGTCGGGGCCCGAAATGAATTAAGTGTATTTGTTCAAGCAAAAGGGATGTGTGTGTGTCTGTGTCGGAGTCACTGCTACGGTGCTTTAAAGGTATTTCTGTGAGAAATACTGCTTAGAAATGTGTAAAAATACAATTTGTGTATCATGGAAATCAGCATTTAAAGCTAAAGATAAAAGATAAAAAATAACCAGAGTAAACACACACACACACACACACACACACACACACACACACACACACACACACACACACACACACGCGTGTTTTACCGAGGTAGTCGTCGAAGGAGAACTTGTCATTGTCCCAGATCTGGATGGTCAGCTTAGGCGCCAGTTTAGTCTCGGCTTTATCCAGACTCCAGAAATGTTCCTGCAGACACACACACACACACACACACACACACACACACAGAGAGAGAGAGAGAGAGACCAGAGGGAAATAAAAGACTACAAGCTGCAATATTTCCAGCTGCTTCTGTCTTTCTAGGATCTATATTCGCTCCACATGCGTTTCTAAAACCATAAACTTTTATTATGAAGTCAAAGCAACACTTTTGTTCTGAAGGAGCAGCAGATTTTATGCGCTGTGGATTACGGGGAGCAGCCTGAGGATATCTTCAAAAAAAAAAAACGTATTAAGGAGGCAAAAACCAGAAGTCATAATTTGTCTTAGACGCCTTTATATTCACATCTCGTCAAATTCAGCCCCAGCATACGACACCGTCTGTCCTTCATCCTTCACTGTAGCTCAACTTCTTCCAATTCAACCAAAGTCCTATCCCTTAAATTTAAAAAAAAAAAAAAAACAACCGTGTTAATATTACTTATGATCTGAGCGGACGTTTGTTTTCTGAAGCGTCTCCTGAAGCGCGTCTCTTCTTCTACTGTTTGTGTCCGCTCGGTGCTACAATACCATAATAAATAAAGACAGATTGTGTTCGGAGAGAGACGCTGCAGGAGACATGATGGGAGGCAGCAGCACTCCATGGAAACATCTCTCACCACACCACCACTTCACACACACACACACACACACACACACACACACTCGTCTCTGTGTGTGTGTGTGTGTGTGTGTGTGTGTGTGTGTGTGTGTGTTATACCTATTATCGCCTCTGGTAAGTTCACACTAAACTGCCAGACAGTATCTGATCCGGTCTCACCTTTGTGCTAATGGCTCCACTCTGACTTTCCTCCCCGTTCTCTTTCCATTCCCTCGCTCTCTGTTTTTTGTTTTTTTGAATCTGTGCGTGTGACACTTTGGCTGTTGTTATGTTGATAAAAAAAAAAAAAAAGCCAAATAAAAAAATTGGCTTTTCACACCTGAAATAAATATGGGTCCCCTGCGATACGCAGTGAATGTCAGCGCGTCACTGAACCCTTCCTGAAAACACTCGGGGCTGAGGGAGGGGGGGGGGTTTTCCAACGTCACACTTTTATTTTTTATAGACTTTAACGAATAAGCAGGACAGGTGACGATCGATTTAAAAGCAAAGTGAGGACAGAGAGACGCTTTAGGCTCGACTTTTCTTTCTGCTAAAAGAAAGAGTTTTTGCATTCCGATGAACGAACATCCCCACATGCTGACTTCCTGCCCGAAAACCACTTCAGCTGGCTCTTAGTCAGAGTTAGGGGAGGGGGGGGGGGGGGGGGGGGGGGGGGTCTTCTTGGATCTGATCCTGGATACTATAAACTGTAGGGCTGTCTGGGAGTGGGCGGGGCTTCATAGACCCGGGTGATACTGACAGACAGACAGTTATGTGCTGAGCCACAGGTGGGAGTAGAGGGAGTCCAGGAGAGAAACGACACAAAGGACTTTAAACGATGTCTGCTTTGTGTGATCCTTCGGAGGAACCGGAGAAATTAAACCCACTATTCAGACTCTTGTCTCTCTGAACATGATGAACATGATGAACATGATGAACATGATGAATATGATGACGTCAGCGATGCTTGGCGTCGCGTTTCGCCCGACGACGCGTCTGATATTTGTCTGTATGTTTGGATGACTCCTCTCTGCTGCCTTCACGTTATGACTTCACACTCACTCTCTAAATCAGAGTCTAAATCCCCATCATGCCCTCACACTTCATAACACAACACACACACACACACACACACTGAGAGTAAACACACTACACCCTGCATGTGTGTGTGTGTGTGTGTGACTTTATCCGCAGACTTTGTCCAAGTACATTAAGTTATCACTCCACAGCTGTCAAAAGCAAGGGTGGGACGCTGTACGCGAGTGTGTGTGTGTGTGTGTGTGTGTGTGTGTGTGTGTGTGTGTGTGTGTGCGCTCTCTCTGCAATATCTAACAACATCAATCAACCTCCTTTTTGTTGCCAGACTGCAGAAGTACAGAGTCTTCTCCCTCATTTCCTCCAACCCCCGTTCATCCTCTCTCTTCACATGAACTCTTATTGTTGACAAAGGTCGTTTGATTTCATGCATTTTAAAAAAGGAAAAACTAACAATCTACACTAACAAAATACATATATATGTATATGTATATGTATATGTATATGTACTACAGACAACTCGTGTCGACGGTGTTGCTGATCAGCCCTTGTGACTCAGTGATTATATCACCAAACCTCTGAGGTTTCTGGCTTCATGAACTCAGTTTTCTGGCTCCAGCTCTGTTTTGGAGGGAAAGCTCTCCACCCAGTCGAGATTATTATTATTATTATTATTATTCTTTTCTTTTTTTTTTTAAATAAAATGTAAAACTCCCCTCCCGTCTCCTCAGCCGATCGAGGACGCTGCCTGCGAGCGAGCGGACGCCGTCGTAAAACACGGCCGAAGAGGCTTCGGCCAAGGAAAGCAAAAATGACGGCGGCGCTGTTATTGCAGACGGTTCTGTTGAGTCTCAGAGAGTCAACAGAACCGTCTCCTTCATTATTCCGGTTGATTGCGGACCGCTGCAGATCGGTCCAGGACGCAGTGGATGTAGAGTTAATGGTTTAATCAACTTGAACCAAGGTTAAATAAACACACGGAAAGCAAGGTAAGGTAAGGTATATAGCTACCATATATATATATATATATATATATATATATATATATATATATATATATATATGTATATATATATATATATATACATCTTCATGAAATACTCAGTTATCCCCAAAAACAGCAGGGCGTTGTAGTTTTTTATCAAACGTTCCTCAAACAGGAGGAAATAGCGAATCCGTCGGGGACTACTTTCAGCGGCGGATTAATCCCCATTTAGTGCTTTGAGGCAGCAGGACGGTTGCATTGATCGGTTCCTTAAGATCTCTCTCTCTCTCTCTCTCTCTGCTCGGCGTCACGGCGACGGACTCACCTTCCGGTCGACGATGCACAGCTGCTCCGCGGGCAGGTAGTGGAAGGGGAACAGGAACCTGTAGTTGAAGTTCCCCTCTCCGCCCAGCGAGCGGTAGTGGACGTCCGTCTTCTGCTTGTTGTGTTCGTGACCGTCGAGCCAGCTGAGAGAAAGAGAGAGAGAGAGAGAGAGAGAGAGAGAGAGAGAGAGAGAGAGAGAGAGAGAGAGAGAGAGAGAGAGAGAGAGAGAGAAACGTTCATTTCTAAAAGAAGAAGGACAACGAGGACCTTTTTGTCGCGGTTGAGTTCACCTCTTGACGTAGATGTCGCTCATCTTCTCCCCGCTGAGGCTGACGTCGTCCAGGATGACGTCGCTGGTGTTCCACACGATGCAGCGCAGGAAGAACCTGTTGAGGCGGATTGGTTACGGTCCGATCGAATGAGGTCGCTATTGGTTTGTAAGACGGTGAAAGGTGCGCTCCTACTTCTTGGCCTTGCGTGGCGTGACGTTGAACGGGGGTCCGGCGGGTCCCAGGGATTTGGGGAACAGGTCCACCCACATCGTCAGCCGCCCCTGAGGGACGGCGCCGAGCGACCGATCAGAAGACGTGAACAATGGACGAGGGGACAACCAAAGGAGAATTTGTGCTTGAGTGTGCGTTACCTGCTCTATGTCAGGCTGCAGGGGGCTGTAGAGGGGTCTGCTCTCCACGTGTTCGGGAACAAATCCCAGCTTCCTCAAGATGAGGAGGGACAGTCGCTCCCTCATCGGACCGAGGTGACGTTTGGACACGTTTTTGTCTTCTACACACACACACACACACACACACACACACACACACACACATAGACGGAGGTTTAAGGCCACAGTGCTCTTTAAAAGACTGTTAAAGCTCTCCGAGTGGAGAATGGAAACACAGAACACTGGGTGGACTGGGAGGAATTATTCATTATTCATACGCTCACAGAAACACAGTGGAAGCTGCTCGTTGGTCTCTGCATCACAAACGAATGAGGAAAATCGACGGAGCTTCCAACCAAAATATCAAACTAACGTCAAAAGTTTACGAGTGTAAACTCAGAGTCCCCTCGACCCTGAGGAGAGGAGGAGAGACGGAGGAGGAGAGGAGAGGAGGAGACAAAGAAGGAGGGGAGGAGAGACTGAGGAGAGGAGAAGAGGGGAGAAGAGAGTAAGGACTAGAGTAGAAGAGGAGACAAAGAAGGAGGGGAGGAGAGACTGAGGAGAGGAGGAGAGGGGAGGAGGAGACTGAGGACCAGAGGAGAGGGGAGGAGGAGACTGAGGACCAGAGTAGAAGAGGAGACAAAGAAGGAGGGGAGGAGAGACTGAGGAGAGGAGGAAAGGGGAGGAGGAGACTGAGGACCAGAGTAGAAGAGGAGACAAAGAAGGAGGGGAGGAGAGACTGAGGAGAGAAGATAAAGAAGGAGAGAAGGAGAGGAGAGTGGGAGACTAAGGATTAGAGTAGAAGAGGAGACACAGAAGGAGGGGAGGAGAGACTGAGGAGAGGAGGAGAGGGGAGGAGGAGACTGAGGACCAGAGTAGTAGAGGAGACAAAGAAGGAGGGGAGGAGGGACTGAGGAGAGGAGATAAAGAAGGAGAGGAGGAGAGGAGAGGGGGAGACTAAGGATTAGAGTAGAAGAGGAGACACAGAAGGAGGGGAGGAGAGACTGAGGAGAGGAGGAGAGGGGAGGAGGAGAGTAAGGACCAGAGTAGAAGAGGAGACAAAGGAGGAGGGGAGGAGAGACTGAGGAGAGGAGGAGAGGAGAGGGGGAGACTAAGGATTAGAGTAGAAGAGGAGACAAAGAAGGAGGGGAGGAGAGACTGAGGAGAGGAGGAGAGGGGAGGAGGAGAGTAAGGACCAGAGTAGAAGAGGAGACAAAGGAGGAGGGGAGGAGACAAAAAAGACTGAGGATGAGATGAGTAGAAAAAGGAGGAGAGGAGTGGGGAGGGCAGGTAGGAGACAAGGAGAGGAGGAGATGAGAGAAAGAAGGAGAAGAGGAACTAAAGGAGGAGAGGAGAGAAGGACAAGACTGAGGAAAGAAGAGAGGACAGGGCAGGAGATCAAGGGGGTGAGGAGAAGAGAGGATGAAAAGACTGAGGAGTGGAGACGAATGGACAAATAAGGAGAGCAGATGGGGAGGGGAGGAGGAGACAGGGAGGAGAGGAAAGAAGGGGTCAGGGAATGGGGAGAGGAGAGGTGAGATAGAGGAGGAGTGGAGAGGAGACAAAAGAGGAGAGGAGAGGGGATGAGGAGACAAAAAGAGGAGAGGAGAGGAAACAAAGGAAGGGATGAGAGGGGAGAAGAAGAGGAGACAAACGAGTATAGGACATGAGACAAGAGGAGACAGGAGAGAGAAAGAAAAGTGAACAGAAATGAATAAGGAAGAAGGAGAGAAGAGAGGAAGGTGACTGAAAAGGCGGCCGTAGAAAAGATGAGAGAAGGAAAGGCGAGCGAGTGACAAGAAGTGAAGAGAAGGAAACCAAAACGTAGAGGGCAAAGGGAGCGAGGCGAAAAGGAAAGGAACGAGGTAAAAAGCGACAGAGGAGGAAAGTAAAAACTAAAAGCAGAGAGGAAGAGGAGCGCGGAGAGGAAGAGGAGCGCGGCCTCTCGGCCAATTAGCGAGCGCTTTTGACGGACAGCAGGCTGACGCACGGTCACAGCGGCAACTGTGGAAAGAGAAGGCAGCCGGCTAACCTAGAGACGACCACGATGTTGACGTTGGCATGGACGCACACACACACACACACACACACACACACACACACACACACAAAGTTGTACCATAAATCACCAACACAACCATGACCTTCATCGCAGCAGCCATGGAACATATGTGTGTGTGTGTGTGTGTGTGTGTGTGTGTGTGTGTGTGTGTGTGTGTGGAGGGGTGAAAATGAATCTTGAATATTTATCTCATCGCTCCGCTCTTCAGGTGGTCCTGTGGTTTAACTCCCCCCCTCCATCCTCTCTCCCCCTCCATCCTCCCTCCATCCTCTCTCCCCCTCCTGCTCCCAAGTTCTGCAGTCTTAGCAGCAGAGGAGAAGATGGAGGGAGGATGGAGAAAAACAGAAGAGAAGAAAAGAGGAAAGGAGTTAGGAAGTGTAAGGGACAGGAGGAGCAACAATAGAGGAAGAGAGAAGAGAGAAGGGAGAAAACAGGAAGGACAAATGTAGGAAGCAGGAAGGTAAGAAAGGAAAGGGGAGAGGACGGGGTTCAGAAAGGAGAGGAGGAAAGGAAAGGAAAAAGATTGATCGGTGATGGATGAAGGATTAAGGAGAGAAAATGAAGGGGAAGTTAAGGAGACAGAAGCGGGGGGAAAGGAGGGGACATAGGGAAGAAATAAAGGATAGAGGAGACAATCAAGTAGAGGACAAGCTGGGGAAATATGGAGGGAAAAGAAAAAGGAGGCAAAGGTAAGAAAGAAAGGATAGAGGAGATAATAAAGGAGCAGACTGGTAGGGGAAGGAAAGAAGGAAGGAAAGGAGGATAAAAGAAAAGGTGCCAGAGGTAAAAAAAAAAAAAAGAGAGGATGAAGGAGAAAATAAAGGAGAAGACTGGTAGTGGAAATACTGAGGAAAAGGAGAAGATGGTAAGAAAGAGGGAATAGTAAATGTGGGAAGAAAGAAGGAAAGAGGAGAGAGTAAAGAGAGAGATTGGTGAAGAAAGAAAAGAAAGGACAGAGGAGACAATGAAGGAGAAGCAGGCAGCGGAAGGAAAGGAAGGTAAAAAGGAAGGACGGTAGGATGGAGAAAGGCAGATTCAGATGAATTCATTGCAAATATGTTGGTTATGAACGCACCACTAAAGCACATTATGAACAGAAATCAATACAATGATCCCAATAAACATGACTTCATATCGTTTAACATCAATAAATAAAGAAGGAGAAATGAAGGAGACATAAAGGGGAGCAGAAGGTTCAAATGTTAAGAGGAGGTGGGTGGAGCTCAGTGAGTGATTCATCTGCTGTGACTTTACTGAACGTGGACGATATGAATGTGGGTGTTTCTATTAAAGTGGCTCTTTTTTAACAGTGGAAGGTCTGATGGATCAGTAGTGAACCGAAGGGCGTGTGTGTGTGTGTGTGTGTGTGTGTGTGTGTGTGTGTGTGTGTGTGTGTGTGTGTGTGTGTGTGTGTGTGTGTGTGTGTGTGTGTGTGTTCAGTGGCGCCAATGATGCCCTAATCAAACTACCCTGCTAGCTTCCAAGCCTTTCACTCTCTTAACACACACACACACACACACACACACACACACACACACACACACACACACACACACACACACACACACACATGCTACTTTAAGTGCATAAGAAGAAGAAGCTGTCAAATGTTGGTGGTAATGTTGAAGAAGAAGAAGAAGTTGTTAAATGTTGGTGGTAATGTTGAAGAAGAAGAAGAAGAAGTTGTTAAATGTTGGTGGTAATGTTGAAGAAGAAGAAGAAGAAGTTGTTAAATGTTGGTGGTAATGTTGAAGAAGAAGAAGAAGAAGAAGAGGAAGAAGTTGTTAAATGTTGGTTGTAATGGTGAAGAAGTAGAAGAAGAAGAAGAAGAAGTTGTTAAATGTTGGTTGTAATGGTGAAGAAGTAGAAAAAGAAGAAGAAGAAGAAGAAGTTGTTAAATGTTGGTGGTAATGTTGAAGAAGAAGAAGAAGAAGAAGAAGAAGAAGTTGTTAAATGTTGGTTGTAATGGTGAAGAAGTAGAAGAAGAAGAAGAAGAAGTTGTTAAATGTTGGTGGTAATGTTGAAGAAGAAGAAGAAGAAGAAGAAGAAGAAGTTGTTAAATGTTGGTTGTAATGGTGAAGAAGTAGAAGAAGAAGAAGAAGAAGTTGTTAAATGTTGGTTGTAATGGTGAAGAAGTAGAAGAAGAAGAAGAAGAAGAAGTTGTTAAATGTTGGTTGTAATGGTGAAGAAGTAGAAAAAGAAGAAGAGGAAGAAGTTGTTAAATGTTGGTTGTAATGGTGAAGAAGTAGAAGAAGAAGAAGAAGAAGTTGTTAAATGTTGGTTGTAATGGTGAAGAAGAAGAAGAAGAAGAAGAAGAAGAAGAAGAAGAAGAAGAAGAAGAAGAAGAAGAAGAAGAAGTTGTTAAATGTTGGTGGTAATGTTGAAGAAGAAGAAGAAGAAGAAGTTGTTAAATGTTGGTGGTAATGTTGAAGAAGAAGAAGAAGAAGAAGCTGTCAAATGTTGGTGGTAATGTTGAAGAAGAAGAAGAAGAAGAAGTTGTTAAATGTTGGTGGTAATGTTGAAGAAGAAGAAGAAGAAGTTGTTAAATGTTGGTGGTAATGTTGAAGAAGAAGAAGAAGAAGTTGTTAAATGTTGGTGGTAATGGTGAAGAAGTAGAAAAAGAAGAAGAGGAAGAAGTTGTTAAATGTTGGTTGTAATGGTGAAGAAGAAGAAGAAGTTGTTAAATGTTGGTTGTAATGGTGAAGAAGAAGAAGAAGAAGAAGAAGAAGAAGAAGAAGTTGTTAAATGTTGGTTGTAATGGTGAAGAAGTAGAAGAAGAAGAAGAAGAAGAAGTTGTTAAATGTTGGTTGTAATGGTGAAGAAGTAGAAGAAGAAGAAGAAGAAGAAGTTGTTAAATGTTGGTGGTAATGAAGAAGAAGAAGAAGAAGAAGTTGTTAAATGTTGGTTGTAATGGTGAAGAAGAAGAAGAAGAAGAAGAAGAAGTTGTTAAATGTTGGTTGTAATGGTGAAGAAGAAGAAGAAGAAGAAGAAGAAGAAGTTGTTAAATGTTGGTTGTAATGGTGAAGAAGTAGAAGAAGAAGAAGAAGAAGTTGTTAAATGTTGGTTGTAATGGTGAAGAAGTAGAAGAAGAAGAAGAAGAAGAAGAAGTTGTTAAATGTTGGTGGTAATGAAGAAGAAGAAGAAGTTGTTAAATGTTGGTTGTAATGGTGAAGAAGAAGAAGAAGAAGAAGAAGAAGTTGTTAAATGTTGGTGGTGAAGAAGAAGAAGAAGAAGAAGAAGAAGAAGAAGAAGTTGTTAAATGTTGGTGGTGATGAAGAAGAAGAAGAAGAAGAAGAAGAAGAAGAAGAAGAAGAAGAAGAAGAAGAAGCGGTCAAACGTTGAAGGTAATAAAAAAGAGTTCACATACTACGCAAGTAAGTACATAGAGTACACAGTGTACTACACGTGATGTACTAACGGAAATAAACTGAGACACACGTTTATGACTCGGCCTCTCCGTTTCCTGTCCCTCCTGCACCAAACAAACGACGTCGTCTGTAACAGGACACACAACCTGCCGGTTAGCTTCATCCCTCTTTCACCTGTTTAGTGTCGCAGACTAAAGAGACAACATATCTGCCGGTGCCCTTAAAGTCTTTACTGCGGAGGATTTATGAGCGTCCGCCCTCTCACCCAGGTCTGCAGCGGTGTACCGGTCTCCTCTGAAGTGGACCACGTCGTCCTGGTAGACGGGCTTCCTCAGGTTTCGGCGCTCGCACACTCGGTACAGCAGCTGTCTGGGTGTCAGCTGGTCCCGCCACTGGTTTACCCCCGACCTAATGGGCGAGAGACGTAGAGAGAGAGAGTGGGTTAGATAGAGAGAGAGAGAGGGGGGGGGCCGGGAAAAGAGACTTCTTTTACAGTATCTGATAATAAATTCCACTGCTCACACGCAGTAGGACTGTGGCAGGCCGCACATGGCCCCGTATTTGGACAGGAAGCGGTTCTCCAGGTCGATCACCGTCTCTCCGATCTTCTCGTCTTTGGTCAGCATGTCGTGGTCGTACAGCATCACCCGGAGGTCCTTCTCCAGCGGGAGGGAACAGGAGAGCTCGAACATCCTGGAGGGGGGAAACAGTCTGAGCTCGGATTCAGGGCTTCATGGTGGCGTCACAAACCTCCGAGTGGTATCTGGACATCGGACTGTCTGGAAATCAACTTGTAATACTCCAAAACAAACATGCACTGATGATGTCTAGGGCTTGGATGTGATGTGGCATGATTAGTTCTAATTTGTGACGTGTCATCACCAGGCTGCAAGGTCTGAAAAGTGAAGCCAAAGCTGAAGTGTCTTGAAGCTGCATTCTCTCTAGTGTCCACCAGGGGGCGACTCCTCTGGTTGTATAGAAGTCTAGTCTAAAATGACTCTACTTCTCTCTTGATTTATTCCCTCAGTAAACATTGTAAACATGAGTTTATGATCTCAATCTCTAGTTTACAGTCTTCTTCAATACAGCATGATGTTTAGGGGCGGGGCTACACGGTGATTGACGGGGCGTTACCACGACGTTGTCTGTGTTCTCCTCTTAGAACTTTAACCTTAACAGTGTGTTTTCAATTCAAATGGTGACGGCCAGAGAGCCGTGTTAAGCAATGTGACTCTGCGGGACATTTTGTGACACGACAATAAACTTTGGGGACGTGACCAGATGTTGATAAAGAGTGTAATGAGGTCTGTTTTCAAATATGTCAATTCAGTCCTGATAGCATGCACAGTGACAGAGAACAGAGTCTGTATCAGGAGCTGCACCGCTTGTTCAGCTGATCACAGAGAGCAGTTTTAGCCCCGCCCCCTGTGCTCACACTGGGATTGGTGTGTGTGTAGCGACCCCTACTGGTGTGAAAAGGAAGAGAAAGAGGAGACAGAGAGGGGGGAAAGTGATCAGACAGTGGCATGTCTGAAGAGCGCAAGATAAATCCGTCAACCTGTTGAATTCTAGCATGCAGTCAATCACGCTCTCGCTGTGATGGCTTCATGGAAAGGATTGCCTTGGTTTTTAAATCTGAGTAATGCGTTTGGGCTGGAAAGAGCAAAATCCACCCCTCATTTAACGCGTTAAATAAATGAGGAGAGAGGAGGGTTTTCCTGCAGTGTAGCACAGTGATTTTTCTGTTTTCAAGCTCTCCGACTGTAACCAAAAATCACACGACGGGTAAACTGAGCGAGAAGCCACTTAAAGCTGCAAGGTAACAGGTGGTTTTCTTTGGGGGCCCCAGAGCCATCAGGGGCCACTAAAGCAGACTGATGTGATGACGGCCTTAAATTAACAACTTTACATCTGGTATTAAGCTTCAATATGATCTCACATTCTTAAGAAATGCACCCAAAACCTGTGACTAAATGTAAATGTTGAGTATTCCCAAATAAATGTGTTTCTCGATGGTTTTGAGGGGGGAGTTAAGTACAACCCAGCGCTGATTAAAACCTTTAAATGTTACAATTAACTTTAATGAACTGAAAAACACGGACAAATTCCAGACTGAACAACGCCGTGGCAGCAACCTGTCAATCACTGTGTAGCCCCGCCCCTAAAGCACCCCCTGCTTTATGGTCTGTTTGACTCTGAATGGAGCATAATGTACTAAATGAACATCATGCTGTATTGAAGAAGACTGTAAACTAGAGATTGAGACCATAAACTCATGTTTACAATGTTTACTGAGGGAATAAATCAAGAGAGAAGTAGAGTCATTTTAGACTAGACTTCTATACAACCAGAGGAGTCGCCCCCTGGTGGACATTAGAGAGAATGCAAGTTTTTAAGATGCTTCACTAGCTTCACCGGGTGAAGTCCGGCTCCGGACTTTACTGGACTGCGTTAGAGAAAGTGAGAGCTTAAAGGGGCGTCACGTACTTCCCAAAGACGGGGTCCAGTGTACCAGGGATGTAGTTTTCATGGTCGTTGATGGTCTTTTTCCCCAACGTGATCTTCACGTAGGGGTCACACTGGAAACACAAAACATCTCACATCCATGTCGTTTGGTTGCACTTCATTTCATTATTCCATCCTATTTTTCTCGTTTACTTAAATACATAATATCTGTATCCTCATCCTCGTTATTGCAGTCCATTAAATGGTATATATAGATAAAGATGAGTTGCTCTACTCCCGTCTTACCTTCCCGTTGGCGTCTTTGGGCTGCAGTCCCTGAGCCTGGATGACGTAGACCCGGACCAAACACTCCTCGATGCCGTTGGGAGGAAGCTTTCTGAACTGTCTGGGGGGATTGGGGTCGGAGGGGTCGTCCGGCAGTGTGTAGATCTTGAACATACCCTGGGCCCGGCAAGAAGGGAAATGAAACATCACACCTTTTCCATCTCTTTAAGTCTCTGCATCATCCAGACGACGACACGATGTCTTGAGTTGTCATCGTCGTGAACAAACAGCTACTTATGTACTTACCCAAGTAATGGGTAAAATTCGAACACAAAACACAACGAACGTGACAAAAAAATGACCCAAACTGAGCAGAAATGAACTCAATAAAAACTGTTTTTTACCTTGAACTCTCCCACCACTGAAGGATCTTCTGATTCCTCCTGAGTCTTTCCTCTTTGCAGCTTGAAAGTCTGACAGAAATCGGAGAGGCCTTCAAAACCCTCGACGTTCTCTAACTCCTGGCCATACACCTGAGGAAGAGGAGGAGGAGGAGGAGGAGAGGGGTTTATCACATCGTATTCCTTTGTTTTTAGATGTGTTGGTGGTGGTGTTGACGTGGCACTCGAATACCAAACAGGAGATGGACAGAGGGGTCGAAGGAGAGCGCAAAAGAGGAAAGAACGAGAAGTTAGAGAGAGAGAGAGTGTGGATGAGGGAAAAGGAAGGAGGAGGTGTAAAAGGAAAGAATCGAAGGAAAGAGCAAACTTAGCTGAGTACATTGGACCTGAGTAACGCCACTGGTATTGGCTTCTAAACGTGAGCCAAACGCCACTCAGCAGCATGTCACAGTCACGCGTGTGCACCGTACGCACTGTATCTGGGCAGGGACGTCTATGTGTCAGGAGCACAGAGAGATCCATTTGTTATCATTAGTGGTGTTTGTCTACATCGGTCACACACACTTTCCCTCGTTCTTTTCCCATCACGGAAGAATGGCAGTCGCTGAAAAAGGAGGACTCTGAGAGGGCGAGCTGGAAACAGTGGTTCACGTCAGCATGAACGGATTACTGATCAGCTAAAAAAACAATCACAAAGAGGCTCGAAAGGACCAAACACACAGAACAACGACAAAGACACACAAAACAATCCGTAAATGACCACGAGGAGATGCAAAACAACTGAAATAGATGTAGAATGACGATGCATGGATGCAAAATGATCACAAAGACTTAAAAGTACTAAAGATGGATACAAAAGGACTACAAACAACTCACAATGACCAAAAGATGCAAAACGAGAGGCTGACTGACTGCAAATATACACAAAACGATCAAATACATACACATAACAACTACAAATGACCCAAAATTTCTAAAAAGAGACGCAAAGCAACCAGGAAATGACCACAAGGAGGTGCAAAACAACTGAAATAAGTCGTAGAACAACCACAAAGAGACACCAACGACCCGATAATACGACAAAAAGACACAAAACAACCACACAGAAATGTAAAAAGTCTTAAAATAGATTAAAAAAAAACAATCTCAAAGACACAGAAAAAGGACAGCGAACAACCTAAGATGACCACAGAGGTGCAAAACAAAGGCGCTAAATTACATTTATTGTAATAAATTAGTAGACACAGAAAGTCCAAGAACATACAGATAACTGCTACAAACCAACAGAAATGACTACAAAGAGACGCAAAAACCGACCACATAGAAATCGACTGAGTGACGGACATTGTTGGACATCTATGGTCTGGAGACTTTGTGTATATAAACTCTTTTTAACATCAGCATATTTGTATCTTAGATCGTTCTGTTTAGCATAAATGAATGAAGTACTTTGAGTCGAATTCAAAATACAATTTTATATATGTCTTTTATGATTTTTGAAAGTTGTGATAGTGGTCTTTCATTGTCCATCTGCTGTCACGTCTTTGTAATTAAACAAAGAGGGTTAGACAGGAAAGGGGGGGGGGATGACGGGTATACTTGGTCTGAGACTTGGGTGGGGATGGGGTGAAAGAGTTGAAAAAGCAGGGTGAGGATGGAGGGGGAGGAACGGGAGAACGAGAGAGTGATGAGGGGAGATGATGTAAACGAGAGAGAGGCCTGGAAACAGCGGGTTCATTTCACTACTTGAGCACCAAACCCAGTACCAAGGGAGAGGGGGGGGGCGAAGACAGAGGCTTAAGACAAAGAACCAGGGTTTGTAGGGTTGACATATACGATTACATACAACTTATTTAAATATGAATACAGCTATCCTTTAAATCACAAATCATTGTAAGAGTTCGCTGGAGAAGATTGACGCTAGTCTCTCATGGCTAACGTAGCTTAGCACAAAGACACATCAGAAACATCTCAACGTTCTGTTCTACGATATAAATACGTCGGTAAATACACCTCTTGTGTATTTTGAAGCTTTTTGAATTTGTAAAACTTCCCCAGAGTCTAGAAAAGTGGAACTACGGAAGCTTTTGTGGCTTTACGACATCAAGTGCTCATGAAATCCGCTCACAAGCGAGCTAACGCTAACGTATTTCGTTTGTTAGCTCTCATAAGTGTGAACATGGTTTCCTGCCTGGTATTTGATTTGTACATGTGTCACGTAATTTGATAGCTGTCTCCGTAGCACAAGCTGAAGTAAAATAGATGAATCCATCTTTGTCTACGATGTTGGAGGTGAAACGGAAGGATTGAAAGCTAATCAAGCTCAATAATCAAACCATAACTAACAAAACCTCCGGTGTGCTCATTAGCTCTTTTCTCTCTCCCTTCAACATTCAACAAAGTGAATCGCTGACTCACCCTCACTATTAAAGAAGTTCAACTGTCATGTAACAGAAAGCGATTTGTAATTGACGGTGCAAATGAAAGACCAAGTGTGGAAACTCTGGCTCACCAGAGTACAACAAACTCACAATCCTCCCGCACCAAACCCAGTACCAGGGGAGGAGGTGAAAGGAGGGAGGAGGTGAAAAAAGAGAAAAGGGGAGAGAGAGAGAGAGAGAAAGAGAGAGAGAGGTGAGGCGAGTCATAACGAGGACAGAAACAGCGGCGTCTTTGTGACGGACGAAAAAGACAAACCAATTCTACTGTCGAGGAATAAAGGAGGCAGAGAGAAGGCAGGCGAGAGGACGAGAGGGGAGGAGAGGGGTGAGACAAGGACAGAGGACACTGAAGGTAGAGGTGGACACTTGGTTTTTATCTGATGATATGAATGATACTTTTAATAGATAACGTTTGAATACACAGCCGACGGAGGCACACCAGGTACTCTAAAACGCCGCTTCTTCTCAGACCGATAAGTCGGTCAAATGTGAACACACAGACGCGACACACATGTACTTAGATTAAGTGCGACTTACACTTTCAGATGATGATCTGTGACATCGACCACACATCAAACACCAATAAAAACACTCAGAATTCACCGAAACACATCCAGAACTTGCCAAGGAATCTTCATGTTTTTAAGTGTTCTTCAGTATCGAGCTGTTCTATTGATAGGTGTATGTGCATTCATGGTTACACTGCTAATAGCTAATTCTGCATGTTCACATATACATATGTTTGTTGTTCTTCTTCAGCATTGATGATGAGCTCTTTTCACTTTGAGCACAACAAAGTAAACCTGCGAATGATTCACCTGCTCAGAGAGTTGATTTAGCGGATTAAGTTAGTCTCAGAAGATCAAGCTAAAGAGATAATTGCTTTGCTTATTTCCACAGCTCATTTTCTGGAGGACCTCCGTGCAAAGTCCATGATGCAACTGAGGAGGATGGGCAGCGGCGGGGAGCCGACGGACACGGAAAGGTGACAGAAAAAGGAGGCGACGGCGGCGCCGATTGGCCCGAGAGGAAAGGTGAGGATTTTGTTCAGAAGCTGAGCAGAGTTTACCTCGGGTCAAAGCGAGGCTGGAAAACGCGTCTCAGCCGACAGTAGCAAACCCGGGCAGAAGCGAACAGAGGAGGGCGAGGAGGAAGGAGGCGGTGGCGACGGGTTGAGAGGAAGGTGAAGGGTGGTTTGGAAAGGTTGGAAACAGTGGCTCATTTCCCCAAGACAGTAGCAGATCTGACTGAATGGGGTTGTCAAAGGAAAGAAAGCACCCGGAGGAGAGAAGAGGGAAGGAGGGAGTAAATTAAAAAAAAGGGAGGCGTTGGCACGGGGGTGGGAGTGAGGAGAGGGTGAAAGGGAGGCAAAGAGACGACGGAACCAGCGGCTCATTGGTCCGTTTCGCTTGTTTCCATCCAACTGTCGAGTGAATTTTGAGCAAAGTTTTTTGAAATGTCGCAAAAAAAACCACAAAAGCGACTTAGATGTGTTTCCATCGGCGGGGGTGAAACCATTTAATAAGCTTCCTGAATGAAAAAAAAAAATATATATATACATATACACCCAGTTGAAAAATGGAAAGAGCTGCTCAAAGGTCAACGACTATTGAGGAAAGCGTTTGTTCTCTGCTGTGCCGTTTAGTTTTAATGTTTTAATACGAAGGAAAAGACACAAGAGCATGTACGGCACGGACTTCCTGCTCCTCAGAGGATCCTTTTCAACTACTTTTGCATGAGATCGATCGATACGTCGGCAATGTATTTCACCGATGCTTTCAAAAATTTTCTGCAAATTTATTAAAAAGGCACAAAAAAACCCCCACTGTTTAGACTTAAGTAATCCCTCTCAATCACCACTTATGAGCCACTAGAAGTTTATCTTTCCTTATTTTGCAGAGTTCGGTGATGTTTCTGGGCGTCAACCTCAACAAAAAAGCTGCCATTTCTCACTGGAACGTTCCATGTCATGCTGCATGTAGCTTACCTGTCCTGTCCCCTAATCCCACAACTAAACTACATTGTGGATTACGTTTTGAGGAAAAAACGTACTTTGTCCAGGATTTAGTTTCAACCAGGTGCCAGATTGTTATCTAAGAGGAAGTTACAAAAATGGCGCCCAAAAATACAGCAAGGCGAAACGAAAGCTTGCTCCAAAACGAGAGAGAGCTTTCACCCTTCGGGGACGACTAACTAACAAATCATTGTGACTTTAATCTTCCATGAAGCTCTACGTAAAAGCTTTTTTCGTCATCTAAACATTCCTTTCACATGTATGCAAGGATACATGCAGAAAACTGATATTACAGCTGCAAAAAAACAGCCGAAAGCTCTACGCATGAACAGAGGACAGACGTAAAGCTGCACTGATGTGAAATGGCTTTCAAGGGAGAGGTTAGAGGTCTCATTTAAAGGCAGTAAAAAAAAAAGGCCAAATCCTGAGACGATTAGTCATTTGTTTGGGCATCAGACGAGAAGACTGACGTGAGCTTTGAGTCCCGCCGGAGGGGAAAAAGGTCGACGTTTTGGGCCGAGAGAATTCGGGATGAGGGGTTGAAGAGAGCGTGGGCGACGGCGGAGGGGCTCCGGGGACGGCAGGGTGAAAAAGAAACGAGAGACCAAAGACAGACAGACTGACGTGATCCCTCGCCTCGGACCCGCCAACGTCGTAGAAAACGGCCCCGTTTACTCCCGATTGCGTCCCACTGCGGCGATCCCGAGGAGACTTCGACACGGATGAGTCACCGGAGTCGGACGGAAAAAACGGCCGGAATGTCACGGCGCCCCGGGCCGCGAGGATGGGGCATGAGAAGAGAGGGGGAGGACGGGGGAGGGTTGGGAGGACGGGACTGATGGAGGGGGAACTGGCAGGAGCGCAAAAATGTGATTTAAATGGTGAAGTTTAGAGCAAAACAAAGGGCTGCACTGTCTCCATCTTCTTCATGGTTTTTTCTCCATCACTCTCTTTCTTTTCCTTCATCTTCACCATCTTCATCTTCTGTGTTTTCTTTTTTCCCTTTTCCGTTTTTTTCAACAAATCATTTCTTTATTCTTTCCCTGGACAATGAATAATCTAATTGCTAGAAAAGCGGTATTATTACATAATATAGACTGGAGTATGTAAATGAAAATAATAAATAAATACGTAAAAAAAGAAAAGAAATGCAAAGCAGAATGACTCAGCTGACTTAGCTGTTAGCATGTAGCGATCTGTTGCCTCGTTGCAGCTTTAATGGCGTTAAAAATGGACTTGCTGCTGTGGTGACACCAACGCTAGGATTGGCCAGCTGTTGAAGAGATTAACCAACCACACACCTGATGTCAGATGTTAGCGGTATCACCGCTATTAGCTGCCATTTCTCACCGGAACTTAGCATGTAGCTACCTGTCTCCTGTAGCTACCTGTAGCTAGCTGTCTCCTAACAGTTAGCTTACCTGTCGTGTCTCCTAATCCCACAACTAAACTACATTGTGGATTACGTTTTGAGGAAAAACGTACTTTGTCGAGGATTTTGTTTACTTTTGACAAATCACAAATAACCAACTGCTTTGTTGCCGAAGCATAACCAGGTACTTTTGTTGGGTTATCACATGTTTAAAAATGTACTTGTACGATATCGTCATTTTGTGGAAGACTGGGTGGGCGTAGTGTGTATTAAAATGTTAGCATGTGTCGACGACATACAAATGTACCTCTGGTTTCCAGCTAGTTGCTTTATTTCTAAATACGTAAAATGTCCATTTACTTCATAAGTTATCATGACATTGAGGCTTTTTCTATAACGCGCCTCCTAAAAAGACGTTGATGCCGTATAACCACCAAATGTTTCATCGGACTGAAAAACCCAGATGATCAAAGTACATTTGGTTATTTTCTGTCTATTGTACATTTGTTGAATTGGAGCTTTAATGTCTTACCTTCAGCGTGTCTAAGCCTCTCTCCAGGTACGTCCCGTACTTCTTTTTCTCTCCGGTCGAGGCGTAGAACTTACTCCACCAGTCCATGAACTCCTCTTCCTGTTGGTCACAGATTCATAGGTCAGAGGTCGGCAGGTTAACAGTGAGCAGGAGGAGCTAAATGTGAAGCGTTAGGAGATTGTAATGACTTCATAAGCCGCTTTGAACGTCAATATTCAGGGCGTCACTTGTGACATGAATTGGGTATTTTTTCCTCAACCATTCATGGATCCAAAACTTTGTATTTAATAAATCAGAGTTCATGTCCTCTCGCACCAAATGAAGTGAACCCTACATGGTTGATTCTGCTCAACATCTGAACTCCTGCGATGACCTTTTTACCTTTTAAAACACTTTAAAGACCCACAGTGAGTGACGTTTGCCATTTGTAGAGCAGCTCACCGCCGGGCTCAGAAATAACCCGCTTTTCATGATTTTTTCCAATGATCGCATGGCAACGTAGAGCCAGCCAAGTCACGTCAACGCAAGTAAAAAAAAAAAAAAAATGCCTCTGGTGGCTCCCCGGCATTAAGGTCGCGCTATACGGGCCGATCTGAGGTAATGGAAACGGGCAACATCAGGAGGCACGAAGGGGGACAGAACCAACGCGGACGAAAAGTTGCAAAATGTATGTTGATGTATGAATGAATGCTTCTTCTCAGTGAAGTCATTGGTGTTGCTTATAGAGAGCCGAAGTGAATCTGTAACTTCTGGTCCAGAAGTACAACAATCTCATTCAAAGTCCCATTGACATCTGTGATGATTCTAATAACTAACAATCAAGCCTTGAGCTTTTCTGGAGCAATACGCTGTGAGGCTCGCTTCATACGTTTAGATGAGGAATGTCTTTTTTATGTTCATTTAATATGTATGTTTATTGTCCGTCTATCTTCTCAGACAGCAGAGATTACAGCTGGAAAGGTCAAAAAAATAAATAAGCTGTAGCCTTTTCTGTACTCACAAAGTTGTGCGTTTGTTTATCTAAAACCACGAAGGCAATAATGGCGAATATAGCAAATGCTGTAGCGGATGCAGATTCCTGTTGGAATATGGAATGGGAAACCTCAAGAGCCATCAAGTTCCCACACCCAACTAGTCAAACTATGACGCTCTAAGTGCCCCTCTAGAGTCCGTTTTGGACGCCGCGTCAGTTTCTGTTTTTTTCTTACGTTAGATTTATTTACGCAAAAACAAAACCACTTTGTCAGGTTTACGGTAGAGGTTGTGGTCTGGGTTCAAATAACTGTTATGTAGAATAATGATGTTATGTAATTGCTGTTAGTAAAGTAAACATAAATATGATGAAATAAGTCACATTCACTCGGTTTCACACAGGGTAGGAACAGCGGTCTCCTGGGTGAAAGTCCTGTGTTTGTTTGACCTAAAACCTTCACTCCTACAGAGCCTTAGTGGAGTACCAGCTGCTGGTTAAGTAACAAAGAGGCACAAAGTGTCTGTATTTGACGAGTTGGGAGTGAGAACGGGTTGCAGGAACACGCTTCATTTTCTCAGAAAAAATTATGAATTAGACGCTGAATGTTGCAGACGCTAGTAAAACAGAGGCAGGACACTTTCAAAGTGTAAACACAAAGCTCGATAACTTATTCATAATACTTATTTTGCATCGCAGCATTGTGTGATCCATCACTGTCTAATATGATCAAACAAAGTCGCTCACACACTTACCCATTGTAACATCTAGTGTCGGCGTTAAAAGACAGGTCAGACAGTTAATTTCACTCGCAATCAATGCAACCAAACAACAGGATTAGTAGCTTTTCAACACATTTCATAAAACCTATTCTCATTAGACATTAAGGTGTTTCATTCCAAAAGTGAAACATACACCATTTAAAAAGAAAGAAAGAAAGAAAGAAAGAAAGAAATCCCTCTATTACAGAGCGACTGCTGGCATGAAGGTGAAGGCCGTTAAAAGTCTCACTATTACAGCCATGAGTCACCGTGAGCGCTCACAATGTCGTTCTGTTTTTGGAGAATAATGTTTTGAAATGTTGACTGATGGCTTTCTGTGGTTTGGATAAGAGTTATTTTGATTTATATGATATGATTTTATTTCTTGGGGGGGGGGGGGGGGGTGTATAACATCTTTGAATGAAACCCTGTCTTGTGTTTTTATCAAGCATGGAGCCTCATCCATCAGATTTACTAAAACTCTGTTCACATTGGCAACGGCGAGCGCTCTATTTAGACCTTCGTTTTTGAGCATTTTCTCACAGAAGTGTGTGTGTGTGTGCGCATGTGTGTGTGTGTGTGTGTGTGTGTGTGTGTGTGTGTGTGTGTGTGTGTATTGACGGCAGCCCATTGGCCCTGACGCAACAGGGAAACAACGACTACAAAGATGGGGAATACCGAGGGGACAGATCAAACTACCAGCCCCTACCCTGTCTCACACACACACACACACACACACACACACACACACACACACAGTCCCCGCCCTGCAACCTTCAACCCTCCGAGGACCACTCCGGCTTAAAACACACTCATGACGCATGCACCACTTTTTCCTTTGTGTGTGTTTTAGTGTGTTTCAGTGTGTGTTTAGAACAAAAGTGCTCTTATGGCACTGGGTCGGTGTGGAATCCCCTTTCTCCTACTTCCCACAGACACACAACACACAACACACACACACACACACACACACACACACTGAAGGGGGAAAACTATGCAGTTCCTCATTTTTCCAAAGTGGCAGCATGGCATGGAAAAGGGCAGCACGTGGAGGACACACACACACACACACACACACACACACACACACACACACACAGTGTGTGTCTGAGGCGTGAAGTGTCTGGTGTGTGTTAACGTGCCCTCTGTGTGCAGCCGGTGCCAAGCATTGATGACAGAGGCGCCAGGAATCGTGTGTCAAGGTGTGTTCGCTGGAGTCCGCGGCTCCCGATTCAGACAGATTAAGGCCGCCGGGGGAGCGCTCCAGACTGCGACGGGTATTTAGCGTACATGCAGCGGTCTGTTCAGGGTGTCGGTGTGGTTTTTGCAGGCTATCATTACGCCCTGCAGGGAAAGCCAGGCTAACCAAAACCCCAGACTGGCACTGCCAAGAACTTGGGTTTACGTAAGAGCTCCGAGCTGCCGCATGAGTGCTTTTTTAGAGGGGAAATCCCCGTCCGCGGCGGTGGGAGAGGTCAGAGGTCAAAGAGGCAAACCTTGAAGCTGGAAGAGCCTCTTGCAAAAAGGAAAAATTAAGTCTCATTGAAACCAAAAAGTGATGGGAGAGTCCGGGAGCTTTTTGTAGACAATTCAACACCAAGAAGTCGCTCTTAAGCGTCCCCAAAAAAGTGCAAATAAAAGTGATAATCAGTGACAATTTAAGGAAAAGTGTTGCGACAACAAGCCTCGATTCTCCTCGTTTCACCTCCTGATCTCCTCCTCAATGTCACCTGACTTCCTCCTGTTGGTCACAGGAGGACAGACTCACTTTGATGTCGTTGGAGTCTATCGTGTCGCTCCAAAATCTCGTACTTTTTGAACCGGGTTGAGATTTGGTGGTCCTGTTGTTGGGGGGGGAATTGGTCGGGTCTCCCACCCCGTGAGATCCATGCATCCTCTGTTCTACAACACACTCTAACCGTGATGGATTTAGAAGTAACCGACGGCCACCGGCGAACACAAATACCTGGTGAACACTTGACAAGTGAAGCACAATGTGAAGGATGTGGAAAGACTGGAATAGATGTTTGTTTGTGTGTGTTTGTCATTCCCTCCGCTGTGGTTTCAAGGCAGAGCGCCAAAAGCCTCAAGTAAAAATCCGTGGCATTTTCACATCAATAAATGTCTTCTTTTCAAATCCCTGATTGACATTACACAGTAGTGACTCCGTCTTGTATCGAGTCCCTGAAAGCTTTTCCATTCGCCGTTCTACACTTCTTGCAGGAAATGATGCGTGTCAGATTTCTGGCGGGTTTGGAACGAGCTAAATACCAACTGGGTTGTAGCATCAGCGACGATATTGCCACCATTGAATCGGTGCAGGGATCGCACATCTCCGACTATTCAGTTTGCTTTAAAAGCTTAAATTTGACCATTGACATAATTAACCCGAAAATCTAAGGCTGCACGTCCTGCTATATGAACACATTAAGAGTTATAGTGAATCGCAGAGTCACACAGGATGATGTCACATATTATCTATTTCATTCTTCTTCCTTATCAGGAACCTGGTGCCTACATTACCCAAAGTGCAACTCGACTGCCAACAGGTCAGTTAGAGATTTGGATGTATTATGATAGAGGATGACAATTTCTTTGTGGGTTATCCACAGTCATCCATAGGTAGTATACAAATATTCATTACAGCAGCTTTAAAACATCTTTTTAACCCAATTTTGCCCAGATTTCAATCTTTTGACTTGCAAATCTGGACGGATTGACGTAACAAATACCTGAGCAGAGACGTCTGCTTTGGGTGACATTTAGGAGCTGTTAATTCTGAAGTGTCCCATATGCTCAAGTCTAAGCCGGTGGACTTATAAAAGCAATACACCCGTGTCCTCCAGAAGTGCGCGGGCACATTTTGGACCACATTCTGGGCAGCGAAATATGCGCAGCATTCAGATTCTGGAGGTGAACGGCAGCTTGCATCAGTCTGCGGTCGAAATTAGCAGAACAAGAAAAACAACAATGATTTAGTGAGCTATTTTGACATCTTGTTTCTGGTCACAGTGTCATTATAGGGCCATAAATGTGTGTTTCATAAACCCCCCCAAAATGCCACAAAGTCAGCTGGCATGAAGCCATTCCAGTTTTGTCTGGTTCTAGAAGCAGCCAGGAAGGATTTATGGAACGAGGAGGCCAACGACAACGTTTTCGAGAGCGGGATTATAACCGAACTTGACTGTTTTTTGGCGACGACCTGCGATAGTTTTGATGAGAATTAATGGCAAAGGATAGACTTCAGCGCGACCACAATTTTTTGAAAGGGGCACAAACTTGGACGACATGGACCCGAACGCAACTACCTAAAAAGGAGGGAGTGAAAAGAAAGAAAAAAAAACAAAAAACGCTGGTTTGATGCAAAACCATCATCAAGCCTGGACGCCGCCGATGAAACGTGACACACGATGTTCATTTTCCATCTGAGCGCCGTTAGATCTGAAATATCTCAAGGGGGGGTCGGTGCCTCCGAGGTTTGAGGAGCCATGACGCTACCGACAGCCGATCTTCTTAAACTTCTCCAACTCTGAAACCGAATCCGACTGATCCGCCTTGGAAGCGCGCGCGCACACACACACATACACACACACACACACACACACACACACACTCGGCTGCAGTAATCTGGTAATCATCAGACGTACGCCCATGACCCGTTTTTTGGTCGCGACCCAGAGATTAAGAAGCCAGGATTTACGGCACATGAGAGAGCGAGCTTTGGTTCTCTGGTGCCATGAGATATTAGTCCGCCCTCCTTTCTCCTAATTTCAGTCGAACTGATTCTTTTTATTCCCTCTGCTTCTCCTTAAGTCACTTTCTCCCTCTTTAACCCTCTCTCGTTCATCCATCCCTCCCTCGGCCCTTTAGTAACTGTCTGCTAACAGAGCCTTGCGGTATAGAGGATCTATAGCAGCTCTGTTGACTTTGGCCCCGGCCAGACAGAAAGCCGAGCCTTTAATTTGACTGGTTTCAATATCTGACCCTTAATAAAACAAATATCTATGTTTGGAGAGAAAGAAATCACCCCCAATTACTGTCGAGCGAGGAGGCAGCGAGCACTACTGGATGCGTGTATTTGTGTGCGCAGTCTGGTCCGGGTCAAGCTAAGTCTTCAAATTGACCTGGCTTAGATAAATAAAACGGAAGAATGTAACGAGGAGCGTGGGTCTCTCCCGTTCAGACCCGGGATCGGGTTTCCTCCATAACCACACGGCTCGCCGTGCGTCGCTTTGTAAAATAAAAAAACAGGATTTCTCTCAGTAGAACAGTATTTTCCTGAGCGGCGACCAAAAAAAAAAAGGCGAAATGTAAAAAAGTTTCTCGTTTCATCCCGGAGCGAAAGCGCAATTTTTCCTTCCACGTCGGCCCTCGTCTCTGTGCAGCCAGAGTTATCCATCGGTGTCTCGCATTGAATAAACTTCATCAATAAAAAAGGGCTTTTCACCCGAAAACGGGATCGCTGCTGCTGCTGCTGCCTTGCATGTAAAACACAGAAAAAAGGCAGGAATTACTTCAAAGAATCGTAGCGTTTTGGTCCTCTACCGTCCTTAGAGCAGTGCATCTGCGGCCCTTTAAAGGCTTTAAAAATCGACAGTATACGGACTTGATCTGGATCACGGCAGCTGCAAATCGTATTTAAGACACTTTAATATCAGTTTGAGTTTTGAAAAGTCTTATTTCTTATCACGTTTTACATGTTTAAATACATCCCTGCTATTCTTTGGTGTCGGTCCTCGTTTTATTACCATTTATAATACTATATAATGCGCTTTTAAATCTTGATCATGAATATAAGGTTAGAGAAGTGAGTACAGACTATTTATGTTACCAATGTGAACAGAGATATAACAGTTATCAACTTTAATCTCTCACTAACATCATGAGCATTTGAATGAAAAATGGGGGAAAAGAAGAAAGAAAGTAGTACTGTATCTTTAAATGTCATGGATGGTAACAAAATCAAGACTTAAAACAGGTAGATGGAAAGTATGTTTGACATTCTGGTTACGCGTTTGAACATGAATGGATGAAGTTAAAAGATGAGTTTGTTACCTACATGGAGGCTGGAACTAGAGGCGGAAAGGTTAATCATAGCTGAGCCGGATCCATCCGCCAGCTACGAAACACATGCACACATGTAAAAACATACACAGGTTCAGGTTAGCTGGTTAGGGTTAGCCACAATATTAGCATCAAATATCAGCGTTATATGTATTATTTCACATAATCTATGGGTTTGTAATGGTTGGCATTACACATTAAACACACTATTCTTGAACGCTAACGTCGTTAGACATTGCTTACTAGCACCGTCAGACGTATTAGTGACTCAAACGCACAAAAACGTCGTCGTCACCATCGTGTGTTCCCCCAAACGGCAACAAATAATCAAAAAAAAAAACCATTGACTTAAATCAAACAGACTGCAGCGTTTGGGCAAACGCTGATCGGGCACGACAGAGGCCCAGATTAGAAAGACAAAGTGTTTAGATGAGGTCACGGAGGAGCTGAGCACATGGAGGAGCAGAAGAAGAAGAAGAAGATGACAGGAAGGGCGCGGCAGGGATGCTGTAAAAAAACAAAAAAACAGCGTGGACGCGAAAAACCTCCACATGTGCGGGCTCAAATGATACAAGGAGCAAAAGTTGGATAAATACTTTTTGGGGCTGTTTACTGCAGATACTAGTAATACCGAATATCAGCAGTTGGACTACTAATCCCTTCATACACTACTCTTATGTATTACTCTCAGATACTACTACTACTAGTGAAAACAGTTGCTACAACCTGCACATGTGAGGGTAGAACCAAAGGCATCAGTAGGCTACTTTTTGGTAACTTTGCTAGCTTGTCTAGCACATAACGCAACTGTCCTGGAGCCTTGTAGCGGTCCCCCGAGAGTCCCCGGTCCTTTCAGGGTCTCGAGGGGCTTCGTGAAGTCTGAGACAATAACCCTGAAGATGTCTGGGCTTTTAAACTACTCGTTTATACCCAAAGGCTTGTGTCACAAACTGGGTGTGGGATTTTAAATATCTAATTAAAAGATGCTGCTGGTTGCATTGTCGGACATGTAGGATCCAGAATTTTGGGAGCGTGGTTACCTTCAAACAACACTGCTTGGTTATGTTTAAGAAATAATAATGGTTTGTAAGGACATTTGTTAGGTATATAAAGTTAAGTACACAATTATAATAGTCACTATAAATAGGTCAATAGCTGATTTTTGGTTTCACACAAACGGCGGTGAAAGTCCTGTTTGTAAGGACGTTTGTTACGTATAAAAACGTTTGTTACATATAGAAACGTTTGTTACGTATAAAAACGTTTGTTACGTATAGGGTTTGAAAGGATGTTTGTTACATATAAGGATGTTTGTTACGTCTAACAACGTTTGTTACGTATACGGTTTGAAAGGACGTTTGTTACGTATAAGGATGTTTGTTATGTATACGGTTTGAAAGGACGTTTGTTACGTATAAGGATGTTTGTTATGTATACGGTTTGAAAGGACGTTTGTTACGTATAAGGATGTTTGTTATGTATACGGTTTGAAAGGACGTTTGTTACGTATAAGGATGTTTGTTATGTATACGGTTTGAAAGGACGTTTGTTACGTATAAAGACGTTTGTTACATATACGGTTTGAAAGGACGTTTGTTACGTATAAAGACGTTTGTTACGTATGCGGTTTGAAAAGATGTTTGATACGTACTGTATATTAAGTTAGATCTGCATGTAATGTAAATAAGTCACACAGGACATGAACAGTGTCCTCCTGGGTGAAAGTCCTGTGTTTGTAAGGATGTTTGTTAAGTATATTAATTTCCGTACGGAAGTTAAGTGGTCAAATTATTAAGTCAAGGGTTCACTTTTGGTTTCACACGGGACACGAACAATGTCCTCCTGGGTGAAAGTCATGCGTCTGTTTAGACGTCTGTGATGTTTATATCTTTGTGAAAGTCATCCTGTTCAGTCTTTGATAACTTTATAGCCATTTGGTGGGTCAAATTCTGTAGTGCTGCTAAATTGTACAGCGTTATACTGACAGGTGCTTTTAATATTTAAAGTCTACCTTCATTGAAATTAAGGAAAAAAATCAAACAAAAATCTTTCGTATTAGCATCAATAAAGATACCTTTATATCGAGCATGATAATGGGTTTCTTCTCTGCTCAGAATCTGCAAACATTTTGGGCCGAACTTTTAGCCGTCAACCGCAAATGTAAGCGGTCGCATCGCTGTTGTTGTATCCACGCAGAGATGTTTTGATGTCAAAGCACTTTAATTGGATCGGGGTTGTTAACGACAGGGCGTGTGCGCTAAAGTCAACACCCCACTTGGACTCCCGACATCCTGATGAACATTAGCTTGGCTCATACTGTGCATTTCTGGACCTCCCTTGTCACCGAACATTTAATGCCGCCCCCTCCACAAACACAATAAGACAATCGAGTTTTTGCATCAGCGCAAGAGAATGGAAAAAACGATGTGTGTGTGTGTGTGTGTGTGTGTGTGTGTGTGTGTGTGTGTGTGGTTTTGGGAGTGCAGGGGGTCGGTGTCGTAAGTATGAGGTAACAGCTGTTTATTAGAGACAATCCCTTGAGGTCTTTACTTATGTTAAATCAAGAGTGGAAGAGAGAAAGAAAAAAAAGCTTTTGACCTCGTCGATATTAAATAGTTTTTGTTTGAAACGCAGTAAGACGTGTGTGTGTGTGTGTGTGTGTGTGTGTGTGTGTGTGTCTGTGTGTGTGTGTGTGTGTGTGTGTAGCTGTCGTGGCGCCTGTGGGTAACGGGATAACAAAGACGGACACACAAATAAATTAAAGACCAGAGAGGATTTGAAGATGATGGAGGGATCACAGAGGGGACGAGTGGTTGATGAACCACAACAATGAAGGGAGAGAAGAAGAAAAAGAGGAGGGTAACGTGCCCTTTAATGAGCTACCACATTAAAAACCAACTGTCAGCTTGATAGATAGAGAAGGAAAGAAGGAATGGGAGAAGGAGTTGCATAGAGGAAGGGAGCGGGATGGAGGAACAGAAAGAGAGAAAAGACAAAGAAATATGGAATGTGGACAGACACGGCACAAAGGAGTGAAAGAGGAAAACAGAGTGATGGAGGGAAATAAAGATGGAGAGAACATGATGAAGAAGAGAGAAAAGGGAGAGGAAACTAAGGTTAGAAAAAATGAAGAAGGTAAAGAAAAGCAGATGAAGAAGGGTGCAGGAGGAAACAAATCAGAGAAGGGAGGATGGAGAAAAGGAGGGATGGAGGTAGAGATGGAGAGAAGCAGGTCAAAGAGGAAGGGAGACAGAATGTGACGAAGGAAGGAAAGGTAGGAAGTAAGGAGTGGAGTAGAGAGGAGAAAGGGGTGTATGTACACAGGAGGAGGTGTGGGGAAGAAATGAATGAAAAGGAGGAGAAGGAAAGAAGGAAGGAAAGAAGAAAGTAAGAAACGATTGAGGTAAGAAATGAAAGAGGGAGAATTGTGAAGGGAAAATGGCATGAAAGGAAGAAAGGTATTTGGCTTAAGATGAAACTGTCGTCCAGGGAAAAATGAAAAGGCGGAAGTAAAGAAGGATGTAGGAGGAAAAGGATGGATGGAAGGAAGGAAGAGGTAATAATCTATGTAGGGAGGAAAGAATGGAGGAAAGGGATGAATGAAGGAGTGAAAGAAGAATGAAGAGGGATAGGAGGGATTAGGAGGGGTGAAGGGAGTTCAGTAGAATTGAGCAAAGGAGGAAGGAAGGAAGGAGGGAGGGAGAAAGGAAGAAGTGAAAAGGAGAAGGAGGCAGGAGGAGTTGTGTGAAAGAAGTTAAAGACGGCAACAAAGGAAGACGGGAAAGAGGGATGGAGAGACTTGTGCAGGAGAAAGAGTGTGAGGACGCAAAGAAGCCGGGGAGGAAGAAAATGAATGAAGGTAGCAAGGAAAGGAAGGAAGGAAGGAGATGAGGAAGGAAGGTGCAGATGAAAAAAAAAGATGGAGAGAGAGTTCCAGTGCGGTCCTGTGGGAATAATGAGACAGGAGACAACTAACAAGGAACAGACTCCCTGTGTTTGTTTATGCACACTGTAGCGCGCACACACACACACACACACACACACACACACACA
>NW_027176606.1:2199381-2211881 GCF_023349555.1 Cebidichthys violaceus | reverse complement strand
TAATGATTGGTGACGAGCACGGGTCTCGCGGTCCCAACGGTAACCACCGACCACAGAGACGGTTGCCATGTCATCATGTCAGATCATGTTTATTTATGCTGCTGGTACCACTCAACACACACACACACACACACACACACACACACACACACACAGATGGAAAAAAAGAGTGTTTCATACTTGCCCTTTACACCCCGCGCACCAAAAAGCACACATTTACACACTCGTACAAAGATGCACGGCTAAACAAGCGTTAATAGAAATGTCAGGACACGCACACACATTCCTCATACATGCTTTAGCCTGAATCATTGGGTATTAAACCACTTACAGTCAGTTCAGCTGCAATTAACAGCAACTGGAGGAGTTCAGCTTCAGTTTTTCTTTCACTACACAAATGCAAGCAGCAGCATCTTTTTTGTTTTTTTGTCTTTCTTCCTGGATATAACGGTGGGATCTGTTCAATCAATGTGACACCTGTGACAGGGTCTATTGATTATCAATAGTAGTCGTACCTTGGTTATTTCAAACTTTTAATACCAACTATGGTCAGCAATTATCTACGTTTAGCAATTAGAGCTCTCTGTAAAGTATAGTTTCCATTGTTGGTGGCGGGGTCCGCCACTCAAATTTAAAAACGCTCAACCGAGGGACCATGAGGTGGCTTTTATTGTGAAGTAGCTACAGGAAACGGTGTTTGTCACCAGTAACTGCAGGCGTCATAAAATACATTGCATCACAATATTCATCGATGGTTTTGATCTTTTCATGGGATAAACTCTGATCATTTTCATTCATGATAACAGCACTTAATGCTCATAAATAACCCACAAATGTCTTTACCTGGTCGGGCATGAGCGGCTCCTCGTCATCGATGTCAATGAAAACCTCCCCACTCAACTGGGGCATCTCACCTGCACATACAAACACACAAGATATATTAACACTGATTGTAAGTTCAGCACTTTTGCTAGAAACGTTCATATCCATCCACGTCTTACGTCTCCACTCCTCCTCCTCCTCCTCCTCCTCCGCCGCCCGTTCCTCCTCTGGTGTGCACCGGTACTCCTCCAGCGAGCGGATGGTGCACTGGCCGACCACCGGCTTCCTCCCAAACTGACGGTTGTCGATGACTTTGATGACGATCGGCGGCATGTAGAGATCCTCGCGGGGAAGCCTCTGTGGAGAGGTGGAGGTAATGAAAAGGTAGAGAGAAAAGGGTGATGGAGGGGGGAAAAAAAAGAAGGGGAAATAACATGAAAAAGAAAGAAGACAAGATGTGTAAAAGATGAGTAAAAAAAAAAAGACCTGTGCTTGACTGATTGGATATGCCGCCTGCCCGCCTGATGCTGATTGGCTATGGCTGCTGACTGTCTGAAGTTGATTGGTCACGCCTTGGTGACGGTCCAATCCGGCCATCATTACACCTTAGCCGACCCCTCCCACATCACTGAACCCATCGAGGGAAATCAGCTTCTCAGTTTACGATTTTATATAAATGTTTACGTGTAAAGTGACGCCATGAAAAGCCACATTTATGTTAAATGACAATATGGCTTACTATCGAGAGCGCCCTGCGAAACCACCGACTGCCATCAAATGTCACCGCAACTTGTGTGTGACAATTTGAATTATCATTATCTCCGCATTGCGATTCGTGCGTGTGAGCGTCCTGGAGTGAGTGAGTGAGTGAGTGAGTGAGTGGGTGAGTGAGTGTGCGCCTCTGTGTCTGTCCAAGGCTAATCTCACATTCTACAGCAGCAAACTGCATTATACTTTGGGTGCCAAAAAAAAAAAAACAGACCAGTCATTGTTGGAGTGACTCACATTTTTGTCAAAACACCTTTCATTGCTTGTTTTATACCGCCATTGTCTGCTGACTCCGGGGCCGGTATAGGTCCGCTAATAACATTACATTACATTACATTACATTACATTACAGTCATTTAGCAGACGCTTTTATCCAAAGCGACTTACAATAAGTGCATCAACATTGGTAATCAAAAGAACTACTGGTCACCAGAAGTCATAAGTACATTTCCTTTTCCAAACAAGCATCTAAGAGCATGAAGCAGAGCATGACTCAGAGCCAAAGTACAGAAACAAGAAAAACAGTTAGTGCTATAAGTAATACGAATACAATAAGTGCAACAAACTAGTATGAAAACAATAAGCGCTAAGTGGAAGGCTCAGGGTAGCACTTCCTGAAGAGGTGGGTCTTCAGCCTGATGAAAGATGGGCAGCGACTCCGCTGTCCTGACGTCAGTGGGGAGTTCATTCCACCACTGTGGGGCCAGGACAGAAAACAGACGTGACCGGGTCGATCGGCCGCCAGGACCTCTGAGCGACGGGGCGACTGATCGCAGCAGAGCGAGGTGTTTGGGCGGGGGTGTAGGGCTTGACCATGGCCTGGAGATAGGAAGGAGCTGTTCCTATCACTGCCCTGTATTCTAGCACCAGAGTCTTAAACTGGATGAGCTCTTACAGGGAGGCAGTGTAGAGAACGGAGAAAGGAAGTTGTGTGGGAGAACTTGGGGCGATTGAACACCAGGCGAGCTGCGGCTTTCTGGACAAGCTCCAGAGGTCTGATGGCCGACGCCGGGGCGGCTGAGTACATCACCGCCACTCAGCAGCTGCTTTGCGGGTAGATTTGTTTTTGGCAAGATTGTATGACGCGTCTCATACGATGACTTTGAGCGGATTGCCTGCATTGATTGCAGCTTGTTCTTTAGTTTGAATGAATTGTGTTTTATGACTCTTTAAAGCCCATTTGTTGCGTTCATCAAAAGGTTGTCAGTTGGCTGAACTACCAGCACACATGCTGCTGAGTACATCGCCGCCGCTCAGACGCTTCTAAGCCGGCAGACGGCTTGGTGAGTGTATTTAGTTTTTGGCAAGATTGTATGCAATGTTTTATACGGCGATTTTGTGTGTTATATGACGCCTTTTGGTGTCTATATGGGGGGGGTTAGCCAATCGGGGTTGTATTCGTTCAATAACACAATACAGCAGCGATCGTTGTTGAAGACATACCTGACAAAGATCTGCACCTTTTCAGTTGTTGTTGTTCTCTGTAATGCCACATATCCACCTGAAAATCTGTTTCTAGTTTCGCTAAGATTCCTTTAAGAGTGCAATATATGTGCACCTTATTTTGCTAGGCCGACTCGAGGGGAAAAAGAAAAGGGTTGGTAACTTTAATCCATATGACCTCTCTGGCTTTAAAAAAGGCTTAAGTGGGGCTCATGATGCTAAACTCATACAATAAACTGAGGGAGCTAACATGAGGCGGTTAGACACTTCAAAGAGTTGTATTAAAGGAAACTATGCACATGACATTTTCTTATGCCCCCGTGACAGACGAAAACACTTACGCAGTCAACTTAAGACCTTAATATTGTTAACATTAAATGCTTGGACTCGGTTCGAGGGCTGAATTTAAGGGAAAAGTATGTGCATATTTCCACAGTCCGCTTGAGGCCGTCACACTCTCGCGGTGGTCAACACAGGACCTTAATCTTGTTAACATTAAACTTGCCCGAGCCAAAGCAAGGATATGTATTTGAGGGGAAAATGAATATGTGAATATTTCCACACTCCAATTAAAGCTGTCATAATAAAACACTGAGGTGATCAACTTCAGACCTTAACATCGTTAACGGTAAACTCCCCGAGCCGGTTCTGGAGCCGACGTTAGGAAAAAACGTGTGCAATATTTCCATATTTCGGTTTTTATACGAGAACACTTCGGTCGAACGTAATGGCTTCGATGTAAACTCAGTGGAACTATATTCACGGAGGACAGAACATTGTTACAGATAGTAGCTTAGGACAGTAGACGCTGATAAAAGACTGTAAATGAGAGACATTTAGTTTAACAAGTGTTTGACTGTTTAAGATATAAACCCAGTACAATTTACAGTCAAGGACTGTATTTTTCGGTGATGCAATGATCTCCTGAGCAAGAATATCACATTTACATCTTTTTGTCTGTACCCTCTTGTGTATTTGTGTTGTTTATCATTGATAATGACTGCTTAGGGTTCTTCTTGCTTTCGATATTGTAGTTTTACTAAATGACTCACCCAAGACACATACATTATATACATTGATTGCGCTGAATATGATGTTGTGCACCTTTAAAGTTACACATTTTAAAATCAGCTTTAGCTTCATCATGCTTTAAATTGTTTTTTTCTGAAAATGTTAACTCGTACTTCACTTGACGCTACTTCTAACATTTCAGAGTAAAATATTTAACTTTTTACTGCATTTGTCTGACAGCTAAAGTTTGATCACAATAAGGTTTTACTTACAAATAATAAGCTCATAAAACTAAATGCTTCATCAAAGATCAAAGTAGTGGGATATTTAGCCTCTAAACTTCTCACATGGTCTCATTTATGTACAGTAACCGTTTGAGACACGCATTGAGGGAATTAAACGTTAATATTGAGCATGCATATTAGTAATTTAGGAACGAAAAAATGTAATTTGAGGGAGAGATTTATCAAAAATGTTCCCCCACGCAACGTATTGAGAGATGAGTACGACCGGGGGGGGGCATGCCTCTCAAAGTAATGGATTCCCATTTAAATTATGATTCTGGGATATGTTTCAGCATCAAAGACTTCTGTGAGCATAAAATAACAAACCCGTTAAAAGATACCACATGTCCAATAGTTTACTTTCTTTAACGACAAAGCAAACAAACCCTTAAACGTGCACAGTCCGGTTGCATTAAGGCAGCAGAAGACAGCGGCGGTTCTTACAGTAACATTTTTATTTTTTCATTACTTTGCATGAGTAAGCTTTGACCTATTCTTTCCCCCCCCCTCCCCTCCCTCTCGAAAAAAAGCAGTGACCACAGCTCGAGCCTTTTGGGTGCCACTTAAAGTGCCGCCTTTAACGGCAGCTTCCTGTGGTTCCATGTAGTAAAAGCGGAGAAGCCAATTGTTGCTCGTGAGTCACGGCGAGTACACGGTGAGAGCTGGAAAACAACAGCGGAGGTTTAAGAGAGCGTGTGGGCACAGTAAGTGGCTCATATCAGCTTCCTGAAATTGGAATCCCCCCCCCCAGTTCAGTTAAAGAAGCCTTGGCGAAGCAGTTTCTTCTTCTCCTGCAATGTGAAACATTAACTCGTAGCCAAACCGTTCTGGGTCTCTGCTCTATGCCGACTTCATTTTTGTGGTGAAATTACAAGCCAGTATTTCTCGCCGCTTTTGGGGCAAAAAAAAAGAAACGTTTTGACATATTGCGTTGCCAAACTGATACGGCAAAGGTTGCATATTATATACGTAATATTATTGCATGATTACACATCCAGCAGATTTGAAGTTGTACAAATAAAAATTGGTTTGTTTTATATATTAAGATGATAATTCATGTGCATAATGTGATGAACATTAAGTTCAATATTTAAATGATAGAAAGAGGGAGAACTTATACGTGTCTACTTGTGCATACTCATTTTTATTTATGTATTTATTTAGTTTGTTGTTTTTTATTTTATTTATTTATTATTATTATTCATATTATTTGCTACATTTTCTAAATGAATCCATCTAATTTAATCTAATCTAAACACTGTAGAAAACTTGGTCGTAGAGCTAAAATAATGACTTCTCAAAGACAAAGTGACCGGAGATCATTGCTTGGTGATATCTGCATGTCGTCGGGTTCATGGGGCATCTGATTCAGCGGCATGTATGACCTCGATCTGCAGAAATGTTCCCTGTCTGATGGAGAAAAAAAACAGCCGAAGCCGGAAGCGTCTAAACTATGTGACTCCTACAACGTCCACACAACGGGGGAGGGAACAGTGGAGTCCATTACTGCGGCTCCACTGATGAAGATAAATGACGCAAAAAACCACATCGCTGCAGAGCTCTCATTAGGCATCTAAGCAGCGAGCCTCTGCACTGATTACATCCGCGTAGTGAGTGTGTGTGTGTGTGTGTGTGTGTGTGTGTGTGTGTGTGTGTGTGTGTGTGTGTGTGTGTGTGTGTGTGCGTGTCTCCGCGCTCTCACCACATCAAGGACGAGCGTGTTGACGTCAAAGTTGGGCTTCTTCTTCATGCTGCGGATGACGCAGCTCTGCACCGTCACCCCGCCGCACTCCACCTGCAGGCTCGGGGAGGTGATGCTCGCCAACTGGAAACTCTTCAGGTTGCGAACGCCCCACGCTAAGATCTGACGGAGGGGGACAGGAAGAGACGTCAAAATGTCAGAATGATAAGCGGAGAAAAGCAGCACATTTGAACAGTCTTCGGAGCTGGAATCAGTAGATGTTTTGAATTATTACTGGTCTTGCAAATCCATTTAGAGCAACAATTAGACAATTAATCGATTGGTAGGTTGTCAGAGAAATTACTTTGATAATTCATATATTATTCAATTAGTTAAAGTAATTTTTTAAGCAGCAATATGCCAAATATTCCCGAGAACCAGCTTCTCAAATGTGAAGATTTGCTGCATTATTTTTGTCTTTTGTGACACTTAAGTTTTTGATTTTGGGACGTCTTATTCAGAGGAAAAGAACCAGGCTAGCCGTTTCCCTCTGTTCCAAGTCTTTATGCTAAGCTAAGCTAACCGTCTGCTGGCTGTAGCTTCATACCGATTGTCTCGTTTAACTTTTGTCAAGCGCATAAGCGTGTGTCCCAAAATGTCAAACTGTGCCTTTTAAGACTTTCCCGTGGACGTTTGGATGAGATGCATTGACTTTGGGTCTCCCTTGTCGCCATGCTCCACAAAAGGAGCGAGCTAAGACATAGGTTTCACCAAAACGTACACGTCTTAAACATGAGAAGCTTCCAACAAACTGAGATGTTACGCGGGAAAAATAAAGCGCTTTGAAGCAGTTGATTCTTAGCGATATACCTCGATGGCGGTTCTCTGCAGAACAGGTTTGATTCCCTGAGGAACCACGAAGACGTTGGGTTCTCTCTGAGGGGGCGGGTGGGGAAGGTCCGACTCCTCCGGCTGCCAATAGGAACGCACACAAAAGGACAAAGACGTATGAGAGACAAGCTGTTCATTGCCAGGTAAATGTTTCAATGTCAAATGAGTCGGGAAAACCACACGAATGTAACGTTCAAGTCAAGACCGATGGAGGTTAAGTCTGTTACTGGTAACAAACGGACAAGAAGACATTTTATATTTGTCTTGTTTTGTTATGTAAAAGCTTTCTCCTGGTAATTCATTATCAAATACATAACAGAAAACAAAAATGTTGTTAGTGGGATTTAGGATTATTAAAGTATGAAAAAATGGCGGAAAAGTTTGACAGAAGGAAGCTTATATGAGGCCAGTTAACATGAGTGTCTGATGAAGTTATCTCTGTGTGCTGGACAGCACATGAACATGCAGATCTAATACAGCTTGGATGGTTTTTCATATTAATATTAATTGCTTTATATATGTCTACTTGTGTGCGAACATTGTACCCATTGCTGCAGGTTTTCAGAGAGGAATGCTGGAAACATCAACTGAGGAAGTGACATTGGAGAAAAACAGACAGAAAAGAAAAAGTTGAACAAATAAAAAGAAAGCTAAATCATCAGAGGAGATATTGAGGACTTCACTTTTCATATTCTGCACATATTTTTGGAGGGAATGCAGAGACACGCATGCCATTTTTGATTCATTTAAAAGCATGATTTTTGCATTATTACGTATTAACTAGACAGAGACGCTTGCTATCACCACAGATGTGTCGATATAAGAAAACTCCCAAATCACAGGGTTGTGAAGGAGAGCGCTTCATTTGGATTTCTAATTATCATATCAGAGAAAATTCATATTAACCCATTTCATTCACTCATACGTAGCTTTACCTACGAAGATGATTGCCCTTTTATGTTTTTTAGATACCCCACAAAATCAATTTGCGCGTAGTCTACGTAATCCTGAACCAGGAAGTGTGAAGAAGAATGACGAGTAACTTTTTCATAAAGTATTTTACAAACCAAGGACACGTTGCATGAATGCAAAATGTGTGAAATAGCATCAAAGAGAGTTCCAGGGTTCTTTTTCCTGCACGCATGCTTCTGACGTATAACCACAAAGTCAAGCTCCTTCACTCTATCGTCTACATCTGAGTGACCGGAGTAGTTTGTGATTAAATGCACTGAGTGCGACGACTCCGTCGGTGCGGTTTTACCTGGTCCAGAACGTGGATGGAGGTCATGAAGTCTCCCTGTAGACGAGACGGGAAACAAGGTTGGATTTTAAAAAGGTATGAAAATACACAAGACGGATAAATCCAAGAAAAAGCTTAAAAGAGAACGAGTTGGAAAGAAAATGGACCGACCTCTTGACCTGGAATATGATGAACAGCTGGCTGTAGACACAAAAGGACATTTTTGTGAATAAATATTTTTTTTTTAAGTATTATCCAACAGCTTTTTGGAGCGTTGGAGTTTTCGAAGCCTCGTACATTTTGTATTATTATTATTAAATGGCCGCCGACCTTTTCTCTGCGTATGAGCTCGAAGGCGGCCAGCAGCTCGCCGGCGCTCTTGTCCCCCCTGCGAATCGGGAACCAGGCCAGGTGTGGGGAGGCGGTCAGGGAGGGCTGGCACACACAGCGGCCCATGAACTCATCCGCACCCTGGACATTAAAAACATTCACATATATATATATATATATATATATATATATATACATAAACACATACGGTCTTTATACAAAGCAAAAGGATATTAAATTAAAGCTACTACGAGGAACTTTCAGTTTGTGTTGATTCTGGCGCCCCCTGTGGAAAAAGGCGGTAGTGTTTCAGAGCACCAGAGTCCCTTTCCCAACGTATTAAGAATATCTACATAGAAATAGCCAATCCTCTCACTTACGCTGTCTTTACGCATCAGTATATGATGTGTACATGTATCATCATACCAATACAAGACTTCAAGTACTCACGTATGTGTCCTGATCGTACAGCTCCACCACGATGTTGGGCGGAGCGGCGATCGTGGCCTCGAGGTCGCCGAAGATCTCCACCTCGTAGAAGATGAGCGTCTGGTCCCACGTGGGGTTCAAGGTGTTGCGCACCGTCACCGTTTTCTGGGACTGATGGAGGAAGGACACGATGGCGTAGGGGTCTGGGGAGAGGAAACGGCGATACGTCCTTTTACACTTGCCGTTCTAAAAGCACACACAGGCGGTGAGTTTCTCCGTTTGTTTTACGCACAAAGAAGAAGAAGAAATTGTCAGGAAGTTGGGCTGCACATTTAACTGCAGAAGAAATAAACTCACAATGTGATGAACCACAATGTCTGGATGACCTCAGGGTGAGTCAGTGAGCGTTGTTATGGGAGCGAGCGCTATTTTTTCCAGATGATCTAAAAATCCAACGTTAACATGAGACCAAAACTGAAAAAAAAAAAGGCAGCAATGTATCTGTGGTTTTCCTCGGTCCTTGACCAAACTGAAGAACTGTACCTCAAAGTGATTCGCATTTAGAGAAATCAGCTGAAAACAATTTAATCTAGAAAAGGCACTCGGAGAGCCGCAGACCTCCGTTAATGGCGAAAGGGAAAAAAGCGCTGTTGTGCGCTTCTGCAAAACCACGCATACGTTGAATGACGGTGTTTTAGATTCGGCCAGAGCGAGTGACGTAGTGACTGAGAGTTACGTGGTACAGCAAGCGAGGAGGGCGGCTTGAGGGCGGGGTGGATGAGTCAGACAAACACAGGACTTTCACCCAGGAGACGTTTGATAGGTTTTTTTATTCATTCGCGCGAGTTACCTTTGCTGTACCGTTATTCACTCAATAGAAACCACGATGATGATAATTTATCGGGTTCGTTCTTGGCCCATCATGCTTCACCCTTCCACCAAGTTTCATGAGGTTTTTTTTTTTTTTCCAGTAATGCTGCTTAAAAATCAAAACAAACCAAAGTGAAAAACATCTTGGCGGAGATGATAATCAGGTTTTTATCAGGCGCCCAGTTGAAGCTGAAGGTTATCGTTGGAGCGAGGGGAATGCCTTCTTCATGAGGATCCTCACAAGTATACTAGTACTAACTCAGATACGGGTGTGTGTGTGTGTGTGTGTGTGTGTGTGTGTGTGTGTGTGTGCGTGTGTGTGTGTGTGTGTGTGTGTGTGCGTGTGTGTCCAAACTATCCCGGCGTCCCACGCGGTGACATCAGCAGCTTGGGAATGCCGAGCTCGAGACGGAGGTACACTGCTAGGAGAAGTTTGTTATTCCAGGTCACAACCACTCTCTTCCATGTTAACACACACACACACACACACACACACACACAACTTACAATGGGGACACATGCATAAAACCCACATATATGTACAGTTACACACACACACACACACACACACACACGCACACACACACAGCGAGTAGTTTGTTATTTCAGGCCGAGTAAAGAGTCTCTATGGAGCGGTTAGCGATAGAGTAAACAGAAGCTAAGTTGCATTTTCCCACCAGCCCTCAATTAACCTTGGAAGTGACACACACACACACACGCACACACACACACACACACACACACACACACACACACACACACCACCCATGGTGACCCATTCAATTACCGTCCATTCCCAACAGCCCATTAGCTCATGTAAACAGCAACACAAACAGCCCAGGGGGGTTACGTAAGTCTGTGTGTCGGAGGAGGAAACAGTAGAACCCAGTGGGAGACACGGGGGTACATGAACACAACGGAGACCAGGGAGAGAGACGTAGAGGGGAGGAGGAGGAGGAGGAGGAGGAGGAGGAAGGGTTAGGGAGTGGGAGACACAGAAATAAGTGTGTGGGGGAGAGATGGAGGAGAAAAGAATGAAGAGAAGATCTCTAAATGTGGGAATTTAGATCATCGCTTAAATACATTTACAAAAAGACAGAAGTAAAGAAAGACAGACAGTGAGGATGAAGGACTGAAAGAAAGACATTTAGACAAAGACAGACAGATGGGCAGAAAGACAAAAAAGAGAGAGAGAGAGAGAGAGAGAGAGAGAGAGAGAGAGAGAGAGAGAGAGAGAAACAGACAGAGAGAAAGAGATTTGGACAAAGAAGAAAAATAAATTCAGGCAAAGACAGAGAGACAGACTGAAGAAAGAAAGAGACTGAGACAAAGATGGACAGACAGAAAGAAAGAGACTGAGACAAAGACGGACAGACAAAAAGAAAGAGACTGAGACAAAGATGGACAGACAGAAAGAAAGAGACTGAGACAAAGACGGACAGACAGAAAGAAAGAGACTGAGACAAAGATGGACAGACAGACAGAAGAAAGAAAGAGACTGAGACAAAGATGGACAGACAGACAGAAGAAAGAAAGAGACTGAGACAAAGATGGACAGACAGACAGAAGAAAGAAAGAGACTGAGACAAAGATGGAGAGACAGACAGAAGAAAGAAAGAGACTGAGACAAAGATGGACAGACAGAATGAAGAAAGAAAGAGACTGAGACAAAGATTGACAGATGGAAAGAAAGCAATATAGACCAAGAAAGACAGGGAGACAGAAAGAAAGAAAAAGACTCAGACAAGGACAGACAGAGATGAAGAGAAAGAACGGTAGAAAGACAGAAAGGAAGACATTTACACAAAGACAGAAATAGGCGAAAAGAAAGAAAGAGATTCAGATAAAGACGGAAAGAAAGAAGAGTTTAACTTCGCTGAACTTTAACCTGAGAATATTGCGTCATCGACCAATACCGGTTTGTCTCGACGGTGTTGAAGTTTGAGGGGACGGAGAGCCGGAGAGTCCAAACCACATTTATTCAACCTCCTTTAGTTTACAGACCGCCGTGGTAACAACGATAAAAGACAAGAAAGAGAGATCTCACTCTTTGATAGCCGACGTTCTTTAATCACGGCCGCCCAGACGCCATGGAACACCAGATTAACACGCGACTGAAGTCCATCCATCAACTCTACCCATCCGTTACACTGTGCGTGTGTGCGTGTGTGTGCGTGTGTGCGTGTGTGTGTGTGTGTGCGTGTGTGTTCCTCTCTAACCCTCTTTAGCCGACCTCCCTCCATCATCTATCATTTCTCTCTCCCTCTGTCTATTCATCCGTCTGTTATTCAAAGCCTCGTCTCTGTTTTTACATCTGAGTCTGCGGTGGGTTTCTGATTAACACACACACACACACACACACACACACACACACACACACACTAACCATAGTTTCCATGACTTCCTTCAGATAATAACTTCACTGCCCTCTCTTTCTCTCCCTCAGTTTGTTTTCAGGGCTACAGTGCAGCTACACCAAACTCTATTCATAATCTGACCTTTTTTTAAAATAAATACATCATTACATCTTTGGTGATTCTCTCTCTCTCTCTCTCTCTCTCTCTCTCTCTCTCTCTCTCTCTCTCTCTCTCTCTCTCTCTCTCTCTCTCTCTCTTTCCAGCCACCAGATGGCGCTTAAGTTACGATCACAACTGATACCTGAGAAGCTGTCTTTGTCCATGGCCGGCAGGTCTCTGGCCTGGTACAGGTAGCAGCGCAGGTGGTAGCGGGT
>NW_027176606.1:2171881-2194381 GCF_023349555.1 Cebidichthys violaceus | reverse complement strand
CAGAGAAAGATCTTTAAAAAGGTGCAATATTTAATAAAAATGTCAATACATTGTTGCCACAATCAGCTGAAGACAGACGTTTTATTACAAACTCAACTACTGAGAAACCTGTGACAGCCACTCGTCTAAGGATTTACTTTGACAAACTATAATTTAAGGCGATACCCAATAGTTTGAACATCAACATTCATTTAAAGCTGGTATTTCTACACAGCTACATATTATTATATTATTTGTAGAATTGGTTTCCAGTGGTGGCTGCGTAGAATTTGATGGGGTTTTTTGTCTTATGTGAACATAAAATAAGTGTCCTTGGATAAAGTATTGGTTCCACAAAACAAGAAAATTATGTTTTATAGATTAAAATTACACAAATTTTAGGATTATTTTTGCACATTGCACATTTTATCTTTATATTGCGAACATTTGAACATTCTATTTGCATTCTCTGAATATATATTATACGTATATTATTTTATTTTGTTTATTTTGTCTCAAAGATATTCACCAGCCAAAAATCAAGTTCTGGATGGTTTCATTTGATTATGTTCTACTGATTGTATTTAGTGAAAAACAAACTTTTCCGAGGTTGAGCGCCTCGTGTGGATCGTTGAAGGCGGTGAACTCTCTGGGGCTTCCGTACAGGTTGACGAAACACGGGCCGAACGTCGGCAGGAAACCAAGACTGTCATCAACTGCAACGATACAAAACGGCAAATAGATCGTTACGAAAAAAGAATGTGAAACGGTGAAAACGAAGAAAAGACTGATTGATTGATTTATTGATTGGTGAAACTATGCGCGATTGACAAAATAGATTCAGAGAATCAGAATCAAGCCAAGATGGAAGCAGTTATGAATTGAAAGGAAAAAGGAAATTTGAATCACAAAAATGAAATAAAAACACAGAAAATGAAAGAGTGGTGTAGGAAGGATGGTTGGACGTACTGCCAGAGTGGACGGTCCGTGGGGTCAAGTCATCTGAATGCGTAAAGAGGAAGCGTGGTTCAGAATCACAGACAGATGTTCAGAGTCAGACAGAAAGGAAACGGATGTCTTTGAACGCCACGCAAACCCAAGCAAATGCACTCGACCACAACGCAGAAAAAAACCTGATGATATATATGCTGATGATTCATCATTATTCACGTGGCGTTGTCAAACGAAAGACAGAGAACAAACGGCACTTGTCACACACAGTGAGAAAAACTCATGCATGTCGTCTTCATCTGGGTCAAGACAACTGAGAGGCACTCCAGGGACCGGAGACTCTACCAACGTTCAGCACACAAACACAACCAAGTTAGTCTTCATGCCTGTCACGGAAACGTTGGCCATGCTTTGTTATGTTCACACACCACAGAAACATCTGGGGGTTCAAGACTTAGAAGAAAATCCAACTTTCAGTTCTCACTCTGGATTTCAAAAGAATTTCTAATTAAAAAATTCCAAATGGGTTTATGTGAAGGCACTCAAAACCAAAAGGTAAAATACGTAATTCATGATAAAACTGTTTCTTTATTCCAAACAGGCAGAAACCTCCGGTTCTCAAAAGAGAAGCCAATGCTGAAGTGTCTTAAAGCTGCATTCTCTCTAGTGTCCACCAGGGGGTGACTCCTCTGGTTGTATAGAAGTCTAGTCTAAAATGACTCTACTTCTCTCTTGATTTATTCCCTCAGTAAACATTGTAAACATGAGTTTATGGTCTCAATCTCAAGTTTACAGTCTTCTTCAATACAGCATGATGTTCATTTAGTACATTATGGTCCATTTAGAGTCAAACAGAAAGCAGGGGATGATTTAGGGGCGGGGCTACGTTGTGATGGACCATGCTGCCACGGCGTTGTCCGTGTTTTCGTCTTACAACGTTGACCATTTCACAATGTGTTTTCAGTTAATGAAAGTCAACTGTAACCTTTTTGGTCACCTAAAAATGTCCAGTATGGACGACGGCCAAAACCAAGATGGCAACGGCCAAAACGCAGAACTTTACACAAAGTGTAACATTTAAAATTAATCAAATTCTGTATATGTCCCAGCCCTGGCACGATCCAACGACACCTGATCGGTAAATTATAATCCAGATTACACCAGTTAGGTATAACCCAGTCCGGTTCCATCACGTTAACATCTAGTCTGCATTAGGAACCACTACACCATAGCAACAAAAAAGTGTCGAGATTACTTACCATCCAGTCAAATGTAAACTAATATATTTAAATTTTACCTTTCGATTAACGTAACCTCAGTTTGTTTTGAAGTGCAACAACGTGTCATTTTGGTGCAAACAAATCAAACCACGAACAGAAATGGACCTTTAAAAAAGGTCCGAACCAAACCAGACAAAGACCGGTTAAGTATAAACAATCCGATGCAGTCAAAACCAGCCAGTTCCAGTCTAAACCAGTCCAAACCAAACCTGTTGGGTCCAGTCCAGTCCAGAGCGGTTTTCGACTAGTTACTTACCATCGATCTCTCCACCGGGGGCGGAGATCTTAGACATGCAGAGGTGGGTGGTGCCGATGACATCATTGTGACTGGCTCTGTCCCTGAAAGGAAAGAGAAAAAGCTCTAAAAACGTGCTTTTTAAGACAAACGGTGACACAAATTAGACTTTCAAAATCTAAACTAAGTACACACACTAAGTTTAAGTCCTTATCTTCTGACTTCTGATTTTTATAAAAACAAAACAAATGAACACATGAGCTAGGATTCACCAGTCCAGAATTCTGATCCTCATCTTCTCACACATGGAGGGAAACTGGGAGGAAACAAAACAAAGCATACACCGTATAATGATGATGAGTTCATCTTGGTAGCACAATACAGTTTCATAACAACGTTTGCTGCTTGTGTCTCACCCTAATCGGCATAGCCAGGCTCTGGTTCCATTGTGGATTGGCGTTCTTCTCCAGAGTCTTAGTGCAGACCTGAAAAAGAAAACACAACGCACATTAAATTCTGCGTTCAATGTTGTGGTTTGGGACTCAGATGTTCGGCTCCAAAACGACGCACAGTTTTGCCAGCGAAGTGGATCTCCACCAGAGGGTCCACCAGGTTCTTCCTGTTGCCGTCAAACCCGAAAATCTGCCTCATCCCATCCATGAAGGCGTCGTCCACTGCAGGCAGAAGACGAGATCGAAAAATTAGAAATCTACCCGACGCATTAGTCAATGAACACACAGCGGAGACTCACTTTGCGGCAGGTCTTCAGCTCTGAAGATCCTCAGCGTGAAGGTGGCTCCTCTCAGAGACAGACCCGCCGGTCTCAGCAGGTTTCCTTCTATGTCTTCTTTGTCCTCCACACACTCGCGTTTATCAGCCTGGAGGAGACACACAGACAGACACACACACATGTTAATGTGTCCATAAAAACCTGCATTCATTAAGAGCAGGACACACACACTTGGAATATACAATAAAGACAAATTTCCACCACTTGTGCTAAACATATAAAACCATTTAAAAGACTGAACTTGTTTTTTGTTGGCTAATCTTCTTTCAACCAATCAGACTCACCGGTGGCTCGTCTCCGGCTCCCAAAACCAGCAGGCTGACCTTCAGGTAACCTTTGACCCCGGCAGAGAGGTCGTCGGGGTCACACAGCAGCAGCCATTTCCTCAAGAAGCAGTGTCCTGCAGAGAGGCGGGGCTTAAACGCTTCGAACGGACCAATCATGCACCGGGAAGAACAACTTCAACACAGGAACCAGGAAGTAAGAAGACTCTCTGCTCCTCAGTGATTCCTTTTTTTACACCAATACAACAACAAAAAACACATATATTACATATACATGTGTACTCACTGTGCTCACTGTAGACGGTGCCCACATCCAACTGTAAGAAATATCAAAATATTTTACGTGTTTTTGATTGTCACTGAGCCAGATCACAGTGCACTATATACTCAAGGGAATGTATATAAGTACATTACTCAAGTACTGTACTTAAAGACACATTTTAGGTATTGTATTTTATTTTCCTTTATACTTCTCTACTACTTCTCAGAGGTAAATATTGTACTTTTTACTCCACTACAGTTGTCTGACAGCTTTAGTTACTTTTCAGAAGACAGTAAATGACATGAAAAATGAAACTTGTACTTTAGTACTTGAGTAAGGTTTTGAATGCATGATTCTTAATTGCAGTGGAGCATTTTCACACTGTGGTATAAGTACTTTAACTTAAGTAAAATATCTGAATATGTCTTCCACCAGGAGGAAGTACTTTCTATCTTTTTGTAACAGACATTTGAAGTTGGCTCTAGAATGTCAGTTTACCTTGAATTCTCCGATCACAGCGTCAGTTCTGAGTGAGCGGGAGTCACACACCTGTCGGGCAGGTGGAGAGAGTTTAGGTGTCTGACAGTGACAGACAGGAAAATCCAAAGATCCGAGAACAAAACAACCAGACTCACGGTGATGAAGATCGGTTCATCAAACAAGTCTGACGGAGTCTCGAAGAAGTTCAGGAAGAACGTCTGTCGAGAGGAAAAACATTCAGGTTGCAGTTTGAGCGCCTAATAAAACTGCTTCCTGGTAAACCATTCAGACCTGTCTTGTTTACCTCGTCAAAGACGGGGTTGTTGCCCTTTCTGATGCGGGTCCTCTTGGTCTGCCCGGCTACCGTTACCTTGACAACGGGCTGGATGTTGATGCCCGGCAACTGTCGGCCCTCGATGACCCGCACACGAACCTGGACAGGAAGACACATGAGCCTTTTAAGTCACAGATTTGAACACGTTGTATCGTCTTCTCAAGGTTTTGTGACCTTATCTATGATATATACTGTCTCGTATTCCTTGTGTAATATCCCTAAATCACCACATGGTGGCGCTGTGAGCAATAACTAACGATGCAGCAGTAGTCTGCCTTGTATAGTTCATTGTGTCTTTGAAATTACAAATATACACCATTCCAAACTTATACTGCTACAAATGAATCACCAGCTAAATTAACCGTAAATTAACAGTATTATACATTAACATCAACTCTGTTTTAAAAGATCAGCTTTGTTTGCTTCCATTTGTATAATTTACATAAAGAAATACAACTTTATTCATGTCTTTGATGTGCCTGGAAATGATGTCAGTGTTGTTATTTATATTTCTAATAAAAACCAGACAAAAGAACCCTTTTATTTAAAAAAAAAACTGCTTGTAGGACTGATGCCCTCCATATTTCTGGACGCTCTACCTGTAGGTCCTGAGGCTTGTTGGGCAGTGCTTTCGGCTGACTGCTGGCTCCCCTCCTCCTCTTCCTCAGCCCTCCGTGGGTGTTGTAGGACGGCGGCGAGCGCTTAGGCGTCTGGGCCGGGGGGGACTCCCGGCCCGAGGGCCCCTGAGGGCCGACGATGACCATGGAGCGCCCGTCGTCGGCACCCTGGTCCTCCGGCATCTCCATCATGATCATGCTCTCCGTGTCCTCCTCCCCCAGCGTGTCCAGAGAAATCACTGCCGAGTGATGGAGAACAAGTCAAGTGGATGTAAGCAGCAGGACTGGCGGCGAGTTAAGTGACTATATTAAATGATTAAATTACTTGTGACTGTGTCCAGCTCCACGTTGGGGTTGCTGTTGTGGGGCAGAGCCTCGGGCTGAGGAGGAGGATGGAACATCGGAGAGGATCCTGGAGGAGGGATGTAGGAAACCTGCAGGGTCAGCGTGGCCTAGAGCGGGAACACAGACAGCAACAGCTTTAGTCAGTGCTGGTGATGAGTCTCATTAAGTATAGCTCATAATGAGCCCAAATCTGGTTTCCATAAACACGTCATCTGATTGATAATGAACTGCTAAAGTGATTGTCATCCCACCATTTTTTTTTCCTCTTTGGATGAGCAATTTTCAGTGCAAGTATAGTAAAAAAAAAAAAAAAAACGTCACGTCTTCATTTTACATTTAAGGAGACGTTCAAGAGACGGAGGGTTTGAACCTGCACCAAACAAAAAGAGGATTTCTTCAGCGGTGCGCTGTGTGGCGTGTTGACCAGTTTAAAGGTGTAGTCTCCTGCGGTTTCCTTCAACAGGAAAAAGCAGCTTAAGTGACTAGCTGTAGCCTTTCTGTCAGATAGCAGGGTGTGTGTGTGTGTGTGTGTGTGTGTGTGTGTGTGTGTGTGTGTGTGTGCAGCGTCTGATTCTATTCAACAGGTTTATGATCTAGAGATTATAGTATATCTTGTGTTTTTTAGTGACGCATTTATCTTTCAATATGTTGGTTTGTGTTCAATTTTTTCTTTGCTTTGTGTGATGACAAATGGCTCTAAACATCACGGAGGTAAACACAGGTGTTTTGTGTGTGTGTGTGTGTGTGTGTGTGTGTGTGTGTGTGTGTGTGTGTGTGTGTGTGTGTGTGTGTGTGTGTGTGTGTGTGTGTGTGTGGTCATCAATGAGATCCACTTTGACACTGAGAGGAAGACTTTGTTTCGGGTTCAGGAAACAAGGATGGGAAACAGAACGCTGCTTCATCTGCTGAAGGCGACTATAGGTGTGGCCCGTCATGGCGTGTGTGTGTGTGTGTGTGTGTGTGTGTGTGTGTGTGTGTGTGTGTGTGTGTGTGTGTGTGTGTGTGTGTGTGTGTGTGTGTGGCTTCTAACTACGTGAGGACAAATTTGAGACATTTTTCATCACAACAACCTCAAAAGGCTGTTTTGTTCCTTTTTCACAAGATGGGATATACAGTAAAATTGCCCTGGACACTAGTTGAATAATCCCACCACTGTGGCAAGTAAGGCTGCCTCCCATAGGACGAATACAAGAACATCTATCTTCAAATTTAATCGGATTAAAATTAAAAAAGAGAGAGAGAGAAAAGAGAGAGAGGGGAATGGTTGTTATTCTGCTCTGACTCAGGAAAGTCTCTCTCTATTTTAAGATCCAGACAGGAAACTCAGAGTGATTTATGATTTGTCATTGCTTCATGATACAATGAGACTGTAAATTAATCTGCCTGTGCTCCATTCGGTGTGTGTGTGTGTGTGTGTGTGTGTGTGTGTGTGTGTGTGTGTGTGTGTGTGTGTGTGTGTGTGTGTGTGTGTGTGTGTGTGCGTTTGCTCACCCCTGTGATGTTTCTCTTGGTGTCCAGCAGGGACAGGGTGAAGGTGGCGGCCAGGTTGGGAGAGTTGAGAACATCTCTGAGAGCCAACCGGGTTTCCCCCAGAAACCTGAACAGAACACACACACACACACACAGACACACACACACACACACACACACACACACACACACACACACACACACACACACACACACTTAAAATGTCTTCAAAAGTACTGCATTTGCTACACGAGTACTCTGACTCTGCGCTATAAACGTTGGGGTGTGGGCACATGTGCAGTATAAAAAAAAATCCTATTCCTACAATTATTAGGTGGAAATGAGCAAAACATGCACTACAAGCGTTGTATTAGAACATGCATTTGGTCCTTTGTTATGTAATAATTCAGTATCTTTTGTGGAAACAGCTGGTGGGGGAACTGAGCTGGGCATAACGTTTGTGATAAGTAATCATAAACGTTTTGTTCTGCAATAATCCAATGGGAAAAAAAATCCCATTGGCTTCTTGCCAATGGGAACCAGTGCGACGCTAACTTCCTGGTTGGCCTTCACAATGACGTCACCCCTGCACCAATCTATTAAACTGATTTATTAAACGTTTAGATAAATGTAGGCTTGAGCTGCTGACAAACGGCTCACTTCTGGTACCGCGATCCAGAGCGAAGAGGTTCACGGTCTGAACGCCCCGTGAGAAGCGGATGAATGGATCGCTGAATCAATCAACACAACAGCCGGTGAATGGGTGGAAATATGAGTGAATAAATACGAAAGACGACCACAATGAGAGGATGACCCGATTCTTTCATGCCTGACCCCCTTCCCCTCCGACCCGCTCGACATCTCGATGGAGCGGAACGGTCCCGAAATAACCATCTGAAGGGGTGCTTTGGTAAAACAAAACAAGTCTGGACCACACCCTCGCCTGTGCCCTGGGTTTGGTCCGGTCGGTCCACCGTATCTCAGTCTTATCTCAATTCCTGTACTCACACACACACACACACACACACACACACACACACACCAGTCAGTACCTGTTTCTCCCCATCTTCTCATGGTCTTTGACGACACAGTGCAGCTCTGCACCGGAGTCCAGAGGGATCCCCTTCAGATCCCATTCGAACCCCTGACGGAGACCCAGCAAACGACATCATCAGCAGACAGTGAGAGAAAACGGGAAAACTCATGACAAATACAACCGTAAAGTTCTGAGGGTCTGGGTATCGAAATAGAGACAACGGTCCTGCAAACTGCTCCAGATGTTAGCATCCAAAAATCCTGGAATATGTTCTTATAATATGTGAGTTATGTATCTGAAAGAGGTTCAGGCACAGCTTGTGAGTTCAGCCTCGTCTGGTTTGCTTCTCTATCTCACTTAGCGGAGTCATGATTCTCTGTTACATCTCTACTTGTGATTTAAGCTGAAAGATCGGGGGGTATTTTCACAATAAAAGCTCCCGCTTGCAGCTTTAATGTCAGTACAGTCCACCAGCAGCAGCAAGAAAAGCTAAAAACAGATATTAGATGGGTTTAAACAAATATTGTCGTTGTCGTAATAGCAAATAATACATTGGAGGTTGTGTACACGACGTACCTCGTTCCAAACAGGGTTGGGGTTGTTCTTGATGACCTTTGTCTTCTTCTTAGAGCCTGAAGAAAAATGGAGGAACAGGAACATTAAGAGTTAGCTTATGAAACAGACTTTGGGGTCCGATGTGTATGTTCCTATGACATTGACGTGTACGTGCATATATGTGTGTGTGTGTGTGTGTGTGTGTGTGTGTGTGTGTTATCTGTCTGTGGCTTCCTGTAACATGGAGTTCAGAGCTCTGATTTCCTTTCTGTGCGCCACTCTGGACAGGAAGTGGGACATAAGACGGACCGATACACTGCCAGGATTCACCATCGTTATCATCAAAGGAATGTGATGTGAATAATTAAGAAAAAGAGGAACAGGAGACAGATTAAGATGTTCTTTCCAGATGAAAGGAAACGGAGACAATGACTATTGTCTGATTTTTAAGAAGCTACTTATTAATGTCCAGAGATTGGACTTCGGCCATCTGCATGCTAACATGTTCACAATGATAACGCTATCATGCGTTTGGTTCTGAGGACTAAACAGAAAGGATTTTTGCAGGATTAAACCAAAAATGTTGGAAAAATGTAAAACAATTGACCTGACGATGGCGCTTGATATAAAATTAGAGGATCACCAATGTTGTTACAATTCACCTGCAGGTGAACGTGAACGTCTGAACCAATTGTAATGACAATCCATCCAATAGGTGTTGAAAGTTTTCATTCAAAACCACGAATGTGAGCCTCATGGTGTCGCCAAGAGACTTTTAAATCGTTCACGATAACTTTTCAAACAAAAACTGTGCGAGATAATAAAATCACAACCAGGAAATCTTGATTGACTCTGGGTTAGCCACACATCAGTGGTGGAGCACAAACATGACGCACTCCTTCCACTGATCCATAATTAATTAATTAATCAAAATTAACAAGAAAAAAAAAAAGCAGTTCAGGTTCACGCTGCATGTTTTCTTAAACATAAATTCTTTCTCTCATACACACACACACACACACACACACACACACATGGCTGTTTGCTTTCCTGTTTTCCCCCTCAGTCGTCACCCAATGTGAGAACACACACACACACACACACACACACACACACACACACACACACAAATTTACCTTCCCAGACACACAAACAAGTACCTACAATACACCCACTCGAATACCTACGTAAGCGTACCTCCGTTCTTGGAAGATATCTTGAAAAACACCTCCACCCTTCAACACGGGGTCAGGAGGGTACGTTATATTTGTGTGTGTGTGTGTGTGTGTGTGTGTGTGTGTGTGTGTGTGTGTGTGTGTGTGTGTGTGTGTGTCCCAAGGGCTGATATCTGAGCTAGCATCTCAGAGACAGGAAGTGGCACAGCATTAACTTCCTGGTTTTGGTTCAGCTTGGCACAATTTCTGTCATGAGCCGAGAATAGACAAAACTGTGACCCACAGTGCTGTGAATTACGTGTGGGAAAGCTAAGTTTAGACACAGGCTTTGTGTGTGTGTGTGTGTGTGTGTGTGTGTGTGTGTGTGTGTGTGTGTGTGTGTGTGTGTGTGTGTTACCTGTGTGTGTGCTGATGTGTGTGAGTTCAAAAAGTACAAATATTGAGAGATTTGGTGGCTGTTTCCCACGTTTAACAAGACATTTTCTTATTGTGTATTGAAAGTTTAGCTTGGTTCCCAGACTATAATCACTGCCACATCTGAAATGTTAGCAAGGAATCCGGTGTGAACTACTGATCCATTCAGAGCCTTTGTCGGGACTAAAGTTAACAACTTTATCAAAATGAATCAGAGTCAGACAGATACGTACGGTACGCTAGCATTCACATTGTTTATAACCTTATTATTAGCTTAGTTTGGTAACCTTCGTCACGGCTTTATGCTAACAGCTGAGTGGCCGTTTCCATTTAAAAAAACGGAAAACAACCAGGCGGTAACCTCCGGTTTTGAAAAGTGAGCCTTAAACCTGCATTCTCTCTAATGTCCATCAGGGGGCAACTCCTCTGGTTGTATAGAAGTCTAGTCTAAAATGACACTACTTCTCTCTTGATTTATACCCTCAGTAAACATTGTAAACATGAGTTTATGGTCTCAATCTCTAGTTTACAGTCTTCTTCAACCTGTGTGCGTTATCTAACACGTCAAATGTCTTGAACACATAAGAGACTGCAGTGTGTGAGTGTGTCTCCAGGCTATAATTGGTAGAGGACCAGGATGAGGCAGCGGGGCTGCCAGTTTGTTTTTTTCTGGTTTTGACGGAGAACAACACTTATTGTTCCAATAACAACGCTTTTGCAGGAAATCCTGCCTTCAGTACACAAACACGAGCACATGTTCTCACATTTAATCACATATTCACATGCTGCTAAACCTTCGCCTGCAGACAAAAGGCCACAAACATGATGTAAATAAAAAAGGACAATCATAGCATCTCTGTAATAAGGCAACATCATCTCAAGACACCCCATCTTTCCATCCAAAAACATGATGCACAAATGATTTTAAAGATTGCAGTTTGTCAGATCATATTTCTCTCTCTGTCTTTTCTCTCTCCTCCCACAGCTTCCTTGCTTTTTTAATATCATCTGTAATTTCTATAAATGGACATGGTATCTGATTTCTGGAGAGGAAGGGACTCTCTTTCTCTCTCTCTCTCTCTCTCTCTCTCTCTCTCTCTCTCTCTCTCTCTCTCTCTCTCTCTCTCTCTCTCTGTCTCTGTGTGTGTGTCTGCTCAAAAGTTGTTGCAACCCAGAAACACTTGACAATTCATTACTTTCCCATTAAACCTTATATAGTGCCAACTACAAGAACAAATTAAGCCTATTTATGGTAATCTCCAGACCACCCTTACATCACAAGTCATTTTCTGCATTTTTCTAAAGTGTCATCTGATTGCAATGAACGTTCTATCATCTGCTGCATGCCATCCCGTCTGCTAAAAACACAGGGGGCAAGCCCAAGTCAAGCCTCAAGTCTTTTAGAGGAAAGTCCAAGTCAAGTCTCAAGTCTTTTAGAGGAAAGTCCAAGTCAAGTCTAAAGCCTTTTAGAGGGAAGTCCGAGTCAAGTCTCAAGTCTTTTAGAGGAAAGTCCAAGTCAAGTCTAAAGCCTTTTAGAGGGAAGTCCGAGTCAAGTCTAAAGTCTTTAAGAGGGAAGTCCGAGTCAAGTCTAAAGTATTTTAGAGGGAAGTCCAAGTCAAGTCTAAAGTATTTTAGAGGGAAATCCAAGTCAAGTCTAAAGTCTTTAAGAGGGAAGTCCGAGTCAAGTCTAAAGTATTTTAGACGGAAGTCCAAGTCAAGTCTAAAGCCTTTTAGAGAAAAGTCTGAGTCAAGTCTAAAGTATTTTAGAGGGAAGTCCAAGTCAAGTCTAAAGTCTTTAAGAGGGAAGTCCGAGTCAAGTCTAAAGTCTTTAAGAGGGAAGTCCAAGTCAAGTCTGAAGTATTTGAGCTAGAGTCCAAGTCAAGTCTGAAGTCTTTGAGCTAGAGTCCAAGTCAAGTCTGAAGTATTTGAGCTAGAGTCCAAGTCAAGTCTGAAGTATTTGAGCTAGAGTCCAAGTCAAGTCTCAAGTCTTTGAGGAGAACGTCCAAGTGCATTTAGCTGATAATACTTCTGCACTTTTACATAAGTAAAATGTTTAATTCAGGAGTTTTACTTGTAATGTAGTATATTCAGACTGTGGTATATTATTATTTATGTGAAAGGGTCTGAGTACTTCTTCCACCACTGCCTGAGTGTGATGGCACCAGGAAACAGTGTCAGGACAAAGGCAGGAAGTCAACAGCAGAGCTCACCTCATCAAGAAGGCACTGACACTGACTCGTGGAAAGTACAAACAACAAACTGATGGAAAACAACGGCCAGGTAGCCAAGTCACCTTCACGCGTGCCATTTGGCATTCCGCCGGGAGTCTTATTTTTCTGTTAAATACTCTTTAGTGACAACATAATGGATCCTCTCAAATGCTGAGTGTTAAAGGACAGATGCATTTTTAAAGAGTAGACTATACAAGGCTGAGACGTGCTTCAGTCGGACGTTTACAGCTTGTCTCCTATAGCAAGCTTGAACTGGCAGATTCCTCAAGTTTAGATTCTGTTCCTGCAATTTGTCTTAAAATGGTTTTATTATCTTTTGATAAAATGGAAAAATTTGCAGTGCATAAGTAGCCTGCAGTGATAGAGTTCATATTTCCTTGGACAAAGATGGGAAAAATTCAATTTGAAGGCTTGAAAATTCGTAAATGAAGGCTTGAGACTTGAGTTGGACACGAGTGCTTCTAGACTTGACATTTGACTTGCGAGCAAGTCTCAGGTTTTGACCTGGAACAGATAAGACAGCTTCAGTCAGAAACGTCTTCACTTACAAGTTATCTTTCCCTCAAGGTCCTGAAGCTGGGCTTGAGATAAGGCTTGACTAAGTCTCGTCTTAAAGTACTCGAGACTTCAGCCCTGCAACTAAAAGCCACTACAGTTACATTTTTATTGAAGGTGTCAACTGGAGGGCAGCATCTTCTGCACACTAAGATTCCACTATTATTCTGAATATGACAATATTCCATGTTTGATACGGGTCACGTAAACAGCAGTCCGTTTGGGTATTCCCAATTATACCCAATGTAGCATTTTCTAAATGTGGTTTTAGGAGAGCTAGAGACATGTATACGCCGCATTTGGAATATGCTTCTCAACTGTTTGTCTTTTTTACTGCAGTTTGCGACCAGCTCTGAAGTTTTGTACACAAACCAACCAGCACAAAACATGCAGAACATTGACTGCAACGGTGACACCACGGGAGCAACACAACTGCAATTAGAAGGAGGGAAAATTCAGTTATTTAAAGCACATAGCTGTAGGACATAAGTCATGGGGATGTTTTACATTAATTAGAGTCTGCACTGCTGCATGAAAACGGGAATATCATTGGAATATTAGCCATGTTAACAGCTAAGAAGGACTATTGTCTTTTTTTTTACAGAATAAAGGCAAGACACGGAATATCTCGCGCATCGGCCAACGAGTTTACGATGCAATCTTACCACCGATCCCCTGAACTTCCCATGATCCTCTTACCTCTGAAGGTGACACTAGCCAGAGGGTCAGGGTGTCTCAGGTTGTTGGCTCGCTGCAGAACGCAACGTAACATGGCTGACACCTACGGCAGAGTCTTGAAAACCAAAGAACTCGCTCGGGAAGCGAGGGATTTGCGTCTGTTTAGTGACGGGTGATTCAGTTCACCAGGTGAGAAGGGATCCAGGGCCGGATGTCACGGTTGCTTACATGTCCCCGGGAGCTTCAATGGAGATAATGACAACCGAGATCCAGGGCCAAAACTAACAAACCAAAGACCAAGTGGTGGAGAAGAAAAGAGAAAAAGAAAGAAAGAAAAAGAAAGAAAACCTCCTAGTGAAGAAAAGAGAGAGAAATAAAGATATCCACAGCTTGGCTTCCACTAAGTCAAATACAACTCTAGGGCTCTTCTAAAAGATTGTCAGTAATTTAAGTCCTTGTTTGGCAAAATTAAAGTCCCAGCCTCTCAAAAACATGGTGAAAAAAATCCTAATTATCCAAAGATTGTTTTCCAGCTACAGCTACAAAATAAAAGCTCTTTTCCCCAAGGGTAGACGTTGCCTTCACAGAGCCAGCTTCTTTCTCTTCGTGACTCCCTCTAACCCAGTCATGACGTGAAAGAGAGGACACAGGCGAGCACACACCTCACATCCAGAGGAAATCTCAACATTTCCTGTTCTCTTTTCCTCTCTTGTCTCCTAGTTGTGTCCTTATCTTGCCCACATCTTTGCCAGTACATTCTCGACTGTACCGCCCTGTCATTAAATCCCTGTAATCTCTGTTTGTACAGGATTTATTTCAATCTGGTGTTTTCAGTAAACTGTCAAAACCTCTAAAAAGCCCCCCCCCCCCAAAAAAAAATATCATGAATTTCTAATCCCATTCTTGTGGAGTCTGTTACAACTGTTGTACAACCGGCGTTGCAATTGATCTATTAGCTCAGGGAAACAGGATTACACACTCAACCTGGACATCAAATTGAAGGGAAATTGAATTTTATAAAGACCTGTCACTGATCGTCTCTTGGGTTTTATTTATGAATAATTATGAATACAGAACTTCAAAATCAGGAGCCAAAGAGGAGGGGTCAATGAGGCCACACACAGTGCACACGGATGCACGAACAACAACACGTGCACAATGAGAGAGCGCCACCTGCAGACCAAACCAGGGCGCACACACTCACGCTGTCTGCACAGAATATTTGATATATTCATAAAGGGTGCATGATGATAAAAAAAAGATTTTCAGGAGGACAATTCAACATATTTAAAGCCTATTTATCATTATTTCTATTTTAACAATGTATGAAATAACAGTTCCCTTCGACACCAATGAGCATCGTAGCATCTTTTAGCTCATTGGTTTTGTTTAAGGCTTTTGGTTAAGTTTCACAGGCAGCAAAACCAACTGTAGGCTACCTGCTCCGCACCAAACAGACACAGTTAGAGACCATAACTGGTGAACAAAGTGGAGCATTTAGCAGCTAAAGAGACAAATATTACCCTTAGAGAGAGTGAATAATGGATTCATATGCATCAGGTGGATGCAAACACATCTCCAAATATGAGAATATAAGTGTCTGCTGGATGTGTTAATAGGAAACTGAAGTATAAAGACCACATAACCCCCCCCCCCCCCCCCCCCCCCCCCCCCGCCCCACAGTGTGGGTGGAAGAGTAAAACAGAAACCAGTGTCACATCCAGGTGAATGCTGTGGGAAACGAGAAGTCAATGTTGATTTATTTGTCACGTATCTTCCAAACTTAAGTAATGGCGTTCAACCCAAACCACGACCTTTTCCTCAACCTAAACAAAGTCGTTCTTGACAGGGTAGAGGCTGTTAAAGAACAAGATTTAGACCGTCAATAAAACTCTTCTCTCCTAGAGGTAGCAGGTTTGAAGACAGCGACGGGCATGAAGAGGCAACGTCAGGATGGAGTAAAGGAAGCAAACTACATTCAGAGGCAACCGAACAATGAACGACTTCTCCTTTAAGTGTAGTGAGCTCTGAATGGCAGAAATGATGCAGCAGTTTTTAAAAGCAGACACAGCGTTCAGAGGCAGCGTTCAGGTTCAAACTGATCAGATATCAGATGTCAGCCTGGAGTGTTCTCAATGAGTTGCCGTTATTTCAATCGAGCAATAAAGAGTGAAAGGAAACAGGGAGAGAAGGAGAGGAGTCGACATGTAATAAAAGGTAGCTGGATTTGAAGTTTTTCCAATTTAAGCAAATTTCGAGAAGGTACAGTATGTAAGCTTTAGCCTTGTGAATGGAGCTTCAATGAGAGACTTATTTGAGGGATAATCTAAGAAAAGATGTGCAGTTATTGAAATATAAAACACAACGCAGAGGGCTAATTACGCATATCTCAGGATAAACCATGATAATGGAAATGTTTTCTGATATGACGAGTGACCTGAGTGTAAAAACACTGGTACCATATACAACCTTTAAATAATCAGTTATATCAGCTCAGCTATTCATAAAATGTACTGATTCACTTTGTTCCATCCCAAATGTTTGCGCGTGTGTGTGTGTGTGTGTTTATGTGTGTGTGTGTGTGTGTGTGTGTGTGTGTGTGTGTGTGTGTGTAGACACACTGCAGGCACTGCCCTATATTACACAGGGAAACTTTTGTGCAGCAAAATAGACAAAGTGTCATGAGTTCATGATACACTTGCTGTTGGTTAGAAACCTCAACTCTTCTTTACACACATTCTGCGCTCTACTGTTGTACTCTACTGTTGTACTCTACTGTTGCACTCTACTGTTGTACTCTACTGTTGTACTCTACTGTTGCACTCTACTGTTGTACTCTACTGTTGCACTTTACTGTTGCACTCTACTGTTGTACTCTACTGTTGCACTCTACTGTTGCAGCGTACTGTTGCACTCTATTGTTGTAGTCTACTGTTGTACTCTACTGTTACACTCTACTGTTGCACTCTACTGTTGTACTCTACTGTTGCACTCTACTGTTACACTCTACTGTTGTAGTATACTGTTGTACTCTACTGTTGTACTCTAATGTAGTACTCTACAGTTGTACTCTAATGTAGTACTCTACAGTTGTACTCTAATGTAGTACTCTACTGTTGTACTCTACTGTAGTACTCTACAGTTGTACTCTAATGTAGTACTCTACTGTTGTACTCTACTGTAGTACTCTACAGTTGTACTCTACTGTAGTACTCTACAGTTGTACTCTAATGTAGTACTCTACTGTTGTACTCTAATGTAGTACTCTACAGTTGTACTCTAATGTAGTACTCTACTGTTGTACTCTACTGTAGTACTCTACAGTTGTACTCTAATGTAGTACTCTACTGTTGTACTCTACTGTAGTACTCTACAGTTGTACTCTAATGTAGTACTCTACTGTTGTACTCTACTGTAGTACTCTACAGTTGTACTCTAATGTAGTACTCTACTGTTGTACTCTACTGTAGTCTAACTGGAATACAGATAAAGAGGAGATAAACATAAAGACAGAGACTAAAAGTTCACTTGAACAACTAACTGACTCACATACAAAGTCACGTAAACGACAACCACACGCTATACCTGAACCTAAGTGGTTCTGTTGCCTGAATCTAACTTCCTGTTAAAACCGAAGTCTCTTTTAAAAAGACTCTGCATGTAATGAGCGTATATATTGACACACACTGTCACTGAGAAGTGCAAAAGTTAAGCTGGAGGGGTAAGTGGAACAACGTAGTCTAAAACCAAAGTATTGAACAAATACAAACTTTGACCAGCTGGTGGATTGACCAACACTGACAGCCAAAGAGCCGCGCTGCTAAATGTCTACCAACCCTGGCTATTGATAACCAAGAGCATGAGAGACGGAGCGCCCCAGAGGATGAACTTCTGTTGAAAGAATGGAGTTAAATATAAACACATCCATGCTTAACATGGAGACGCACACACATCCCCTCATAACACTGCACCTTCTGTTTCACTTCAGTAAAAGTACTTGTACCACACTACTGCTGTTATATAGTCTATCATTGGAGTATTGTTAATCATGCAGGATATTATTTTGAACTATTAGCTAATGATCATTTTTCATTATTGATTAATCTTCTGAATATTTTCCCCATCAATTGATTGATTGTTTGGCTAGTGAAAATAGTGAAAATAGTGAGAAATAGTGAGAAATGGAACAATTACCCAGAGCAAAAAAGTGAAAATTGTCAACATGATTAAAAGCAGCAAATCTTCATATTTGAGAAGCTGGAAGCATCACATTGTTAGTCAATTATGGACTTATTGTTTCGGTTCTACAAAAAGGTTATGTAATAAAAAGTACAATATTTCCTAATGAATTGTCGTGGAGTAGAAGATGGCGTGAAAGGAAAATACTGAAGTACCTAAAATGTACTTAGTTTCACCCCTTCACCTCTCTTTCTCCTTCTTCTTCTCCTTCTTCTTCTTCTTCTTCTTCTTCTATCCTTGTCTCTCTCTGCGCCCCACCCCTAACCAGGCTGGAAGCCATGAAAGACGACCGGTGGACACTTTCCCATTATAACCTCAGCTGTTAGAGAGCGGAGGTGTGGTTGAGTGTTTAGATCAATACTGTGCCATCCTAGACTTAAGCATTACACACTCTGTGTACTTGAACTTTATCCATTGTTGTTCCCTCTCACTCTCACTCTCACTCACACCATCCCTACCTTCATAGGTGACGGTGCAGTAGGAATCGCTGACGTCGTCGTCCGGCGTTTGCAGACGCTCTGCACACAGTATAAACACACGCAGCATGCCTCACACACACACACACACACACACACACACATACAGTAGAGTTCTGTCAAATACCCCAGACAGACAAAGTGAGGTCCATATATGGGCGTCAGTATATCCAGAAGATATCGTCAAAATGAGAGAGAGAGATGGGGAAAGCAGACGAGAGACTCATAGAGGACGAATAGGGACTGAGAGACCAGAGCTGCAGCCCTCAGCTGTCTCGCTCGACCCCCTTCTGTCTCTCTCTCTCTCTCTCTCTCTCTCTCTCTCTCTCTCTCTCTCTCTCACACACACAGAGAGAGCAAGCATGGTGCACTAGCTGACTCATGCACACACACACACACTGTCCTTTCAATCACAACCGGTTTAAAGGGCCAGCAAAAAACACACACACACACACACACACACACACACACACACACACACACACACACACACACACAGACATTGGCCTTTATTTTTCGGGTCACACATGCCCGCACACAATCAACAATCCAAACTCTGCCAACTTAAACCAACACACGTGGGGGGGGGGGGGGGGGCGCACACAAACACACACACACACACACACACACACACACACACACACACACACACACACACAGACAAAGGGTAAGAGTGTGTCGGGGACAATGTGCTTGTTGGTGCAGATTTTTTGCAGTGAGAGAGAAAGCAGACAATGATGCAAGACAAGAGGGTACAGTGTTATCTCAAAGGGGTTTTATGGGAAAATATGAATGAATGAATCAGCAGTGAGAGCCGACTGGAGGGCGTTTGTTGTAGGTTCGTCGTGACATTTGGTTTTGTGTGAAATCGCTCACAAATTGATTAACGTACTTTTTTTTTTGTCCGAAATAGGGTCCCATGGCGGTCCACCGGAAGTATAACCGGTAAGGGGAAAGTTGACCTGGGGCTCTGCAGGGTTCCAGGTTCTCAACTGGTATTAGACCACATAGCGAAAATGGGCTATAAATATAATAAAAATAATGTAATGGCTATTTGTGAGTTCTAACTAGAGAATAAGTTCACAGAGTCGAGTCAAAAGACGTATTTGGACCATCGACTCCTGTCTCATAATTGCCTGCAATTTGTTCTTCTATTGTTGGACAGTGGAGGTTAAATACAGGTGGATGATGCAGCAAAGTTATTGAGCTACACAAAGGCCAAATTTTGGTATGTTCACCGCTAATATGTTGTGTCATCAAATACAATTTCAGACGATGCAAAACACGTTAACACGATGGACAGATGACACTAAACTGTATAAATAAAAAGGTCAAGCCGTTCGAAGAACTTAAATCAGGATGAATTTTGTTGGGATGAAACAGAAAATGAAATGTATTTGTGTGGGCGAAGGGTTACTGAAACCTATGGGGACCCACAAACACAACCAAATCCGGAACTTAAAGAGGCTTCATGTGACTGAGACTTTCGTATGAACAAAGGTAATAACAAAGTGTGTGACACACAAAGGCATTCTAGGAATTTTATTGGTCAATCTCATGTGACTTTTGGGTTTGAGCCAGTTCCTCTTCATTTTCACACCGATCAAAGCAAAAGAGAAACCAACGCGAGGAGATAAAATGATTTGATGGGTAGATGAGATATATGGTTCAGTGTGTTCAGTAACAGGGGCAGACTGTGAGCAGACGTAGGGGGAGGGGGCATTTCTGTTGCCCCTCTATTTATAGTGTGACCCACTGGGCTTCAGTCATGTCATCTGCATATTTAAGGAGTGTGCGTGTGCTTACGGAAAAGTATGATAACTTCGCTTCGCTGTGGGTGGGGGAGATAAAAATAAGAAAGTGGCCCCGATTGTGTTCCAGATTTATATTTTCACTTTTAAATGTTAATTTAAGCTGCGTGGACTGAAATGGCACCCAGGACATTTTTTTTTGCATTGTATGTTTCTGCAAAGTGACGTAGTAAATCAAGCAACCGTTATTTAAACTGGCATGGTATGAAACTAACCTTGTATGAAAAAGGAATCAAAGCACGGAGGTCCACAAAAGGAGGGAGGGCCAAACAAACACAGGACTTTCACACAGGAGACCGCTGATCGTGTCCCATATGAAACCAAAAGACCAACTGTCAAAATCAAATATATTAACCAATTATATTAGTTATTAGTAATTATATATCAGTTTTCAAATTTAAGTGGATGGATTATAAATAATACATAGAAATACATAAATAAATGTTCTTCTCATTACAAGCAAAATAAGGGCTGGATTAAAGAATAACTGACATAACAGAAAGCTTTTGAAAAATGTGCGTCATAATAGCAGACCACCTCAAGGTGTCACTCAGAGAGAACCAGGACATTCTGATGTAGCGTTTCAAAATTAAAGCCCTTCAAAATCGCATGCATGAGCTAACTTCAAATCACATTCATGAGACAATTTGTCTAATTTCAGATTAAATTTTAGAGAAAAGGGTGCATACTTACAAAATCATTTCAGCTCAGGTTAATAGCAGACCACCTCAAGGTTTCACTCAGAGAGAACCAGGACATTCTGATGTAGCGTTTCAAAATTAAAGCCCTTCAAAATCGCATGCATGAGCTAACTTCAAATCACATTCATGAGACAATTTGTCTAATTTCAGATTAAATTTTAGAGGAAATGGTGCATAGTTACAAAATCATTTCACCTCAGGTTAATAGCAGACCACCTCAAGGTTTCACTCAGAGAGAACCAGGACATTCTGATGTAGCGTTTCAAAATGAAAGCTCTTCAAAATCGCATACATGAGACAATTTGTCTAAAAATGTAATAATTCTCAATTATCTATCGATTTTAGGTCCTGAGTCCGGATACAACGGCGTCTGGGTCCGGATCTGGACCACGGTCCGCCTATTAGTGACCCCTGGTCTAGACATTAGCTTGTGAAGGGATAGACGAAACACTGCTAAGGGTGAGAATAAAGACTGTATAAACAAGTACCTTCCTCTGGACTTCTTTCTCTATTCCTATCGTCCCCTACTTGGCGAGGTGCGAGATCCACATTTGCAGATGTGAAGCGTTTACCTCCAACATCAAAATGACACTGCCTGCATTAGAACAGCTTCTTCCATCATATCAATTAGATGTTATTGATCCTATAAACGCTCTTCTCCGGAGAGGCCGGTGTTATCGAATTTCCTCTCAAATGACTTCAGAGCTGATGGGAGAAAAAAAAAAAAAAAAACAACCTACAGCTGTGAAAAACACAAGAGCGGTACTTAGTTGTTCAATTCAAAAGGTTTTGTCTCTACTGAATGTGATACTCCCACTTATCTTGTCGTTGATAGAGGAGAACCAAGTTTATTTGAATTATTAATGATTGAATTATTTATTTGAATATGTCTGTAATGACCTTTTGTTTCATTGGTACCCATCCATATTGTTGGTGTTTGTTGAGCAATATATTCCAATATGCCCTGCAGAAATGTGTCTTTTTCTGGTAACAGAGTATATTTAGAGAGCGGTATTAGTACTTTTACTTTAGTAAAGGATCTGAATACTTCCTCCACCTGACCATTTTTGGTCATTTTGGTTCATATATTTGATCCTCTTGTGTCACAGAATGGACCACTGCAATGACTTATATACAAAGACATTTTTGGGGTATTTAGCCTACCCTCATTGATATACATGGGGTGGCCTGTTAGTATAATGCAATACAACTCAACAAACTCCTTCAAAATGATCATACAGTTGTCTCAACAGCTTCTTCAATATGGTAAACGGACGTCCTGCAGATTCAGTAAGACACTGAACTTTTTACTATAAGGCTGCCTCTGCAACGTATCCTCACGCAACGGTTTGTATGATATCCTACCAAAAGTTATCTCAAAATGTTATAAAATATAATAATGTAATACGATGATATATTTCACTACTGTGTGCAACAGAAAAGTACCGTTATTAAGCACACATTCTCCATCAGTCCCATTGCTTCCTGTGTTTTTCTTTCCCATGAACATGAATGTGACAATATTCCATTGATAGAAACTCTGAAAGCTTAAACTCAGTTTGATCTGGACAAACAGCGCCCTCTGTCTGTTCTGTGCCGTAC
>NW_027176606.1:2142240-2171781 GCF_023349555.1 Cebidichthys violaceus | reverse complement strand
CTTTGCTAATCAGGCAAATTGCAGTTTACATTCATTCAAATTGCATCACTTCATCATTTATCCTGTTGGACTTTTATGTGAAATTGTCATAATTAGCATGTCAGTTCTTGACTTGTCCCAGTGACCTCGAACTTTGACAACCAAAAATCGTATCCGTTTTCTTGACTTGATAATTGCTCCAAATTTGAAGAAAATCAAAAACAAACTTACATTTTAAAACACTACTACGCCCACCGGATGGTATGTCCAGCCTGTAGATTTTATGATTAGGGGGTTGTTTCAGGAAACTGTACCAAACTCCGAGCCGATCAGCATGGCAAGGGGCCTCAAATTCAACAAATACCTGGAATGCATGAAGATGTGAGGAGTAAGAATAACAGGAAGTCTTTTTTAAAGTCATTTAAAACAGACATACTTGTATGTGCTTGTTTATACCTTGTTTAGGAGAGGAAAGAAGTTCCTGACAAACTGCATTTTTTTCAAAGATTCTCTGAGCTCCTTGGCCTCACTCCATGAAATGTTCGTGATGAAGACAGTTTTTGATGCATCATCAACTCCCCGCTGCATCAAGAACAGGAAGTGAACAATCAAAACCAAAAGTTAAAAAGAGCACAGAGACACACAGTTTTTCAAAGTAAAAGACAATATCTTAATTAAGTTTCCTGTATTCCCTTCAACTGTTGACAGATTCCAGTAGTTATGTTAAATGTATTGAGACAGACAAACGCAGGAATTAAAATAAATTCAAAGGCATCTGTACACACAAAAGTTACATTAAGAATCTATTTTAAAGTCCAAGTGTAGCTTAGAAAAAGAAGATGGAATTAAGTGCATGTGTGTGTAGTACTTACAAAACCCAGCCGCTTCATCAGTGCTTGATAAAAGCAGAACTAAAACAGAAATCAGAGTAGGCATTTTTAGAAGACAAAGAACAACCCACCTCACTCATCTAATGTCGATACACTACAGACCCAGAGTGTATACATTTACTTTACAATGCAACTCAGCATTGGCTTCACTTTTGAGACCCAGAGGTGCCCCTTGGTTTTAACCAATGTGCTTGTTTTTATAAATATGCATGTTTTCTCTATTATTTCTCTCGTATTGAATTGACTTCTATAAAAACAGTCAATAAAAGCAGAATAGTGTACGTGCTTACCGGTGCCATTTCACAGCTGTGAGAGACAACATGGAAAGTGAGTTTCAACCCTTTGAAATAAATGCCCTTATGTGCTTTCAATATCTTCAACACATCCTTGAATTTCGGCATAAAGACGAAGGCCTAAAGAAAACCAGAGACACAAATGTATTACTACTTCTATTTACTTGATCAAGGTACTTTTTCATTACTTTTTCACATATTTCAATGTGTTTAAAATCAGTCTCATATAGGCACCAACAGTGTATATATAATAAGCATGCAAAAAATCTCTAGCTAAATTAGTTCACAAATTAACTTAACAAAATTCAAAGGTTGCACAACTCTAAAGAAATGGAAGAAAAAAGGCTTTACAATCACGCAACACAAAAAACACTAAAACACAAACTATTTAACTAAAAAGCAACAACAGCAGAAACATGTGATTGATAAACCGAACCGATGCAGATTCATAGCCTGGTGCCTACCATGCACGTCTGAGGGACAACATAGATGCTGTCTTGTAAATATTGAAAGCCAAATGGCATGAGCAGTTTGGCGAGGTCCTCCTCTGTGTAGCAGCCATCCTGATACTTCGGCAGGTTGGTGATGAGCAACAGCTTTTTTTCAGGTGAAGTAAACTGGGAAAATGAAGGAAAATAAAGTAGGAGAAAGAGGTAAGTAATTACAAGGCATAAATGGTTCATGTTTGTTAATAGAGTCATCATTGCATAAGGAAGATAACCCGCCACCCTTTCTGCTGATTTAAAAACTCTGCTTTAATAAGAACTGTTGCACTGCAGTCATTATCTAATGTCTCGGTGAAGAGCATAGGCATTCTAGCCAGTAGTCCCCGATTGCTCTCTTATTCATATCGTAGACAGGTTTGGGGCTGTTAATGGGTAGTTGAGTTGTGATGGAAAAGCCCTGGTGTCCCAATGCATCTGAACAAAGCGGGGCCAGCCTTATAAATGTGAAAGTCTGCCGCCCATTACAAAAGAAATGGCCGTGGATATTAGTTACATATTGTAACTCCAGATTCTATGAGTATAGGCTCTAAGGATAGCTAGTGGGTATATTCCTTCTACATGGGCCCCACCTCAGTTACACCTTGTGTATAAGTTGAGCTGAGGCCAGACAATCGGCTCCCAACTCTATACTCATAGAACCAGGAGTTACAGTTTGTAACTAACATTGTATTTCGTAGAGGCTTCACCCTCGAAGGCAAACGCTGGTGAGAAAAGGACAAAGTAGGAAAGATGATGGTTATGCAAGTTAACAGTCTAGCATATAGCAGAGGAGGAAAGGGAACAGCTCTATAAGCACAATTCACTTTAAGGCTTTTCAAGACACACAGATTCATTGTACAATATTACGTTCCACAAGCATTAATTCAGGAAATTTGGGTTCATTTTAATGCTTATTTGTGCATCATCTGAGGGCAAAACTGAACCAAAACGGACTTCTTTCATAGCCACTTTTATAGAATAGACCTGTATCCTTATAGCTTCATAGAACTACATGTGTAGATACAGAACTTCATACAAGTGATTTGAGGAAACTTACATTTGGCAAGGTTTTCCACTTGAAGCACGCTGTGAAGGAGAGACAAATTAAATGGGAAACAAATTAGAGAAAGACCGTAAAATTACGATCACATGCAGACATTTTCTTGGATTTCTTACGTATTTTGTGTAGAAACAGGTAGTTTTCTATCATCTCCCCAAAAGTCAGAGGAGGCACAGGCCGCTTGTTGCTAGTGGAAGCCTCCATGGCTGATTCTGCATCTGCTTGTGTCTCCACTGCCATCTCAGGATCTACAGAAGACCACATTTAATTAAGATGAATGTCAGCATTTTGAAAGATCTTCATCATCTGCCCTTCTTTCTTTAGGTACATCTGCTGGATCCAGATTCATACAAAAAGTAACCACGACCCAAAGCCTAACTTTCTACCGATTTCAAACTAACTCTTGAACAATTTCGGAGATATCTTCTAACTAAAAAGAATTGGCGAGGTTCAATGGATAACCCTATGTAAACATATTTTACAAATTCATTGCTTCAGATAAAGAAAAAGGTCTCCAACATACCTTTTTCTATTGTTTCTGTCTGCGCCCCGCCACCTGGCAGCTCTTCCTCCACAGTGGCTTCAGTAGAGCTTCCTGCAGCCTGCTGTGTCATGTGTGAAGCCTCCGTCTTGGTCTCCGGTCCTTGTGCAGTGGACTCTGGTTCTGACGAGGTGCTCTGCTGGAGGTGCGGTACAGCTGTGACAGAGGTTTCTGTAGGCTCTGTATCAACTGTACTCTTAGATGGTTGACTCTCACTGGATGCGTCTGCTGAACTTTCTGGTGCAGCCGCCGTAGATTTTACTTGAAAGTTAAATTCTGTGGGATTGAACAAGTCGTTTGTAATAATAATCTTGCAGGTTAGATGGATGAGCTAAAGGTAACCCTATGCAAACAAAATGTTATACTTATTCACTTCTAATCAGTTCTCTCATAGCTTCAGAATTTTGTACTATATAAGCTAAGTAAACCATTTTTAAAAAGCATTGGAAGAGCTAAAAGAAAATGCATCACCACAAAGCTGACCATGAGGTTGTTTTACTTTGTTCATTAAAGTTGACTCTTTGGAGGTATAAGGTTTTCACAGGCCATACTTCAACATTCTTTGCCATCCATCCATTCAAAAGGTCTCCAACATACCTTTTTCCATTGTTTCTGTCTGCGCCCCTCCACCTGGCAGCTCTTCCTCCACAGTGGCTTCAGTAGAGCTTCCTGCAGCCTGCTGTGTCATGTGTGAAGCCTCCGTCTTGGTCTCCGGTCCTTGTGCAGTGGACTCTGGTTCTGACGAGGTGCTCTGCTGGAGGTGCGGTACAGCTGTGACAGAGGTTTCTGTTGGCTCTGTATCAACTGTACTCTTAGATGGTTGACTCTCATTGGCTTTGTCTGCTGAACCTTCTGGTGCAGCCGCCGAAGTTGTTGGTTTTTCTTCTTCCTCAGCACAACTTCCAACTTCCATTGGCTCCACCACTTCAACTACCAGTTCACCAATCTCCATTGGTTCAGCGACTTTGGCGTCATTTGCTTCATCAAGTTCTTTTTCAAGGACTTTTTCTACAACCATGGCTGTGTCTTTTGCCACAGCTTCTTGAACCTTGGTTTCAGATTCTTTTGGTTTGGATTTGTCTACATCAGGCTGATTTTCTGGAGTTGTGGACTTGGATCCTGGTGATGTATTTTGCTTTATCACAGCCTTTCTCACGGGCCTTCTCCCACGTCCCTTCACAGGCAACTTTCCTGTTTTTATCATTTTATTTGTCGGCTTGCCTGGGACGATTTTTGTTTTTGAAACCCAGACTTTTGCTTGAGTTGCTGAGCCTTTAGCTGCACTTTTCTGGAGTTTGCCTGTTGTAGCTCTTTTGGCTCCAGAAGGTGAAGATGGAGGCTTTTTAGGAAGATGAATTGGAGGCTTGTCAGATGTAGGGAGAAGGGCCTTTCTTGTGGCAGTGGAAGTGGTTTGAGGTGTGGAGACGCTGAACGTGGAAGGTTTTCTGTTAACAAAAGAGAGTTACATGGGTCATGTAGGAGGAAATGGAGAAATTCAAGGTTCAAGGCACAAAGTCAATGTCACAGTTTCAAGTGGTCTTCACTATAAAATAATACTATACTTCACAGGTTGAGATCCTGGAATGACGTTTACTCAATTCCCACAAAAATGGAGGCTGATTTTTTGACAATATGTACATTTCCCTAAAAGTGCCATTTTTCCCCCGACTGAGGACACACATTTTGGCAGCAACTGAATATTTATAGTAATATATTGACAAAAACAAGTTAATCACTGTTGAAAAGAGGTCTGTGTGAAACATATCTTACTTCAGGGGAGGCTTATTTTGCTCCTTCTCCTGGGAACCAAAGAAAAGAGACAAGTTACTTCAGATTAATCTGCTAATTGACAGTTTGACAACTAGGGCTGTTGAAGGGAATTTCAGGAGTTGAATCTAATTTGAAAAGTAAAAAGAAAATTATAGGGAATGAAATTTGAATGGGAAGGTTGACCGTCCTGCTGACAACACCACAGCCGACATATATTATTATGTATATTTCCCAGAGACAGAGAAAGAAAAGACAAAAAGTGTAATAATACCTTTCCTCCAACAACAGTGATTCGATTTCCTTTCACATCGAGGCTCTTTAGGCTCTTCAATTTTTTTGCGTCTTCCTCTTTCTCGAATCTCACGATTGCCTACATGTGCACACACACAAACATACATATCTGTGCGTTACTACAACCATCAGGACCATATACTCACACCAAACGTTGACAGCTCACCACCACTAACTGTTTCATCTTGGAATCTGCTAGTCTGCTAGGGACAATGTACATGGCGGTCACATTAGTGTTGGATATTTTTGATGTAATTTTCACGTTAAAATTGACTTTTTTAACATCGCTGATGTTAAGAAATTGTTCCTGTGCAGATTTGCATGACGCATCATGTTCTCAGTGAACATAAGCATGTGTCTGGGCCTGCATACAGCTTTCTGGGCCTGAAGGGTGGATTGTGAAGATGTAGCTAACAGCACTATATTTTGAATAGTAAGAAAAGGCAAAGCATCAGCAGATACAAGACTCTCTCTATACATACCTTCTGTGCGGACCGGAACATTACAACTGACTTGGTTTTTCCAAAGTTCTTTATAGCAGCCAACAATTCATTGTGAGAGACGTAATTATAAACCCCCTCCAGTTTCACCTCGGTTGGTAGCGAAGATTCATCAGTCTGAGCAAAGAGAGAGAAAAACACAAACGTTTAGACCAAATATAATGCATCTGTGTTGTTTTTTGAGTTCAGTGTATTTACATCAGGGACCATGTACAAAAATACATTAATCTCAAAAGAGAGAAGCGATGTTTGTGGAAGAACTTGCCTCGCTCTTTTGCAGACGGGGAGTTGCTTTAGAAGGCTTTTTGGTGGAGGAGGAGGCAGAAGACGAGGAGGGCTTTCCTCCAACGGAAGCGGAGGAGGATGACGATGTGGACTTCATCTTGGCTAGCTCGGCTATTAAGGCGGGAGCCAGAGTTTTAACCACAGTCTCCAGGTCAGACTGTTTTGACAGAGACTGGACAGCTAGAGGGACAAAGACAAAAACGAGTGTCAGACAACATTGCAGTGTGTTGGTGGTTGCGAAGTCTCAAACTGCATCTCTATTGTAAGATGAAAACATTTAGAGTTAAAGATCGTCAAATCATGAAGAAACCACAAAAATAACAGGTTGTATTGGTGGCATTCACCTGTACATTGCGCGTTAACAGATGCAGGTACGCTTCGACACAAAATAAGTCTTTAAACACGGTGTTAAGTTGTTAAGATGTTGGCAACTTCTCAAACCTGATGTTTCCAGTAGTTTCTTAACCAAGTTGTCTGTATTGTTCGACTTTCGTTTGGGCGATCGTCTCTCGTTGCTCCTCCTTGTTGGCGACCATCTCTCGTCGCTTCTTCTCGATGGCGATTGTATCTCGTCGCTCCTCCTTGGCGGCGATCGTCTCTCGTTGTTCCACCTAGGAGATGATCGTCTCTCACGGCTCCTCTTCGGAGACGACCATCTATCGTCTCTTCTCCTTGGTGGAGATTGTCTCTCAGGGCTTCTTGAACGCGGCCAATAGCGGGAGGAAGTAGGGCGGTCATACCGCGGGGAAGGGGAACGAGACCTGGACCTGGTAAAAGTTCAGATCAAATCTAATGACAATCTTAAAAATATAAAGTTTTGATTGTTCAAGGGGGGACTAAATTTAAAGAGGTTAAAATGCTGATGCAGATATTTTAAAAGGTTCTGCAGGAACACATTTGGTCATTTCACTTATTGCTCGTTTTAGAATTTATGCATCACAGACCTGCGAGTGAATCTGGAGCTGTACGGCGATTGTGATCGCCGACTCTGTCTTTCCTGTCTGCCCTCTGAGCGGTGGTACCGACGGGGACTAGGCGAGCGGCTTCCATGTCTGGCTTCCTGACGATGCTGGGAAGTCTGTGAAGAGGCTGAGGGTGAGGGCTTGGCATCTTTACCTGCAGCACTGAAGAGAGCAATGGATGGGAAAAGCATAAGGAAAGCAAAGTTTTCCAAAATCAATAGGGTACTGGTTCACAAACTGATCGTGGTTGCAACATGTTTGATGGATCCGGATGGATTTTAGCCCTGAATTGGTCGAATAGGGCAACATTTTTGAGGGGGGTCATGACGCCTGACCAATCACCCGAACGACCAGTTTCCAGTCTGATTTCCAACAATGCTGCTGTCAAAATATCTGTTACAAACTGTAGTGAGCTTGTTTTAATACTGATGGAATCGTATTTTAATCTTAAGACTGCTTGTACAATTGTCCAGGTATGAACAATTGGTGGATTCTTACCATGCCACTTTGTGATCGTGCAGAAAGACCAATTAAAATGTGTTGTGTGAGTTAACGCGACGTACATGAACAGTAAAATGACAGTGTCGGCCAAGCTTAACAAATTTACCTGAGTGCAATCTCACCATCCCACTCCGGGTATCTGTTGAAAACAAACACAAATGAAACATCTATTAAAAACAGCAAAGAGGCCACATGTTTACAAAACAGCCAAAGGTTTCTGCGGTGAGGTAGGCAGTCATAAAGCAGTTGAACTGAAGTAATGCTCATAATGTTGGAGAGCATCACAAAATAGTACGGGTTCTGCAGAATAGAACTCCAGAACAACCAGAGGAGGTACCTTAAAGAACCAAATATGAACCCTGACAGAAGTTGAACTAGCTTGGCAAAAGGCAATGGTTATTGAAAAGTAACAAGATCTTGACGAGGAAAAGTTAAAAGAAGAAACACTGACTGTTTTCGGAGGACTTTGCAGCTCTCAAGGTGACAGCTGCTGTTCTGGTGGGAGATCCAATCCTAGTAGTCGGAACAACAAACAGCATTAGATAGACCTCACTATCATCACAACTGCTATCAGCTATCAATATCAACTCATTTATGTGATTGTCTGACAACAGATATCTTTTATTCAACATTACAGCAGCGATAAAGAAACAGCTCCTCCTCTTTGTTGGTCTGTTGAGTCTCTCAAGTCCAAGTGTCCAATTCAATTTCTCTGCTATTGTGTACACAGTTTGTGGTGATGTGTGTTGATATAAAAAGAGTCTTTACAGCAGTCACCTGAAGAACAAGAACAACCTTGAGCCCAAGTGAAGAGTTGCATTATTCGCCAGCAGTAAATAAAGAGTTTAAATCAAGTAGTGAGAAGTACATGCGTAGTACATGGATTAAATCCTTTAGAGATGTTGGCAGCTCTTTTCTTTATAATCACAGCAGACCTTGGTCAACTTTGAGTGCAAGAGCAACAACTCATTATCATGACATATAACAAACACAGGAGTGCCAATACAAGCAACCAAAACTAAGCTTTCTTCTTGGGTTCTTGGTAGTGCGATGTCTGGTTCTTCAGTCTTGTGCTCTGGAGTCGGCAGGAAGATGTGGAAACTGGGAAGAGGAGGGGCTTGGTGGGTTTTTTTTGTTAAAATTTGACAAAATGTGAAATGTCCCAAAAGGACAGATGGTCGAACAAAATCTTGCTGATTGTGTGGTTTATGGAGTATGATGCTGATGACTTCAGGTTCATGGTTGGAAATGTTTTGTACAAAAAAGGGAGCTTGGCTTCATAATAATATTACATGTATACCAATATTACAAAAATGTATATCTACTGTTCGATATGAAATGAATTGATGTAACAAAGTGTATTACTGTATAGCTCCAATGGTAAGAATAAAAAGAAACAAATTACACAACTAGGGATGCACTGACCTAACTTTTTCAGACCTAATACCGATACCTTGACTTTGGATATTGGCCGATACGGAGTACTAATCCGATACCAATGTTTGGCTCACTGTGTGGAGGTGATTGGGATCATTATTTTAAGTGTAAGGCAACATCAGGCTTGACCTTAACATTGCGTCCCTAACTTTGTTAAATTTAAATGTACTAAAATGTTATTTAAAAAAAATAATGGTATCCAATATCAGTATAGGAATCAGTGCATCTCTACAACAACTAACAACTGTTTCGTTGTATTTTAACTGAATACACAATCCAGAAAAAAAAAAGAAAAAAAAAACTGAGAAAGAAGGAAAACAGTCCTCTTCTATCATCCTTTGATGCTCTAGTTCTTCAGATGTGCAGATTCTTGCTGGTCAGGTCTTCTAAGCCCGTTGTTCCATTTTCAACAACCGTCCCAGGAGTTGTTTGCGTATGGTTGAATCAAATTATGCTTCAGTCATTCGTCATAATGGTGATAGTCGTATACCAAAGACCTTGATCTTTATCTGTCTAAACATGACAATGATGTACTCACAACAGTTTTAAGTCAGTGAAATCGCATGTAAATCAAACATTGTATTGTAAACTTCAATTACAGATTAACAAAAAACAGTTAGCGGTGACTGGCATCCTCGGAGCTTTTTGGTCAAAAAATATTTAGTTTGAAGTACATTCAAATTGGTTAATGTAAAAAAGAAAAGAAATCACACCCAAAGATTGAAATCCAACCTTGTTTCAATATTTTACATAAATCCTTTCACATAGGCTTGAAAGTATCGCCCTTAACACCCCTTAGTTTGCCCAAAAAGGAAAAAATGTAACAATAAAAAATAAAATTTCAGAATGAAAAAAAGAACAAACATTTTAGATACTGAAATAAAAAGCCCACAATTCTCGTAAGGGAGGGAGAACAGAGTGCAGACTTCCACTCACCTTCATGCGATGACATTCTCTGTTACACAGACAACAGGTATGTGGAAAGATTCTCGGTGAGGCCGCTGCATAATCATGCATCATGGCCGCTGTTGGCAGGCCCTTGGAGGCTGCAGCCTTTGTCGGAGGCTGCCTGTTGGAAGGTGGCATCGTCCCATGGATGAAGCCCATCAGATCTGGGATTGGCTGAGGCAGAGGTGGAGGACTAACGATGGGGGGAGGACCACCAGGAATGAACACCGGACGCTGCATGGCATCAGTGATGCTGGGCATGTGAGATGCAGGGGGAACTGACTTTGCAGCAGGAAAAAATGGAGGCCACATGGCTTGTGATACTGGCTGCTTCGGTTGCTGCTGCATGGGCTGCTGCTGTGTCTGCTGCACCATCTGCATCTGCATCTGCTGTGTTTGCTGCACCGGCTGCTTCTGCATCTGCTGCTGCGTTTGCTGCACCGGCTCCTTCTGGATCTGTTGCACCGGCTGCTTCTGCATCTGCTGCTGTGTCTGCTCCTTTTTCCTCTGCTCAGCAATGGTTGACCCTTGTCCTGGGGTTTTACTCTGGTTCTTATTACCTCTGGTGTCATTACTGCCAATGAGCACAAGGCCAGGTCTACCGGGATGCACACCACGGAACAAAGTGCAGGGTGGTTGGGTTTTCGTTGTTGACTGGCAATCTGCCTCTGGTTCTTTCAAAGGAACGGGTTTGGAGGCTTCAGACTTGACAACTCTGATGTCCGTATCTTTCCGATAGAAAGGGTTGGCGATTGTTGGGGTTTGCAATCGGTTAGGCTGATCATTGCTTGGGGGAGCAACAAAGCTCGGTGTTGAACTGTGTAACGAGCTGAAACTGGAAACGGAACTTGCCTGGTCACGAGAAAAACCCAAGGCACTGCTTTTCACCTCTGTTTTTGGCATTGGTTCTCGACCGTGTCTGCTACTACTGTAAGTGTCCATCGGCAACATACTTCCACTCCCACCGCTGTTATCTCTACTGCCGCTGGTCCTTCCAATCTCTTCCCCAGCCCCTCCAGTATATTTGCCTGTATGTCCATAGTCAATCACATTACTCGGCTGGCGAACAGCCGGCAATATTTCCTCCTGGCGCATGCCTGCCCCTCCAGAATGACTCATTCTGGAGGATTGGGGTTCGGGACGGGGTATTGACTGAGCCGCAGTCGTAGCTCTCTTGGTCTTCTCAAGGCGAATTTGCCGTAAGATGAACGGCAGGTTAGCAGGGGTGATCTGGTCTTCAGGGTATGAGATGAGATGTTCCAAGTCCTCTTTTTCAAGTCCAAAATGCACAAGGATGTTAGAAGCTGACTCAGAGGTGTACTTTTGTCGATTGGGCTCTGTAGGGGTTGCAGGCTTGTCCGGAGGGGGTTTGTCAAAATCACCTAACCCCGGAATGGACGGCATATCACGTTCTCTGTCACTGGAAGCATTAAACCTACCATCAACACCGCTTGCATAGTTAGACGAAGCAGACGATGAATAAAATGTAGAGGGTTCATTGGCAGTGGGCCTTTTGTAGTTCGATGACCAGTCCAAAGAGCTACTGCCACTTTCAACTCCCGGGTATCTTTGTCCTAAATAGGCAGAGGTTGAGGATGTTGGGTAGGAGACCATCCCTGAGCCTGAGGAGAGAAGTTCCCTTTGAGTGCCAGTAAAGCGAGAGTCTATGGGCTGCTGCATTGGTTTGCCAAGAAGCCTCACCTCTTCTCTGGCTCTACTAATATGCATGTCTATAGACCTCTCCATGTTCTCGTCTATTGTGGCCCTACTCGGTTCAGGCCTGTAGCTCATCGACTGAGGCAGCAGCGGCTGAGTTATTCCCCCAGAGTTGGCAGAAGTCACAGAAGAAGTTCCAGGAGAGCTGAAGCTGGACCCAGGTCCAAGGCGAGAAGATACCGTCCGAGGGTCCTTCTCTGCCGGTCCACCGGAGAGTCCATACTGCCCCTGGGTGGCTCTTTGGTTCCCAGAGGCATAGGGGTTGTACAGGGGATGGGACATGGTGTTTGCAATCTTCAGAAGGTGAAGGAGATTGATGGCCGCAACAGTTGGGGAGGGGGGCGTTGTGGGTATGTAGTTTGCGGCTCGGCTGCCAACAGCGAGAGCGTTGTTTATCTGCGTCACTGCTAGCTGGGCTTTCAGTTGAGCCAGCCGCAAGGAGGCAGCCTGCTGGCCGAGCAGGAGTGAGCTCCTGTGGAGCCCTCCAAGCAAGGGGCTTGTTAGGGGCCGTGGAGTAGGAGAAGGGGCACAACGCTCCGATAGCAACGCAAAGCTGAAAAGTAAAAAAAACAACAACAACAAAACAAACAAAGGATGGGGTTATTGAATGGGACTGGACTTCAGCTTCTTGGATGGGTAAAATCCATCATCTGGATCGTCTTGTCTTGAAGTCGTCCACTCTGGTGCTGTAGGACACGCATTAATTCAGTCTATTTCACTTCTGAGTCTTCACTAGCAAGAAAGAACAGGGAAGGCAAAAGGCAACAAAACATAGATAACAATAGAAAACAAGGTCACTGGACACATCCAGAACAGACACAAACTCATTTATTTTTTTCCATGTTGTATCTCTGGTGGAAACAGTGGATTGAGACTGGCACCAGCAGACAACGCACATGGCAAAATTGTAACAGACCAGAACCGCAATTTCCATTTCAGGAGGTGACATTAGATCATACCAAAAGGTTCAGACAATCCTGAAAACACTGCAGTTAATGCTGATAGTGTACGACTCACAACATTGAACACTATACAGTAAGTAGTAAGTCATTTCAGACACACCGTAAAAACAAACAAAAACAAGTGTTGAGGTCTAGATTAAGGCTACATCCACACATTTTAAAATAATAACGAGCTACGTCCACAGGCCTGAAAACAAATATCACATCACTATTCACGTAAACTGGGCAGTATTACAGTACTCTACCAATAAAAGGTCTGTGTTGATACTTAAAATCTTCCTTTTGATACTCAAACAGACAGACCCAATACCGATACCTTGGCTTTGAATATTGGCCGATACAGAGTACTAATCCGATACCAATGTTTTATTGGGATCATTCTTTCAAGTTTTATTTTTCAAACTTTGTTACAAGGCTGCTGCTCTCTCTCTCTCTCTCTCTCTCTCTCTCTCTCTCTCTCTCTCTCTCTCTCTTTTTAATCAAAGTTTTATGGCTTCTGGCAGCGTGACGAATCAGGGACGGACACGTAATGACTGAGTGGTGCGGACGCTCGGCATAAACGTAGCAAAAGATATGCGCTTCAAAGCGGAAACGTAGCTGTGTGGATGTAGCCCTAAGGCAACGTTCAGACTGACTTTAGGTATGCCTTAAAAACTTCAGCCAAAGAAGCAGCAGGAGTGCTAATGCAAAAAAAAAACAACGCAGGATTGAGCTGAACAAATTGCTATGTCATCAAGCAAAGCGCTGCAGTGAGCTATCAAATGTATGCAAATGATTTACTAAATGAACATCATGCTGTTTTGAAGAAGACTTGAAACTAGAGATTGAGACCATAAACTCATGTTTACAATGTTTACTGAGGTAATAAATCAAGAGAGAAGTAGAGTCATTTTAGACTATACAACCAGAGGAGTCGCCCCCTGGTGGACACTAGAGAGAATGCAAGTTTTAAGACACTTCGGCTTCATTCGGCAGAACCAGAAGTTGCCGCCTGCTTCCACCTTGTGTCGCCGTCTGAATTTGGTGAATTTCATTAGGTTTACGTCGTATTTCATGTCTTGGGAATAACTACTATCGGTCTTTCTCATTCCCCGATTTGTTCCTTGCTCGATTTCTTTCCTCAACTCCTCGCGTCTTAGTCCCGCCCATGGGAGATACAAGAGGAGGAGAAACAAGGAGGGTAAACGTAAAGGATTATAGCGGTTGAATTGGATGTAGCCTACATTCAGTAAAAAGTATCGGGTGAATGTCATTAAGAAATGTGGTTAGAACAGAGCCTTATAGGGAGCTACATAGACTGAATGGCAGAAAGTCTGATTTGAGCTTAAATATATAAAATGTACGAACCCAAAAAGGAACATTTGTTACATTTGAAGAGTCCAGTGGTTTGAGATCACCACAGCTGTGTGTCACGCCGCTTGTATTTGTTTACGTGTGCCGAAAACACCTAACCCTTAGGACACACCTTAGTTTCCTTCACCAAGCCTCCTAGTTCCTCGCCCCTCGAGATGCTTTTTTAGGAATTGGGATGAGATCGATTTCCGGGTCACAAGCCGGAGGATCGTGAAGGCAACACAATCGGGAAATGATAAAGACCCTATGAGTGTAATTAACTCATATCAGGGCTTTGTTTTGCAAATGTATAAATGCGTATTGGCTGCAGAACTATCCCCAAAACATGCGCAATCTACTGCCAACCTCACCAGAGCCCTGTGCATAACGTTATATACACATCAACGCTGTCTTTCAGCCGTTACTGCCCAAACAGAGCTAATATGGCTAAACTTGCCTTGCTACTGCTAGCGTGCACTAGCGGAAGTCTTCGTGAGGGCCCGGTTACAAACAAACGTTTAACGCGGTTTGCTTCGCTCTCTACTTGTAAAAACAACGTTTCTTGTGTATCATACCTTCCGTTATTTGTGAATAGTTCACGTCTCTGGTGTTTTCAAACTCATCTTCGTGATGTTTGCAGGAAGCTACTCCAGAACGAAACTGTGCACTACCGGTTTCAGTGTCAAGCCTTCAAAGTAAAAGCGCGGACGTTACAAGTTAAACCGAAGCTGAAATGATCAGTTAGTTCTCAATTAATTCACTTTATGTCGGTTAGGTTGATATTTATGAGAGTATATTCGTCGTAAAAGTCCTGTTTTTAACACGTAATCATTGTTACAGAACTTCTTGTCCATATATTTGGGTTTCACAAGTCGTGTTATGTAATAATCCGGTAATATTTCGAAACCAGGGCCACCGAAATAAAATACATTTTAATTTTTCTACAAGTTCATACAAATAAACGAATAAATGCTGCTTTATTTCCTGTCCTCGTTAAATGAAGAAGGGTGTGAAAAGCAGAGAGGATACGTGTGTATTGTCATTATTCTGCCACACAGCGGCGCTATTCTCACATAAATTCGGTTAATACATTTATATATAGGCTCGTAATGGTGTTTTAAACACTGTATGGGTGGTGATCAAGCAGTTTTCTGTTTCTAAATTATACATTAATTAAGAATATATCAACACCCCGCCTCCCTCTCAAATACATCAGATAAAGTCAAAAACAGATGCGTGGATAAGTAACTTAAAAATACTATATTATTAACATCTATACAAGTGAAAACGAAAATACAAGATAAAAGGTGCTAAATGCTAAATGCAGTAACATGAATATTAACAACAGTATAATGTGTTTTGAGACACAAATGAAGTGAAATTAAAGGAGCAGTGTAGTTGTATAGGAACGTCCTTTTTTAGGGTTGCAGCATATTTAGTCTTTCATAATAAAAAGCTATTGACGACACAGACTGCTGAGTCAACAGTTTATTCAAATGTGACGGTGACTATTTGCATGAAAGGATCTTTCTCTGGTGGGGATTGCATCAAATTAATAATACATCCCCTTCATCCCTTCTCCCTGACCACAGGGCTTAACACCTGACCACGACACAACAGCTGACTCTGTGTGTGTGTGTGTGTGTGTGTGTGTGTGTGTGTTTATTTTAGGCTGTCATCGCTACCCTGACAGAGGCACGTGGCGGTAACCTCACCAAACACACAGATTTAGCTATTAAATGGATTTTTATCACCAATGTGGTTGAATTTATTCAACAGCACACTCATCAGAACACAAAACATTCGTTTTTATTTGCTTTCATCCCTTAAATATAACCTTCAAAGTACAGTGTGTCTTGCAGCTAAGTAAACTTTTGAGGTACTTGTACTTTACTTGAGTATTTTCAACGTTATATTTCTACTCCACTAGGTAAATACTGTACTTTTTAGTCTCGTACATCTCAGAGGTAAATATTGTACTTTTTACTTTTGACCTCTTATGGATGGAGTTCTCAGATCTTGTATTTAAGTAATAAAAAAATGTGAAAAGAAAGTTAAAAGTAACAATACTGCAGTGTGGAAATCCTCAGTTACTAGTAAAAGTTATACATTCAACTTTTTACTGAAGTCAAAGTATAAGTCAAATATACATAAAGTACCAAAAATAAACTATTATTTGAGAACAATCTCACTGGATTATACGTATTGATGCATCATTGTGTTCATAGGTTTAATGTTGCAGCTGGTAAAGGTGGAGATCATTTTAAATATTTAATATACTGCTGGGTAGCTTGTGATTTTCCACCCCAGTTATCAATAAAGTTCAGTCATTTCAAACATACAATAAAACATTTAATTTATTTATTGATTAAACTTTGTGACATGAATTTGACTCTGAAAAGTAAAAAGTACAACATTTCTCTCTGGGATGTATTTAGTAGCATACAATGAAAATACTCAAGTAATGTACAAGTGGCTCAAAACTGTACTTAAGTGCAATTCTTGAGTACATGTTGCTAATGCTAAATGCTACATTCCACCACCGAACATGCTGAAGTATTGAGATAATCTAAAAAACAGTGAGTTTCACATTGTAGCAATGATACCCAGGATGTTTAGCTGTGATGCTAATGATGATCAGTGTTTACACACACACACATACACACACACACACACACACACACACACACACACACACACACATCTGTTTCCCCACAAGAATGTTTAGCATCTACTTTCCCCGCCCAATAACTCAAGGTCAGATCCTCTCGAATGATCTCAGCACTTCTGGCTGGAGGTAACCGGACCCCGCATCAGTGACGACGGACAGCGGCCGCCGTCAAGACTGATGAGGAATTTGAAATTAGTATCTGTCTTCAACCGGTGGAAATTTTGAGAAAAAAACCCCTCATGGCTCCTATTTCCTCAACTCGGCAAAAGGGAAGATGTCTGAGCAAGGCACCTGTCCTTCAGCCTACCAAACATAGCACACTGGTTGTACTGGGCAGTTGAATAAAGTAAAGTATTGTATTTGTATGAAACGTTTTCTGACTCACTTTGTCTTAAAACTTGCATTCTCTCTAATGGCCATTAGGGGGCGACTTGGGTTGCAAAAAGAAATCTGGTTGTATAGAAGTCTAGTCTAAAATGACTCTACTTCCCTCTTGATTTATTCCCTCAGTAAACATTGTAAACATGAGTTTATGGTCTCAATCTCTAGTTTCCAGTCTTCTTCAATACAGCATGATGTTCATTTAGTAGATTTTAGTCCATTTAGAGTAAAATTGATGATAAAGCAGGGGATGCTTTAGGGCGGGGCTACCTTGTGATTGACAGGTCGCTACTACGGCGTTGTTCAGTGTTCAGTTGTACTAAAAGACATTCTAAGAAGACGTTTAAAGCATGGTTGCCAAAATTAGCATACCAATCAATATCACAGTAAATGAGAATTACGGATGCATCATGCTAACCAAGCTAGCTAGCTAGTGTTAGCTGGTAGCTTAAGGCTTGCTATGCTAACGGTACCTGGCCCCACCAGGCCTCGCTCCTACCTCTCGTCCAAAAATGGTCACATCTGGTTCCAAAAAAGCAAGATGGCAACGAACAAAATGCCAAACTCAAGGCTTCAAAACGGTGGACAAAACAAACCAATGGGGGACGTCACAGCGACGATGTCAACTTCTTTTATACAGTTTATGACTGTTGCATGCTGTAAAAAAAAACGTTTTGGAAATGTAAAGACAAAAGCTGCATACAAATTCACCCCCCAAAAAGTAATTCAGTGGTTACAAGCAAGTTGTAAAAAACAAAAATGTCCATAACCCAATATGAAATTATGGCAATTTGTTTGTAAATGGGGGAACTGATCTATAAAATCAGAACAACTGCTTTTATGACAACCCCCATCCTGTCCCACACATTGACATTCCACGTATCGCGTTGTCTGAAAAAACTATAATGCCAACTTTTTTTCTGCCGACAGGGTTGTTTTAGGCCACAGATGTGAAATATATGAACAACATGTGATATTTGCATGCATTGTTTTATATCCGGGGTCAGGGTTAGTTTGCTATTTGGTGTTTTCAGTGTGAAAGACATCGTGGCCACAAGTGGTAAATACAGAATAATGATGAATGTTAAAACATTGAGCAAAAGTAGAGAAGAGTCATAAAGTCAGTGGTCTGTTACACAACAATGACACTAGTACATGTACAGGATTAAGCACAGGTGTCTTGTATCCTCTTTCAAACGAGTTATTGGCTCTATGTTCTGAGCAACACAAATGTTAGTTAGTCTTATGTGGTTTGATCAGCTTTCTATTTCTGATTTGTTTTTCCCATGCTTGGGCATCTTATTTCCCCTTTGTAAATGATGAAACTTATCCATCACCACTTTGCAGATTTTTTTATTATAGTCATTAGCTTTCTCTGGGACACTTAAAACCCTAATTATCGCTCTTTCTAGCTGCCCACCCGGCCTCGTTGGCCTCACAGCTTCCAGCTTATGTCGTAGCGGCTCCTGGCAGTCCCTGTGCCCTCGGTGTCTCGCCCAGCGACAGACAGTTGGGTGTGAACCATCATGCAACAGGGGACGGGAAGTGCACACGGTAACCCACACCGGCTGCACATGTCAGGGTCATAAATATCTCCGCAGCGTCGGTGGCTTAATGCGCTTTCATATTTTTGATGGATGATTTGAAGGAGACGGAGAAAGGGGTACAAGGACGACGGGTTAAAATTTAAATTCATTAAAAGTCTTCAAGCAGATTTTAACTTCTGTTTTATGTTTTACTTTCTTACACAATATTCACAAATCTTTCATTTCATCAATATTTTGTTATATTATTTTGGCAGAGGTGATGTATAAGCTTCTGCCTGCTTGTTATATTGTTTTAATGTCCTTTAATTAAAAAGAAGAAGAAAAAAAAAACGTAGTCAAAAAATGAACTGTCAGCAAATTTGTCAGGCAGATTTGGGGAAGGCCCAGTCACTGGACCTTTTCAGGGGGCCCAGACATTTCTGTGAGCCGGGCCTGCTCGTCTTTCAGTCAATTTGTCATCACAGTGTATTCCCTGTGTGTGTGTGTCCGTGTTGCCTGTGTGTGTGTGTGTGTGTGTGTGTGTGTGTCTTTACGTGTGCGTTCGTGAGTGGTGTAGATACTGCGTGAGCGGCTGCCCTCCTCTGAGGAGCAGTTATCAAAAGGCTCTAATAAAATGAATCACCGCCAGCTCAAACACAGATGCAGCCACTCAGCACCACCAGGCCTCGACATCCATGTGTGTGTGTGTGTGTGTGTGTGTGTGTGTGTGTGTGTGTGTGTGTGTGTGTGTGAATGACATGGCACTTCTTGATTTTAAATATGTTTCAGTGTCCTTACGGATTAATCTGCTGAGTTTTTTCTCCATCAATTGATCGATTGACTGTTTGGTTTTTGAAAATAGTGAAAGCAGTGAGAATTATTGTCACAATTAAGCCCAAAAGTGACACCTCACACGATATTTGTTCAGTCCAAACCTCAACGTTATTACTAACACATTAACATTAGTAACAATATTACAAAGAAAAGCAGAAAATCTTCACGTTTGTGAAACTGGAACCATGAAAACATTTTACATGAAAAATGACTTAAACAATTCAAATGCTTAGCGTGCAAAAATCTGACTTCGTTGAAGTAACCAAAGCTGTCGAATAAACGTAGTGGAGTGAAAAGTACAATATTTCCCTCTGAGACGTAGTGGAGTAGAAGTAGAAAGTGGTATGAAAAGAAAAGAGTCCAGTAAAGTACAAGTACCTGAAACCTGTCATTACTTGTAAGCACTAGAGTGAATGTATTTAGTTCCCTTCCACTCCTTGGTCGGTAGCTTTTTCACCGGAGCGTTCCTTTAAATGCCACTTGAGCAAATACGAGAGACATTACGTGACCACATGCAAATGTAGAATCTCAGAAATATTTTCTCCCTGACTTCATAGGAGCTCGAATGAGACGGACAGCTGAATGTGACAGTGATACTGCAACATGTAGCGCGGCGTGAATATGTGTGCGTGGCTCTAGTTCAAGTTACATCATCACACCTCGGCTTCATTTACAGCTGAGGAGGGTTTTCATCACCATCGAGGTTTGTGTCGTTCTGTCTCAGACTCCACAATCTACGTGACACCGGATCAACTGATACGGTGAGCTGGCTTCAAGAGTTCCACTATTTTAGGAGAAATTATTCAGAAGTTTGTAACCTCCTGCACACCAAAGCTCGATTGTGTCCAGTCAGACGTCTGAGAGGACTACTTTGTGTTTGGTGGAACAAAGACAGAGGCCTACATGTAAAACTAAAAGCCGAAACTGTGGAACTGCGCCAAACTCCCCATCAGGTGTTAAAATCTCTCTTATGTGTGAGATTTGGTTCAAACCACGACACTGGTGCCTGATTGGACGAGAGCCACGGGAACCCCAGGGAGTCCCCTGTGACACAGCCATGATGTCACCAAGGATATATATATCTATATATATAGATATATATCTATATATATAGATCTATATATATATTGGCGCCTACATTCACCCTCCACCCTTTCTTCTTCTTCTCAAACTAACCCACACACACACTTACAGACACATATACGGCGTTACACTTATTTCATACACATGTGGCGTGTAAGCTTGGCCTCCATTGTGTGACTTGTTTCCTTGCCTGACATAACCATTACATGACTACGGCCGCCATCTTGCTGTCTTTTTCTTTTTGTTAAACGATTAGTTAGGTTTAGACAACAAAAGTACTTTGTTAAAAGGTTAGAAAAAAACAATGGTTTGTGTTAAAATAATCACGTAACAATACAACATTACAATGTAACGTTATAATGTAACGTTACACTGTAACATTATAATGTAACATTACAATGTAACATTACAAAATAACATTACAATGTAACATTACAATGTAACATTAGAATGTAACATTACAATGTAACGTGACAATGTAACGTGACAATGTAACGTAACAATGTAACGTAACAATGTAACGTAATAATTATAACTACTGTAAATAAATAACAACAAGAAGAAGGGCATCAATATAACAGCTGATTCAACATTTTTAGATTATATGAACAATAAATTAAACTGAGTTTAAAAAAAAGGTAATACAGAGATAAGGAAGGACACCGATTTATTTTACATATTAGAAGATGAAGAAAAAATGTCATAAATGACCTGTAAAAGTGTGAATAAGTGTCTTTCTTGAACTTGTGCAGATATACTCTAAATTTAAAATGTGTTTTGAGCAACAAAAACAAAAAGTATCTTATAATTTTCTCTTGTCCTGCCTTTCTGCCTTCTCGCTTTTATTCTCTCTCACACACACAATTTAAAAATCATGTCAGTGACTTGCGGCTTCGTACGATGACGTCCTGTCCACATTCGTCACACTTAAGAACTCGATTCTGAGGCTGGACTGGCTGGTTGACCCAGAAACTCTTTTCACAACTGGATGAGCTAATGGAGTCCAACACAAAGTGACCTGTTGCCAGGAGCTCGCTCTCACAATGCTAACGGTTCACGAGTCTGTGGTTCATGAAACAAATCTAAACTGAAGTGACTTTATTTCTTAAACACCATACATGTAACCTGATGCTGGGGATGTCTCAGTTCACTGAATCATTTCTTGCTTTCAAACTCTACGCTTAGAATAAAAACAAGCAAAAACCAGCGAGACTGGAGGAAGATGACATAAAACAAGGTCACTGACTAAACGAGGCAGGAGTGTGTTTACACTAAAGATAAAGAGAGAAGAAGATATGATAAGCAATCGTCCCACATGGAGGTAAAGCAGCAGCTGCACTTTTAAACGCGCCTGTTCTCTCTTTTTGTAACACACGCTGTGTTAACCACACCTGTCACGCTGTAAAAATCAAAACCCTCTCAGAAATTTACGAGGTGTTCGGTCATATTGTGAGTGTGCACTGTAGGCCAAATGTGTGTGTGTGTGTGTGTGTGTGTGTGTGTGTGTGTGTGTGTGTGTGTGTGTGTGTGAAGTTGTCAAAGTCAGCATGTTTTTGAAATTAAGGTGCCTTTAATGTATCATTTAAAGCTCATAATACCACGGATCATATTACTGTGTGTAATGTGTAAAATGATCACTCTGCAGTTCTCTTCCTCGTCTATGAAGCGTTTTAGCATCTTTCAGCTCCTTCATTTTTGTTTTTTTTGGCCCACAGATGTACTGTTTTGGTGTATTTTCACTGCTCTCATCAACCCCCATTCTGGTCGAACCAACAAATTAGCAGCTCGCTGGTGAACCTAGTGGAGCATTGGGCAGCTAAAGAGACAAGATATTTCAGTCAGCAGTTGGTGGAAGACTCCAAATGAATGCTAAGGCCTTTGCTGGATCTGTTACAACTGTATTTATTAACACATTCGCCACATCTGATAATATGTCAGATGTTCTGTTTACAGCTTGCTCTGCTGCCCAAGTGTTGATATCAAATACCGCGGCTATATTTATTTGGCCTATGCACTTAAATGACTTGGGCTCAGTTTTATATCTAGACACTATTTACGTATAGGTTTTAATTTGTAAAATGCTTTTGAAGACTCTTCCGAAAGGATTTTTGTTTAAAAAAAGAAATGCTTAACCGCCACATGTGTATTCAGGTGACAAAGCGCTCTGGTGGTGACTCTTTTATCTGTCGGGCCCAAAGGAGGATAAAGTATGACTTCATTATAGAGCCCCAAAGGCTGCAGGAGGAGGAGCTTGTGTTGGATGGATGCATCTACGAAATATCTGACTTTTACGCTGTTTGCTTCCTGTTTCAGCACTGTCTCTTAAAAATGACGTTCACATACTTAAACCAAACCTTACCCATAGCGGTATTAGATCACAAAGCGCCTATCGTGTGGTTCTGGATGGTAGTTACAAACAATATATTTAGTCATTTAGATTAGTTTTATGTTGTTTTTGTGATTTTTTTGTTTCAAATTTCTTTCAAATTTTAAAGACTGAATGGGACTGAATCTGCTGACACAGTCTCAAAATGACTAAAATGCGTGTGTGTGTGCGGCTGCGCATCAGGCTTTGTATGGATTGTGCTACAAGCATCAGATGACAGAGCTGTGATGGAAGCCTGAAAATAGAAACAAGGAGGACACGGAGGTAAATCAGATTTACGCGCACGATAAACACTCCTAAATCCAGCCGTCTGAATCCACAGAAACAGAGAGCTCAGAGCAAAGCCTCGCTTCAGACCGGAGCTATTTCACACCTCACGTAAAAAAAACCCCATCTCTCTCTACCACACACACACACACTTTATTCCTCTTTTCTATCCATCTTTACCTTCTGAATCTCTTCCTTGAATCACTTCCTCTTTAGCTCACATAACCCTCACACACAGGTGCCGTTTACTTCCATTTATACGATCATCCCATCAAATCCCAGCCAAGGCCCATAATGGCCTCGAGGTATGGGAAGGTACACACACACACACACACACACACACACACACTAACACACACTAACACACACAGTAATAAATGCCTCTCTAGCGGCCCGGCTGTTCGAAGAAAACTATTAAAAGCTTTTTTTGGAATTAACAGCTCAGGACTTTGTACGACCAACGAAACAATCGTAGTTAGGTTTTAGCATTTTAGGAAGAGTCTAAAAAAACTTGTTTCTTTAAAAAGTTATGTCTATTCTAGTACTTTAATAAACTTTGAATAACCAAATACACAGTGTTTTGTGCCGCAGCGGGATGGGGCGGAGCTTCAGCATGCCACCTGCAGGCGCCGCCTTGTTCATTCAAATTGCTAAGAAAGCAAAGAAAGTTGGATTTACTAGTATAGAATTCAGATGAAATTTATCCAGATCTTCCGAAAGCGATGAGTCGATCGAGCGTGCACACAAGCGGTTCCTTTAACCCCGATGGTGATAACATCGATGATTTAAATAATGGCTATTCAAAGGGGTTCCTACTGGGAAGTTGATTTACCTCAAACACAGTGATCCGCTGAATTACAGACGTCTCTTTCCCAATGTCAGTGCTGGGCCTCACGGCGTCACGTGACGGACAGGAAGTGATTCTACCGTTTGTCCACCATTTTTCCCTCAAAGCCCGGCGCTCTTCCTGGGGGCTTGGAGTCAGCGAGCGACAAGCAGTTCTTCGAGAAGCAACGCTTTCAGGTGCCAAGAAAACCTTTACGCCGCAACAGGGAACGCATTCTGACGCATTATGACGCATTCTGACGCAGAATCAGAATCAGAAAAGCCAACACAAGACTGATCTTGGTTGGTTTGGATCACATACACCTAAAAGCAATTATGTATTCATGGTGTGAGACTGGTTTGAATGGTGCAGCTCCCTCTAATCAATAAATCAAAAGCTAAAAATCCCTTTGAGTAAATATCTAGAAACCTGTTCCCGTCACGTTCCGTCGTCGGACAACATTCAGCAACATGTGTGCGGTGGTATTTCGTGCCCTTGGCAGCATGTCTGATATGCGTAGTCGAAGAAAACTTTTTAAGCTTTGGATTTAGACACTTGAGGCACCCACACATACATGCGCGCGTACATTCATAACACTCAAACACACAGTTGTCTTCTTGTTTTAGCTGCCGGGTCAGCGGGTTAATACCAGAGGACTGTATCACACTTGTTAATTGCCCCATATGCACACATGGCCGTACAAGAATGCGGTCACTGCGGACAGAAGACAACACAGATGTTCCCTGTCAACCCCGTTGTTCTGGCTAGAAAATGGCCTGATTGAGTGAATAAGTTGAAGTCCTTACCGGCGTGCAGGGTCGACGGCGTCGCCGCCGTTTGAGATGCGCTCGGTTTTACCAGCGACCAGGTCACCGGCGCTGCCGTTGGTCTTCGGCGCCTTTGGGTGACCTGCGTCCAGAGAGCTCTGTTGCAGAGAACCCCGGGCCTTCTTTTCCTCCAGCATGGCCCGAAAACACACACGGACATATAAACAACACAACCACACTTACTCAATGGCTTTATTCACACACACACACGTGTACACACACACACACGTGTACACACACACACACACACACACACACACACACACACACGTCTACTTCTGAGTCTGATTTCTTTCTTCGTTGAAAGCATGTCCCGCCTCCAAATCCAAAAGGTAAATCCCCAAAATGAAGAAGCTGTTTTGTTACGAAAAGAAGTTTCATACAAAAGTAAATGAAGGAAAAAAATAATTCCTGATGTAACAAGATCCACCCGCAGTTCTGGAAAATTAAGGCAAAGGATCCGCTTTCATGGGGCGCAATAAATCAACTCTTAAAAAACAAAAGAGCTAGTGTAAAACCAAGTCAGTCTTCTCAAGTCCTCCAGTATTCTGGAATTTCAACCCAGGTGTTCCCCGGAACTCGAGCATTTCTGAGGGCTTAAAGCCATCAGTGGGATCTGAGCAGCGAGAGACTGGAAGGAGAAACGCTGCATGACACGACACACTTCCCTCTGAGCCAGCAGCTGGAGAGAGAGAGAGAGAGAGAGAGAGAGAGGGGGGGGGGGGGGGGGATAGAAGGAAGCGAGCGAAAAACAGTCTTGAGGGTGAGAGAGAGAGAGAGAGAGAGAGAGAGAGAGAGACAGAGAGAGAGAGGTGAGGAAATAGAAAGAAGCGAGCGAGAGAGTCTTGAGGGCAAGAGAAAGAGACAGAGAAAGAGAGAGAGCGAGAGAGAGACAGAGAGAGAGAGGTGAGGAAATAGAAAGAAGCGAGCGAGAGAGTCTTGAGGGCAAGAGAAAGAGACAGAGAAAGAGAGAGAGCGAGAGAGAGACAGAGAAAGAGAGAGAGAGGAGAGAGAGAGACAAAGACAGAGAGAGAGCACGGAAGTTAGATGAGGGTGTCTTTAAGTTCACAAAATATCACTCATTATTATAACTTTTACTAATTTTATTTCTCTTAAAAAGCACATGCACCAGGACATCGGGTAACAAAGTTAGCTTCACACTGGCTCCCTTGACAGAAAACGTTAATGGGATGGTTCCATTGGATTTTAGGGTTATTGCAGAAAATAAGCTCTGTGGCAAACAAACGCTTATGATACTTACACGTTTAATCGTCACAAATAGACACCACTTTTATGATTTTTGAAGCGTGAATTTATGCTTGCGTGAACCTCGAGCATCAAACCCACTTCGAGACGAGGGAACAAGAAGTGCAAAGGCGCTGACTCATTTATCCGATGAGGTTCTTGACACCGGAGATTATGAGCTACAAGTGAGAAACAACCCTGAAACTCACAGACTTCTCTACGATCAGAGGAGTCGCCCCCTGCTGGCCATTAGAAAGAATGCAAGTTCAACACACTTCTGCAGTGGCCTCACTTTTTTTAGAACTGGAGGTTGCCGCCTGGGTTTTTACAGGTGGAAATGTTGAAGGATCAGTTGCACCAGATCATCAAAGTCCTGAGGATTGATACCATGAGGACCATGAACGTCTGACTAAATGTCATCAAATAAACGGAGAGGATGTCGTGTGCTGCACAGACTGTTAAAGAAATTCCTGATTTCTGATAAATTGAAATTGAGCTAAACTAGAGCCACGCTAAATGAGCACAAACATTCATATAAAATAGTTCCAGTATGTGTATGAATCAGTATATGAGAGAAGAACATGTATAGACAAAAGATCTTAAACTTTATAAAGATCATATACATTGTTTTGGTTGCTGTTGGTGTCCTCTCCCTCACTGCCTGACTGAACGGTGGCCTCTAGTGGTTCTCAGTGGTAAGTACATAGAAAGAAAAGTCTGCTTCACCAACTTCTTATACGCATTTAGCAACAAAGATAATAAAGTTGTAAAGGTGGACAAAATAAGGCTTAATAATGTCACATATAAATATATAATAAACATTTAAGGTGATTTAAACAATTTTTACAATCGTGATTATTTGCCTGTTTTGCAGCCTCAAAATATTTTGTATTTTTTGTATTATTAGAGCAAAATAACACAACTTTTGGTCACTACATGCGTGAGAATTCAAACTTATTGAGAAGGTCCACCGAGAACAAAAGTAAGAACCTTTACTTTCAATACTGGTGGTTGTTTCTTGGTACTAATTTGCTATGCAGATTGTGAATATTAAACACAAAATATTCTGTAATTATTTGACAGAAATGGCAATAAACCCATCATACACATCACTTATAGTTAAAAATAAGAGACATTTGAGTCAGAGGACGTTGTTAAAAGTATTACTTTGTTTCACAATATACAAAAAAGAAAAATACAATCCAGCCACTGGAATAACATTGACAAAAACACACAGTAGTAGTACATCAGTACAATGTAGTGCAATGTGTTTCACAGTCAGCGAGTACTTACATTAACCAGCCACAAGGGGGAAGCAACAGCTCTCATAATTCTGTACAGTCCGAAATAAATCAGCAAATATTTACACTTCAACAGAGAAAGAGACACCGACTGGTTTGTAATGTTGGGTCAGCGCAATTCAGTTTGACAGAATTAAAAAGAGAGACGATGCTCAAATAAACCAGTCTGTGTGAAGGCTTCAAGTCATTCCTTAAAGTGCCTCAAACGCGTAAAACAGAACTTTTTAAGTCAAAAGTTTAGCGGAATATGAAGAATTCTTTGATATGAATTATTTTCAAAACACAAGCATATTAAATCAAATGCCCCAAAAACCATGAGTGAGATGCTGCTTACTCTTAATTAATGCTAATTAATTCAAGTACATCCTCTATCAATTACAGTTCCCTCATCATATTATCCCGTATTATGCCCCAAAAAGCACATTATATTGTTACACTAACAGTTTTAGACAAATTAGATGTAACATGTGAAATAGTGAGCCGTTACCTTTCGTTTCCATGTTTTCATGCTAAGCTAAGCTAACTGGTTTTACCGTACAGACGTGTGGTTATCAACGTTTTCTCATTTTTCTGCCTTTCATCAACACTTAATTACTAAAAAAAAAAAGATTAACTTACTTTATTTTCTAGTATAGACAGAATAACACGACTAATAAGGTTAAATCATTTAAAGAATAACATAAGCACATTTCTCACAGTAATCAGTACTCTGTGATTTTCCCGCCCATTTGGTTTGATTACACAGCTCAACGTCTAACTGTGTTTTTTTACTTGCTATCGTTGCATTTCTCTGGAGGAAACTAAGATTTCATATAATTGTAGGTTACAGAAATTACAACCTGTTTCCTTTATATTGTTGTGAATTTAACAGCAGCACCAGGCTTCAAAACAACATATTGTACCAACATTTGATAATAATTTAAAACACACGTCTTTCTCTAGCTTTGTCCGTCTTTTATCTCAAACTACACTCTTTAGTTTTCATCATTTAACCTCCGTGCAAACAAACCCCCCCCAAAAAAACAAAACATGTTGCGCTTATAATGAACGATTTTCGGACAATCGACCCTTTGCTAAGTCCCGCCCCTTTAATGCAGACTGGCCAATCATAGCGTAGCATCAGCCAGCTCCGACCAGGGTCCGACAGCTACCCAGTCTTCATTTTCAGGCTGGTTTTGGTGGATTTGGAACTAGTCATGGTGAGACGTTGCGTAACAGTGATACTCTTTAAATGGAGTTTCAGATTAAACTTGTTAAACTGTGATCTTTATCTTTTTAAACAGTTCTCGGTGCTGAATAAGGGTACATCCTTCAAACACATATTGTATTGTATATATTGTATTCTTCCGTCTGCTTCCATCACTTATTCGCATTTCTTAAAATTAGGCCAGCTTGATGGAGTAGAAGTGTGGGGGGGGGGGCTTAGCAGAGGGTCAATTGGCGGCGTAAAGAGTTTGATTTTCAACATCTGTTCTTCTCTCTTTGTCTCGTCTGTATCTCAACTCTTTCCCCTCCTTCTCTTCATCCACTTGCCCTCTCACCTACCTACCTTCTTCCCCCCCTTCTCTCTCCCTCCCTCTCTCTCTCCCTCTCTCTCTCCCTCTCTCCCTCTCTCCCTCTCTCTCTACGTGATGTTGGATATGGGGTCGCTGATTTTCAGACACCTCCAGTAGATGGTTCTGGCCATGGTGAACAGAGCGAGCAGGATCAGCAGAACCCACGAGACGTAGATCCCTTTAGAGATCTGGGCGGGCTTCCACGTACCAACCTGAACACACACATTATTACACAACATCACTTCATGACTTCCACCCAATTCATATTATTTATCTTGTGAAACACTTCATACTCGGCCTCTAAAACAAGCGTTTGAAGAAGGAGGAAGACCAGCTTCCTCTTCTAAAAGAGGATTTGTTCTACAAGCATCATAACTATCGTCACTCAAATGTCTTCACACGCACCACAAGTCCTGCAGTGGAGGCGACGAGGACAACAAACAGCAGGAAGCACAGTAGGCTCCGCCTCCTGGGGTACCGCCGACCAATAGAAGAGCTGGAAAAAAGACAAGAAAAAAAAAGGCAGAATAACATTTAATAGTGGAAACAGAGAGAGTCGGTTGGGGGGAATCGTTGAGGCTCTTACACTTTTCGGCAGTGTGGACATCGGGCCAAGGTCCGGTCCGAAAACTCTGTCCACTGGAAGAGAAACAGAAAGCGGAACGTCGAAAAAATAAATAAAGAAG
>NW_027176606.1:2072240-2139740 GCF_023349555.1 Cebidichthys violaceus | reverse complement strand
GAGAACGTATTAATATACAATATTTAAACAGAACGTTGTACTATGAGTGTAATTTGCTCCATAATACGTACGTATAAGATAAGGCTCGCACAATCAGTAATCTCTTTTAAAAAAAACACATTTTTACAGACTGGCTTTTATGTGATGTCGTCGTTTTATTTTTATTTGTTGATTTTACTAAATAAATATACATATATATTATTTTATTTATTTTTATCGTATTTTATTTTATTATTATATTATTTCTGTTATTATTATTGCCTTGCTCTGTTTTTAAAAGGTGCTATAAAAAATACATTTATTATTATTATTATTATTACATACTTTTATTTCAGTAAGTTTTAAATACAGGACTCACTGTGTTGTCTTTGTATTTTTACTTATGCAAAGCATCTAAATACTTATTATATAGTGTGTATATTTATATATATATATATATATATATATATATATATATATATATATATATATATATATATATATATATATATACATATACATATATATATATTTGGCTTCTCTGTCACTGCAGCCTAAAACGCGTTGCTGAACTTTATTAGCAGATAAAACGTGTGATCGCTGATGTGTCGCGCTAGCTAGCTACAGACGCAAACAGCTGACATACTCTGTGGCTTTGACGGATATCCATGCAAGCTGCCACCGGGAGAGACGTCGTGCTGCTCGGACAGCAGCGGAGACCGTTCGCCGTCCATCGACCACCACACCCCGGCCTCTCAACGAGAGCCCGTTATCCCGCCGAAGAAGAAGAAGGTAATCCCGGGACGTTGTGATGGCGTCGCTGCGGAGATTTCAACCGCTGAAAAAAAAAACCCCTGTCAAGTCAGGTCGGCTTTCTGACATCCACATGACAAGGTGGTGAGAACAAACTGAGGGCGGAAGTGAAATAACGAAAACATCTCGTCACGTGACTGGGGGGATCTGAGTCACGGCTGTGATGGACAAGCGCGCTCGACCAATGAGGTGGGGAGCGGTTGGGGTGGGCGGGTTCACGGGCGCCGTTGAGCCGTTGGGAGGTTAGACAGTCAGGGCCGCGTTCCAATACTAATACACATCGTCCTCTACTGGAGGTTTAATACCTTTTCACAGGTATTTTACGGCCTCCATTGTTCCAATCTGTTATAAAAAACCTTTATTTTACAGCAGTACATTTAAAGAGCCGTATTTCACATTCTGGATATTAATATAGCAGCAAGCAATTTGCTAAATTACGATATTACGTATATATATATATTTGTGACTCACACACACACACACACACACACACACACACACACACACACACACACACACACGTATAATAGTCTTTATATATTTTATTGTGTAAAGCACTACAAATGCTTGTGAAGTACTATATAAATAAAGAGTGACATTTATTATATTATGATGATATATTATCATTATGTTATGATTGAGTTACATAAATTATATACACAGAAACACACTCCTGTCTATCAATAGGAAGACATGAAAATTAGCGGTGGATGCAAATGAATGTTCTGACCCCCCCCCATTCTTGTTTCTCGAGACGCATTTTAGGAATCGGGACGTCCTTTAGTCCAGAGGTCATTTTTAGTACATTTTTGGTCAAACTACTACATCTTCCCTTCAAAGAGCAGCCTGATTTAAATTTTTTCACTGCCATGGCTGATTTAAAAAATCCCTCTAAGCACCAGGATGCAAAGACGCAAATGTCTTGTCACTGATCAGGATGCAAAGCAGATGCTAAGTTTCAAATTTGATTGCAAATTGCAAATAAAATCCATCTGTATTTGGGCAAAAAAGTTATAAATTCTATGGTTTTATCACAGCAAACAGTTGAATCTAGTGGTTACATTAACTAATAAACACAATAAACTCTTAGTATAAACTAGCATTCATTAGAATATGCAGAGATTAACTGAGAGCAACAGAACGTTTAAGAGAAAACTATTATGTAATATTAAAGTAAGAAGTATCTATTATGCGGATCAGAAAGGATTGGGTGAGTTACGGAACACACACTACTTCGATCGGTTCTGTTAGCTCTTCCTTGATGTTTTCCTGCTTCTCCGGAAGCTTCCTCCAGCTCACTTTGACATCTTTAGTTGCTCCTTTATCGCTCAGCTTCCTTTCCACCTGCCGGAACAGGAAAGAGACATGAAACGTGACATCTCGTGGGCAATTTTTTTTTTATTCATATATGTCAGAAATTCTTCAAAGGTTGAACGTATAAGTCACCCATTTCAAGACCGACTCCTTCACAGCGGGGTCCGTCATGTCCACTGAGGAGTCGACGGTCAGCTTGAGTCTCACCCACTGTTTCCTCACTGGAGCTGGACAGATATAAGAGTGAACGGTATGTATTATATATTTCATAAACTGCCATGATACTGGGCTGCACAGGCATGAAAGTTCATCCAACTCTGACCAGAAAAAAGGATTTAAACACAGCCCGCCTGTGTCCACGGTATAAGAGTGATAATGCACTCTGAGGGGGCGGTCCTGTCTGCTTTAGACACATTGATTTCTACAGTAAACATCACAGGGTGTGGTTGAAGAAGACCTTTACCAGAGTAGCAGAAAAAGGGCAGTTTCTCAGCGCAATCCCAGTCGATCATCCAGTGTGGTTCGCTGTTGACCTTAAGTGCGGCACAGTCCCCGTTTGACGAGGGCCTCAGCGGCTTCCAGGGTGCGAATGAGGTCTCGCTCCCGTCGGACCACGCCCAGGACGTCCCCGTCAGCCCGATCCAGACCGGGTCCTCCTTCGCCATCCTCTGCAGCTCCTCGTTCTCGAGCCGGCTCCTCACTCTGGCCAGGTCCGTGTGCCGCTCCCTGCAGTAGGTCTGAGCAGCGAGCCAGGTCACGGTGCCGTTCCCCGGAGAAAACCTTTCAGAGGGAGCAGTTTTGGAACCTGCAAAAAACGACGAGAAAATACCCAGTGTTCACGGTGTTTACACCGCAGAGCATTAACATTATGATCACATTCTTACCATCGTAGCAGGAGAAGTTCAAACTGTTGTTGCAGGCCGTAGCAAACCATTCTCCAGTAGCTCCGATGCTCCCACAATGATGCTGTTTTGCTAAAGGTTCACCACTTGTCCACTTCCAGTGGGCCTGTTCTCCCTCTTTGTAGTCGTCGGCGTCCGACAGTGACCAACCCCAAACCCTGTACAAACCTAAGAAGGCGTACGAGACCCCGGACTCAATCAGACCAGGCAGTTTCTGCAGGTCCTCCTCGTCGTTGACGGAGGCCAAGTCAGTGTGTTTGTCTCTGCAGTATTGCCGGGCGTCAAGCCAAGTTTTGGCTTCGTTGATGAAGTTGTACTGACGATGATGAAGGGAGGATGTGAAGTGGCACAGACCTGTGGACAAGAAGTATTAAGATCATTTACGAAAAATGCCAAATTTAAAAGTCCTAGAAGTATTGTTAGATATACTTATAGTATAAAAAGTAGCATTTTACTGTTGTAGTTGGACGAGGTGGGGCTAGTTTTAATTACGTAATATACTATTATGCATTTTCATCCAGTGGTTGGGCCCCCATGTAAGGGACAGCAAATAGATCGGAGGGATTTGAAGATTATTTATTCACCTGAGATTAAAAAAATGCCAAACAATCTCCTCTCCATGGTCTTCAGTGTCTATAAGAAAATAAAACAATGTATGAACAAGAAATTATATATATATATATTCTAGACAAATTAAGGAAAAATGATAACTCAAGCCACCATAAATATCATATTATTGTGAGGATAATAAAACTCACCTGTGACGGAGAAAGAAGACACTCTCCAATAAGAGAACCCAGCTAGTCTTCTCTTGTTTTTTGCATCTTGATTCTGCATTTTAAAACAACACATCTTGAATATTCAAAACAGGAGGCCTGCCTGTTTTTTTTTTCCCTCAAGGCATCTGCATGTCTAATCTCCTCACCGGTAATTCACATGATGATGCAAAAAAATCCCCTTTTGAGAAAAGTAGAGTTTTATATATAAGCGACCTGCTGGCAAACAAAATGCATCGGCAGACATTTTAACAATGGATATAAAAGATAAGATATTAAAAAATCACGTTCAATGTACCTTTTTTTTCCCCCAAACAGTTTTAATTCTCAAATTGTTCTGTCTAACAAACCATCAAGTCAAGTTATTAAAATATGATGCGTAGGGATGAGGTCACGTTGTGCACACACACTGACTTAGTAATAGTAGAGCAGAGTGCACTGTTTGTTTAAGTGGCTTGCTGAATGTGTCCGTCCTTATCCATCTCCGCATGGTTTGGCGTATCTCCTCTAACAATGCAAAGCACATGGAAACATGGCCGGTCGGTCTGAACTGATGCAAAGGTTTTTGCAAAACAGAGAAGGTTTCTGGGTCCAGGGTAAAACTAGTTTCTTTATTTTGTAAACAAATCAGCACAGAAGCACGGATTGAAACATGCTGGTCCACATTATTCTCATAACCTTTTTGATCATTACGGTTAAAGCTGAAATCAGAAATGTGACATTGTCTGTGTAATGTAATTTTAAATACCATGCTATGCTATTATATCATACTGTTTTGTTGTTGTATTATTACGCATTATCAAATACTGAATCAGTTTTGCACGTCGAAATCTTTCTCGTAGCTTCAGACTACGTGATTGGGTTAAAGATGATTGACATCTGAGATAACCAATGGCGCTGTATTTTTCCCTTCATCGTAAACACCCGGGCTGAAGAAGGGGAAGATCCTCTCCGGGAACGAGCACCCGGTGAAGGTGTAGATGTGAGACCTGACGTCCACGTCAAAGAACGACACGGTGCCCTCCTCGTAGTCCGTAAACACTCCGACCACCTGCGGCTTGTCCTTGAGGGAGAGAAGGACCGAGGGGGAGTCCAAAGCGCGGTACTCTTCCCCGGCCCTCAGCCGCACTGTCCAAAAGCCGTTCTCCGGCTTGGAGGTGATCATCCCCTTCCTGTTGACGGACTCCTTGACCATGCCCAGGTCCCAGAAGGTCTTCCTCCCCACCGCAACCTGAACGACAATGACACGAAACAACTGAACCCGGAAACTGCAGTATTTGAGGATTTTTCCGAAACACTTTCAAATTGATTTCGAGCACCAGTTCTCCAATCAATCCGTTGTCAATCAAAGACCCTGACCTGGAAGTAGAACCTGCCGGACAGGAAGCCTCTCTTGGCTAGGACGCAGATGACGGGGTCGAAGCGTTGGGGGTTGTCGGGCACGATGTGCAGCATCTCGCCGCGGCCCGCCTGCTTTCCGTCAGCTGACAGGACGATGTTTGGATGGGCAGTGTCCGGGTCTAAAACCACATTGACTAGGGAGATAAAATGTAGTTAAATGCATATGAAATAGGCTGGGCGATATATCTCGATATTATCGCGATATAAGAAACTACGTAATTATGTTGAGGGAGGTCTTACTTGCATATTTCTGGATCTTCTTTATCTCTGTCAGGGAAATAAAAGTGTTGGCGGTTGCAATGAGACATTAGACGTTTAGAAAGCATGGAACTTTGAAGAAGGCTTTTCACTTTACCTTCCTTCTTCAGGTCCTTCAACTCATTCTTCAGGGTGACGCTCAGTTTGGACAGCGCCCCCCTCACCGCCCCTACGCAGAGTTCAGGGTTCACGGCGATCTCCGTCCACTCTCTGGTGGGAGGAGGTGACATCAGAGAGGGAGACTTCTACCAGAGGGAGACACGGTGAAGGAGATATTATATTTTGTATCTTTAAATCTGGGGTACGCTGTGCAGTGCGCTTCAGGGTAGCCATTTTCTTTTCTGAAAACAGCTGTTTTCACCACAGTTCAAGGGTTGATTGTAACCTGTAAGACGTTCAGATGGTCCTCGGTGTCTCGTAACTCCTCCAGCTCGGCGCTTCTCCTCTGCAGCTCATCAATTTCCCGCTGCAGCTCGTCGACGAGCTCCTCTGCCCTCCTCTCTGTGGCGCTCTGCTTCTCCTTGATCTCCGCGTTGACTTCAATTTGTCTCTCCTCGACGGAGCGAATCAGAGAGGCAAAGAGACGGTCGCTCTCCTTCGTCTCCTTCTCTGCACTTGCCTGGACGGGGACAAGAAAAATGTGTTTACACCCTCAAACTATAGTTCCTACGTTGTGTGCATCTGTGCTCTGTAGCTGTTTGGGATTTCCTACATTTCCCAAAATGCCTTTCACATTTGCAAAAGATTTCAATTGGTAATCAGGGATTCAGTCTTGTTTTAAGTTTGAGTCTAGTTTGAGTATTAGATTCAAGTGTTAAAAGACTAATCAGACACCAAAACTTTGTAGTTGTATTGCATTCTGTGATCAACATTTCCTTTATTGGACTCACGTTGCTGAGCTTCAGACAGCTTTTGATCTCCTCCACTTTCTTCTGTCGTTCCTGAATCATCTGCTGGAAATCCACCTCACTCTTCTTTATTTGGACCTAAACCAGCAGAACATACGTTGAAACCTTCAGTTGGCAGACTGCAAAGGTTGCCGCCTACATTACTAGCAAATGAGACTATTAGACACACACCGTACATGCAGAAGTTAATATTCAGGATTTCATTGCCAACCACCAAAGATAGAGATTACAGTCTGACTATTTGACAATGACCCCAAACAACGCTTGTCCCTGTTTGCCACACTGACGAAGAAGACCAAAGCAGTAACAGATGCTTTGTTTGGTGGCACAGGGTACACTCCAGGCCTGCGTACCTTCCTCTTCCGGCTCTCGTCCTCTATCGTAACGGTCTGGTGGTCTTTGTGCTGCGTCTCGGTGCAGAACCGGCACACGCACTTCTGCTCGTCCCTGCAGAACATCTCCAGCAGCCTCTCGTGCTTCTTGCACAACCTGTCCTGCAGGTTGGGTGCCGGCTCGATCAGCTTGTGGATCTTCAAGGTGGCGACTCTGCGGTGGGGCTCCAGGTGGGCCTCGCAGTACGAGGTCAGGCACACCAGGCAGGACTTCAGGGCCCTCACCTGCAGGGAGGTCGCGGCGCAGACGTCACACGTCACCTCGCCCGGTTTGGCCGAGCACAGCGGCGGAGCCGCCGAAGACACTGTAACCTGCCTGAATGTGTCCGCCAGCTCTTTGAAGGCCGCGTTGACGCTTATTTCAGGCCGGGAGGTGAATGGTCTGTCACAGGCGGGGCACTGGCAGACCTCACTGCTGTCCCACACGTTCTGGATGCAGGCCTGGCAGAAGTTGTGTCCGCAGGGAGTGGTGACCGGGTCGGTGAACACCTGCCGACAGATGGTGCACTGGAACTGCTTTTCTGGCAGCATGTTACCCGGGGAGGCCATTGTCTGTAAAAAAAGGAAGTTAGGTGATCAGTTGGTCAGGGAGAGGTTTGATAGAGGAAGAACAAACACAAACGGAAGCACTGAACTTCCGTAATGAAGTCAAAACACGGTTAACTACCTCACAGGTGTTTATTTAACATCTAGGCACAATTTACAAGCACGTCTTGAAATTCAGGACTTATACACCCTGCACTGTTTGAACTGCTTGGTGTATTAGTCATTGTTTTCTCAGATAAATACACACACCAGACACACCCACCGAAAACAGGCCACATAATTACACCGGTGCACATACACCCTTTTACCAACGGAAAGAACTCTAAGCTCAGCTACAGGAAAAAGTTACTATGAAGTTAACAAATGATTCACTGCCTTGCTCAAGGGCGATTCTCAAACAGGATACCTGCTGACTCAGACACTTGCTGACAGTTAGAAGAGAAGGTTGAAACAGTAGGAAACAACTCTGACCATAGATCAAAATCCCCTCGACAACTGATTAGCATATTATATCTGTTTTATTAAACAATCAAATCATGGCTATTATGAAATACAGTAAGTCCCTGAAGTAAATAAACAGAGAGGGTTAGGATTAAGGCCTAACATGTATCCAATGAATCAAATCTACAGCTCAGCTCATCATTCAATCCCACGACAACCAAGACCAATTGGTTCAAAACTGCTGTTGCAGGTCATTTCAACATCCAGAACGAAAGTAAAACAACTTCTCCAGCACAAATTGAAGCTTTAAAACAACTTTTAGACGACACTGAATGTTAAGAAACCTTTCAAAAACATAAATTACCTTTTTTTTTTTGCAACAAAGCTGATCATATTTCTTTAGCTTTTATCGAATATTTGACACACTTACTTCTCTGAGGGGAACCCGGTCAGTCACACTTCTGTCCTCGGTGACAGCGGAGCAGGTGACTCTGCTGCCGTATGAATGAGTGTGAATACATAACTGTGAAGCAGGAAAAAAAAAAAAAATCTAACGTCAACAGTTACTCATCAGCCCGACACCCTCCCTCTCCTGAGCCCAGCAAACTGTAACTACCTGATCTGAACCCAGCATGCACTTGCAGCACACCCCACTATTAGTTAGCTGTATCAACAATGCTCACATGTTGCAGCATGTGACATTTGTGGTGCATATGTGTGTGTGTGTGTGTGTGTGTGTGTGTGCTTATGGGATCACGGGAATACTATAGTAGCAGCTCTCACACAGGGAAGGAGTGCGTTTGCCTCATGGGTGGGGTGCTTTAAGTCCAATGGTTAACATTCTCCACGACACACCTGAAACTCACAGGAACTTCAGCGTGATCTGAGGAATGCTGCGGCTCTGCATTGCGCCGAAAACATGACATCGTTACCGGTGCCTGCTTCCTTGAATATAGGTTATGAAGAAGGACACGTTAGAGCACAGTAAAGGCCTTGAACAGAAGAATTGAATGTAATCTTGTTAATAAAGCAGGAGTGTTTGTTAAACACACAGCTAATGCCTGGAACCAGACCAGCAGTGGCTCATTTACAGATCAAAGATCATGTGATGGGTCTATAAAGTGCTAACAGGATGTACATATTTAACTAGAAAGGTGCGCTCAGCAGAGTGCAGATCTCCTCCAGGTGCGTCTGCAATGATCACTGCTGTGTGTTGTGTGACTGAATGAATACAACCTACAATTGGCTAAACCCCCCCCACCCCCCCACCCCATCTAGACACCAGTGGCCTGTAAGGCGCCGTGAACACACGTCATTCAAACTCCAAAAACAAACCACGATTCATGCAGGCAATCGGCTCAAAGTCGTCATATAAGATGTTTTCGTTCGATCTTGCCAAAAAAACAAAATTAAACTCACTAAGCTGCCCGCCAGCTTAGAAGCGGCTGAGTGACGGCGATGTACTCAGCAGTGTGTGTGTGTGTGTGTGTGTGTGTGTGCGCTGGTATTTCCGTTAGCTGTTAGCGGTTAGCCAAACACACCGTCCAAAACACCATACAAGTGAGCAGGCATTGGGTGACTCTTTCATGCTGCTGTAAATGCTCAAGAATGCACCAAATGTGTATTAATCCAGGTCTAAAAATAGTCCCAACAATTGATACAAACTACAGTGCCCTGCTTTTTCAAGTAAAAATATATATTTGTTGCCAGTTTTTAAGGATGTGTGTATTAAGCAGGAGCCAAAACTAGTCAGACTTTCTCCTGTGTGGCCTCCAAGTTGAATACCTGTCAGCTTAAATGAAGCATGGATGTCTGAGACCCTTTTTTCCATGATCTCATTGGGTATTAGGAATGTAAAACAGATGCAAATCTGTGCTGCGATATCTACTTGTTGAACTGAGAAGCGCCTTCTTTTAGCACGGGCGTACAAAGACACTGTTATGAGTTACGCCGATCAGTGAGTTCTGGATCAAGTTCCCCAAATACATTGAGGTTAAAGACTGAAGCCTAAAGATGGTCTTTCTGTCCACGTGATGGCTATAGATTCCTGATGTTTGGCTTGTTGCGTAACCACCCCTGAATGAATCAAATACATCTGTAAGCATTTCCTGCAATGTCCTGACCGCTCCACATAATGGCAATAACATGCAAGGCAGGCAGACACACACGGTAGTCATTCATTCCAATCAGTTCAATTCAGATCAAAACACATATTAGGACCTTTCGGTGACAGAGTGTCTTGTGTATGAATGTTAAAAGCCTCTCTCTAAAGAAGGACGATCAGCGTTCGGTGGTCGCTTATGAACCAAAAACGTAGGCTTGGGGTCTGAGCTTAAAATGTCCCAAATGTTTCCTCAGTATATGTTTTTATTTTTTGTCTCTATACAGCAAATGTCACTCCAAGTTCATTCATGAGCAGTGTGACTCATCTTCAATCAGAAAAGTTGTATTCGGCTGTATTATTTGCCCAGAGAATTGTTTTTTCTTGCTGCTGTTTACATTCCTTATGATGCACATTTTTTAAAATGCACTACAGGAATGTACTACTGTTTGCTTTGTCATGTGTTTGTTGTGCGTCCCTCCCAGTGTTGCATAAAGATAATAAAATGATTCTTGACTCCGGTCTGTCTCCTATTATTGATCAGTAATAACCTCATAATCTTCAGAACAATCAGTGTCCGAGTTTTGACAGCAATTTCTAGGACATAAATTTGACAAAACTTAGAGATATTGAGTGTATCGAGAGCCTTCTTCTCAGTCAAATAAAGAGAGCAGTTTTACATATTACTCAAAATCTATTTTTTTTATGTTTTTTTGCCAACAACCTGATGTACGTAGCTCCCTTACACAGGGAGAAAGTTATTTAAGTTTGCAATAAAGCTACATGCATACTGTAATATTTACATAAAATAGTAGACTCTAAATCATTTCATGTTATAGATTTTATTCCATCAAAATAGCAACGTATCGTTTTGCCCGTCTGCCTGATTCCCTGTGAATGCAGCGTTACGGCCACTTGTTTACATGCAGTACTTCCCCTGCTTTGTGTGTGCAATCATTTAATAAGTGAGGTCATTCCGTCTCCATCGCTAGACACCAATTAAACCGTAATAACATACCATCCTGCTTAATTGATTTTATTTTTAAAGTCTGCTACAAAACACAAAAGACAAAGGATAAGTGGAGAGGGAGGTGCTGCATGTTTGCTGCTCAACAATTACAAGGAGTGGAAGATTACAACCGAGCCTTTGCCTCTAAACATACTGAGAAATCACAATATACATATGTAACATACAGGTAATATGATAATTGCTTACTTTGTTAATAGACACAGTTCATGACAATTATAAGTCCATTCTGGTAAAGGCTGAGAATGAGAACAAGAATTACCAGTTTGGAATAAACGTCAGTGTGGGAGGAGCTTGTCGTCTTTATTAAGAAGTCTTGTTTTAGCGCACATGCCTACAATTGCCGTCAACACACCTGTTAAGGAGCATCTGCCTGTTCGACCTGTGCAGGTGAGACATTATTTCTATTCTATATGAGATATCAGTACGCTATGCTTCAAGTTAAACTGCCTTTTGCCACAAATGTGAACAACGTCAGCAATGTTTCTCAAAAGGAAATCGGTCGGAGGTAGAGCAGAGAGTGGGGTCGGTCTCCGTCTGTTCATCTGCCCTTCGAGTGCGGTGAATATTATTAGTATCGCATTATATTATATTAACTTTTACGCTGCCGAACGGCATGCTGGGTACGACTCGAGACACAGAGATCTACGGGACATATTTTTGGTAATTTTCAACCTCCAACAATTTTTTTTCCAACAATGATCAACCTCCCACTGGAGGCCAAGCAATCAAAATTCCATGTAAAATGCAAAAAAAAAAGTATTCTAATGCTTCTATTAGAGTTTGTGTGTCAGTATTAAAACAACAGAGGGGACTTTTATGGAGAAAACAGTGCTGCAACATTCCTGAGTATAATTTAAACCTATGTTACAAGTACTACTCATTAACCTGAGCCAACTGCACCATCAGGACATTCGGACACTCCCACTTTAATGAGCTCCTAATTAATTATAGTGTTTCTACCTTTTAGATAGATGTTCTCGAAGCTGCTTCTCTCATTCACCTGTGACAAAAACATTCCTTCACTGTACATCAGATCTCACTGGGGGGTTTTTCTGCAGGCTTTAATTTCACTTCCTGTGTTCAAAAGTACCTGATTTGTCAAGTTGAATTTGTTAAAAAATGCAGAACAAGATATGAAATATTTGAATTTTAGTGAACATCTTCGGGCTTGGACGTCATAAAATGTTACTAATAATTTAGACTTAAAGTATTTCAATGTTTCAAAAACAACAGCAACAGTAAAACTTTTGCACACTTTGTTGCAGGTAGTAGTATATATATATATATATATATATATATATATATATACACTTATATACTTTTGAATGGTAGCCAACTATTTGTACTACTGTAGTTGCTTCTTCCAGTTTAGATTGGTGGTAATTAAGAAAACAACAAAATATGCAGTTGATGGTGGTACAAAGTAATAAGAGAACATTTTTGCCATTTGGAGAAAAGCATACATTCATTCATTAATCTGATAATCCAATAAAAAACAATACTGTGTGGTATTGTTTTTTAAGGAGTTTTTGTTTTGTTGCTTGAGATACCGTGGGAAAACAAAAAAACTTGTTGGTTATATGAAAACTATTCAGTGCATATACTTCTATATATTGTATACAGTGAATGGGAATATAATCTTTTAATGTCAATACTGTAGTTTGGATTGAAGCATACTAATGTTGTAGTAGTAGTAGTAGTAGTAGTAGTAGTAGTAGTAGTAGTGTAAAATTGTAGTGTGAAATCAAAGACTCTATTGTATCTTTATTCTTTATACATATAAATCAAGAGGTCGTCTGCATATAATAGAATATATAGACGTTTTATTCTGATTTACAGTATGATCAGGTTTTTAGTAATTTTCTTTTTTCTGCACATAATCTTGAAGAGTTCATTTTAAATCAAAAATATACATTTTGAATGAAAGGTATACCTTTTACAATTTAATAACAATGGATATTACTACCCTGGAAATCTCCACAATCAAGCAAATGTAGGTTAGAACTATATGTTAAAATCAGGATTCTTTTTAAAGACATTTTTACATTGTAGTATTTAAAGAAATCCACTCAATTGTTACACGTGCATGTGTCAGTAATACAATGCTATTTTTCTCAGTCAGAAACATGGCCTTTGCGTTGTCTGAGGAGCAGTTTCGATGCGTCATCTGTCTGGATATCTTCCACAACCCTGTCTCCACCCCATGCGGACACAACTTCTGCCTGGGATGCATCAAACGTTACTGGGACACGAGACCTAAGTCGCAGTGTCCGCTGTGCAATGAGGCCTTCAAAACCCGTCCAGAACTCAGGATCAACGTAGGATTGAAAGACATCACAGAGCAGTTTAAAAAGTCAGTTTTTAACAATGTCTTGCAGAATAAAATACACCTTTTAAAGCATTTTGTTTTCCCCATGTTTGACTTGAATTAACCAGATCTGTATTAAATCAAAAGGTCCATAAACGGCCAGCCAGCTTACAAGCCACAACCACCAAAGAGATCACCAAATATTGGGGAGCAACCGAAACAAGTTTCGAAGTCTGAGGAAGTTCCGTGTGACGTCTGCCAGGGAAACAACGTAATGGCGGTCAAGTCGTGCTTCTTGTGCCAGGTGTCTTACTGTGAAATTCACCTCACGCCTCATCTCAGGGATCCAATGTTGACGAAGCACAGGCTGACGGATCCGGCCACCTTCGTCACCAGTCACCTCTGCGTGATTCACAACAAGGTCCTGGATAGGTTTTGCAAGAGTGATCAGACGCCTATTTGTGTGAAATGCAGAGAGATGGAACACAAACACCACGAGATCGTCTCCATACAGAGGGAAAGCAAGAGGGTCAGGGTGAGGAAAATGATCTACGTCCACCTTTTTCATTGGAATTTCATAATAGCACTGATTCTGACAATATACTGTATATTATACGCCTGTTTGCCTGTAAAATCATTATCATTTATCTTCATTATGGTAGCTTTACAGTGATCTTGACGCTGTATTTGTGTTCACATGCAACCGTTGCAGATTCGGATCAAGAAAACCGAAGCAGAGTTTCATGAAATGGTCCAGGACAGACTCTGTAAACTTGAGGAGATCAACGCTTCAGCAGAGTTGAGCAAGGTACGTTTTGTATTTGAATGTCTTTCACTACCACTTGATTTTAACCATAGCTATCATTGTTGTCTTCTTGCACGTCTTGGTAACCCAATCAAGAGATGAACACTGACTTAATTGCAAAATAATAAAAAACAAATCCATAATTTAGACCCTTGTAAGAGGGAAAGAACAAACTTTCCTTTCATTCCTTTTTCTGTCCTCTAATCAAATCAGATTTCCCTATATTTGCACCATTTTCCATACCAATTAATACCGATGCATGCCCATCTGCAGATGAATAAAGAACACGAGATACAAGAGAGCATCCAGGTTGTCACCAGGGTGATAAGCATCATTGAGAAAAACCAGGCTTTGCTCATCGACGAGATCGAGAAGAAGCAGGAAGCGGTTAACAAGACCGAGGACGACCTTCTCAAAGAGCTCGGGCAGGAAATCAACGAACTACAGCGGAGACGAAGTGAGCTGCAGCACCTGGAGCACAGCGACGATCCTCTCCATCTCCTGCAGGTTAGAACGGTATTTTCATCATTTATACCAGAGCTGGATTATAGTCTACTGAATATATCAAATGAATACAATCCCTGATTTAGTTTTTGCACTCATTTTGTGTGTCACCGTCTTCCTGTCTCAGTGTTTTCCCTCTCTGAGCGCTCCGATGTTGGGCAGGGACTGGTCTCAGCTCGGCGTTCACTCGGCCAGCTACATGGGGCCAGTGAGGAGAGCTTTCACCAAGCTGGTGGACGTCTGCCACGAACTAGAAAACAAACTGTCTGCGGAAGGTCAGTGACTTAAGTTGTGATATCGTTGTTGTATTGCTTGGTTGGGATTAGTACCATCATCATTTGAAAGTAGGAATCTTTCATGAAGCAAAATAACAACTGTTTTTCTCCTTTTTTTATAGAAATGAGTAAGGCATATCAATATGCAGGTATGTTTCTGATTGTGAAATCCTCATCTTGTCACACCGATGTCTGACCTCGTAGCTGATGTCAGCCTCCTCCATAGAAACAGACAGAGTTGAAGCAAGCAAAGAGAGCACCTCATTATTTAGGAATTATTGGACTTTTGACCCAAACTCAAATTGGTTTTCAGCCCAATAAACGCATTATGTTCTGGTTTGAAAGGATCATGTGGATCTGTGATTAAGTATTCAGATTATAATACATGGACACCTGTGTTTTGAGTCCCTCTCACCCGTACCTTCGTTCTTTCCGTCTCCAGTGGATGTGACTCTGGATCCAGTGACCGCTTCTGGCTGGCTGTGTCTGTCTGCAGATGGGAAACAGGTACAAGTGTGACGGTGTGATCGCTGACTTAAATACGTGACAAACTTATGTCACAGTAACTGACGCTGTTGTTGTTGTTGTTGATTGATTGACTGACAGGTGATCCTCAGCCACCAGCAGAAGAAACCCTCCCCCCCTGACGACCCCCGCAGGTTCGACTCCTGCGTCTCCGTTCTGGGGAAACAATGCTTCACCTCTGGGAGGCATTACTGGGTGATTCAGGTAGGAGCTCACACCTTCAGCTACTACTCTACATCAGCTGGTCCATCCTGACAAAGGGCTCTTTCCTGATCCAATGTGATGCTCTAAGGATGTTTTGTAAATTCGTGTTTCAGGTTGGTGATAAAACAGACTGGGATCTTGGCGTGGCCAAGGAGTCCATCAACAGGAAGGGGTCCATCACGGTGCGTCCTGACAGCGGTTACTGGGCCATCTGTCGGCGCAAAGGCGGCAGTCTCAGCGCCTGCGCCGGCCCCTCCGTCACGCTCCGCCTCCAGGAAACCCCCCAGAAAGTGGGCGTGTTCCTGGACTACGAGGAAGGGTCGGTGTCCTTCTACGACGCCGAGGCGAAGACACACATCTACACTTACACCTGTTGTGACTTCACTGAGCCTCTGTACCCGTACTTGAACCCCTGTCTGCGCGACAAAGGGAGAAACATCGCCCCGCTGATCATCTGTCCTGTTGAGGTCGGGGAAAGTTAGTCGAGCGCAGCATTTTGAACGCATTCAGACGGCAACGTTTACTTAAACGTCGTGAGGAAGTTTGAATTAGAGGGCCCTCCTGCTGAGACCTCCACCAAGAGCCGATGAGGACCAGACGTGAACATTCAAAGGAGGGCGACCAGCTAAGTGTTATCTTAAAGAGCAAGTCTGTTACTGCAAAGCTATACATAAACAGTGTTATCCAATGATTTGGCAACGTTCAGTCATTAACCATGTATGGATCTGGAGATCAGAGAGGCTCCATGTAAACAATGTATAAATAGTGGGTGACAACAAAGTGTTGGGGCTTTGTTTGAGGGCTTTTTCAGCTTTTTTAGGTCTCTGACCTTTTTGCGTTTTTTGGCATTTTTCTTTTTCTTTTGAAGTCCAAGAGAAGGTGTATTTACTCCATTTTGTACTATGGTACTGGTTCTGAAATATGAAGGCATACTTATAACTGTTGAATTGTTTATTTTATATTGTTTTGATGTTATTTATTCATTTGTAAAAAAAAAAAAAAAAATCTATTCCATCATTCTTACTCACTACAAATGTTTGGCATTATATACACACATGACATGACATTGAATAATTTGGTTTGTTCTGACGCTGTTACACTCACATGTACATTGTTTATAAAAAGTTTGATTTATTATTTTAAGGTTCTGCTTCTTTAGTTTGTTTTTTTACCTTTTCATATTGATACATGTGCTCATTTGATTTATTTTTGCCAACATTTATGAAGCCAAATCACCATAAGATCTTTTTCTTAAGGGGGTTTGCTTTCAATGTACCAATTACTATATATCATTTCACAATAAATAAACAAACTTCACAAATCTTTTTTATTTCTATTGTTAAAGAAGTCATAATGCCCTGAATTGTGGAATTGTTATGAGACTAAAACATCTCTTGATTCATAGTTTTTAACTGTAAAATGTTATTTTTACAAATGACCACTAGGAGTCGCTAAAGTCAAAAGTCTCTGTTTCAACTGTGTGACCACCATGACTGAACTGAATCAAAACGGCCAACAGGTGGCGATGTGTCATCAATAAATCCATCAGCCATCATCACAAGGGAAAGTCCTTACTGCACAGAGTAACTGCTTAAAGGAGCAGTGTACGGAATGTAGTGCCATCTAGTGGTGAGGTTGCAGATTGCAAGCAGCAACACCCCCCTCCGCTCACCCCTTCCTCTCCAGACGTGTCAGTAAAATACAATGGCCTTCAGGAATGGATAGGTGTCAGCTAATTCTTCATATCCAAGTATTCTACAATTACTTCGTATTCATCTATTTTGCCAATTACTTTAATCCATTGTATTTGTATCACTGCTGTCCTCAAGCCATTGCTCTCAGATCTCGTAGATGCTCTGGTAAATGCTGACCTCGTCGGTGCAGCGCTTTTGTTCCCGTCTACTCATTCATGGTGAATCGCTGATTCTGATCTCTTAACCTCAAATTCCTGTCAGGCTCCTTGTTACGCCTCATGTTTTAGCAGCTTAAGCCATCTTCATCGATCATTCGTGACGCTTTTCCTCCGCGCTTGGTAAGTAAATGTTGTTTTGGGGGGGAAATTAATTTAATAATTTAATATTTACTTTTAGTACCCATCCCTACCTTGAAGGTAACGCAAAAACTTCAAAGGCTCTCTTCTAGAACCAGTTCTTGGTTTTTCTGTTCCGGGCTGCTGCAGAAACATTGGTGGTGCAACATGGAGGACTCCGTGAAAGACGACCCCCTCCCTTTTTCTAAGCGAAGGAGAACTAAATTATTCTTAGTTTCAGGTCATTATACACTAATGAAAACATGGTTGCATTCCATTTTTGCCAATTCATCCCCCTACGTTGTGCACACTGTTCCTTTAAGTGTGTGGGTGAGTCAGGAACTGAAGATGCGGCACATAACACATACTGATGAATACCGGGCGTTGTGCTTTCAATGCTTCCAAGCTCTTGCCAAAACATTGCTCATCACATTACAATAAACACCGTGAACAGAATGTTGGGTTTCATTTCTGAGTAACTGAGAATCGGTTGACAGTTTCATTTTAACTGCATCCCTTCAACTTTTCTGCATAAATGAGCATGTACCTATGTGACATTTCTCAACTTTATGACTTGACGAAGATCACCTTGCACACAGTAGATTGTGAGAACTGACACAGCGGTCGTGATGAACTTGGTCAAAAGAAGCCTTGGAAATAGGACAGGCCTCGTGAGACCCTGAATTGGGATGCATCTCGAGGCTGGCATCTCTTATGAAAACATTTGTGTTGTACAGGAGCTGTTGAGGAACAAAGCACGAATATACACAACTATAAATATGCTTTCGTTTTTAGCCATGCTGCCGTAGTGTCAGCCTGCTGACCACTTTGGTCCACACTGAAAATTAGGTGCAGACATTCACGTTTCTAGGAGGATGAATCCTACTGATTTTGATGATCCCCAGACTTTTCATCTAGCGCCATAGTTAGGTCAAAATTGCCATTTTTTCCAAGAATTTGGTTCCTGACAAAATACTCGCAAAATGAATGACATTCCCATGAGCCTCAGCTAAAAGCTGTGTTGCTAATCAGCAAACATTAGTATGCAAACTTATTAAAATAAGATGTTGAACATGTAAACTTAATACTTGCTAAATATCAGCAGTGTTACAGTGAGGATATTAGCATTTAGCTCAAAGCTCTCCTTAGTCTTTGTGTTGTTTAAATTAGACCTCACCTAAAGTCTCTAAAAAGTAAATCCCTGTCTGGGTTTGTGAAAAATTACTTTTTTACAAATGATATAAAATACAAATGGAGCAATCCAGTTCCTTAAATGTGGGTGCAGAATTGTCCAACAATGGAAAATCCTTTTAGAGCAGCCAAAAACTGACATACATTATTATATAATCTGGCATTTTCTCAACATTTTCCTCAGGTGTCCAACAATCAAACTTGTTTGAGGACTTATTTTGCCAGCCTGCTAAGACAAAGGGTAAGCTGTCAACACTGGATGTGTCTCACATGAATAGTGAGCAGAGCATTTCTAAAATAACTGATAGATGCCAACGGACCAACCAGTGCAACAGGCACTAAAGAAGGTCAACATTCATCCTACAGTACTGAAGGTGACATTTAATAAACTCCATAACAGTTTAGACGTCTAATTTTTAACAACACACGCACACAAAAAAAAGGCAACAAAAATAGCTTGGTCTCCTAAAAATTGCGTTCCCATACAACAAAACTGAATTGTCAATTACGTTTGAAGGGAAACCTATTCTGTTTGTTTTTGACGTAGAACAAGCATGTTTCCAATCGTTGTCAGCAGAAGTCCACATCGGAAGGAGGTTTAGGGGGACAGGTGGGTCTAACGAACACGGGACTTTCACCCAGGACCTTGTTGGTTGTGTCCCGTGTGAAAACAAGTTCAAAGCTGACTCGTTTGAATTTACATCTGTAATTTAAATAATCTAAAGAACGTACTTATTTTAAGCCATACCCTGATGTTTTTACACAACATAACAAAGTCGTTTTCCCCTCCTTTGTGTTTCCATTCCATGGTCAAGCAAATTTTAAGCGAACTTTTGAAATGTTAATTGGCAGCAGCGTAATTGGGTCAGATGTTGGAAGTATAGACTGCGCTTTATGCATGTCTGTAATCCGCTAGTAAATAGAGTAGAAGCCATCCAACCATCAACGAGAGAAAAATTGACAGGTTTTCAAGATTTTCTTTCAATTGTTTTGATTGCTCTTCCATATCAGTTGGCCATGTTTCATGCTGCCCATAGACGAAAACAATATAAATACATATTAAATAAGACACCAGCTGCAAAAACAGCTGATAAGTCTTTTCCATGTGAATAGAAACATGGCTTTTTGTGTGTTTGTCTGGGTGTGACTCTCCACTCCACTCCTGCTGCTAATCAACCTGCACACCTGCAATCCATCGACTCGTTGAGCTCTTGTGGTATATTTATCCCGGCTCTCCACTCACTAAGATTTCTTAATAAACTCAATGAGCTGTTGCCATTTTCTGTCTGGTTTGTGTTTGTGTACATTTGTTTTTAGAGGCAAACAGACACCAATCAAGCAAGCTAGGTAGCACTTAACATCAAAATATGACAACGATGAATTGCATGTTGACATCGACAATACTAGTAAAAAGCACAAAGAATAAATAAGTAATCAACTATATATTTATCCAACTAAATAACATGACAGTTTTGTCTTAGTCGCTTATCTTAAACGCCTCCAATCATCGAATTATCTCACCATGCTTCGAGTGATCATTGAGCATGATGGTTGTAGTCAATTGTATCATAATTATATAATTATAAATTGCATAAATTGCAGCTGGATTGGACGGACAAAACCACAGGCAAGTTATTTATCTAGTGTGAGACACGCTCCGTGATCTTAAAGGGATGTACTGTACTCTAAATTGTTATCTAGCTGTCAGAGAGAGATCTTTTCAACTTTCACAACAGCGTACTTGACAGGCTTTGACATGAGACGTACCAAGTGTTCGCAGATAAGAAAAGGAGATGTGTCTGTTTTGGCAAGTGCATTGTCTTGATAACAATCAGATGGAGACATACCGTCCTTAACAACCATTCACCTGTCAACTGGGAGGTGATGGGTGTCATTTACAGACATGAAACTCAAGGTTACATATTGGCCTGCGGTGGAAAGTAACAAATATACTCGAGTATAATTTTGTGTCTGCAACTGTCTGCTTGGTTCACCCTGCTGGTGAGTTTTTAATCAGTGGCATGAGACACACCTGGGTCTGCTGTGCCCCGAGCAATACACCGTACAACCGGATCATCTGACCTTTTTGGAGGATCTCTCCTCCCCACACGCTGTGACTTTCGTTTTCTTCGACAAAAGCTACACCCACGCAGAACCTCTTTTTAGTTTCAGCCACTCCCTACTGTCTTTACAAATAGATAACTTAATGAAAGGGGAGTTCTTGATATTCAATCGGATGGGGGGAAAAAAAGACATATAAGACAACAATGTCGATATTTTCTAATGCAATACTAAGATTTCTAAATAAACTCAATGATCTTTTGCCAGTTGCTGTCTGGTTTGCTTTGTGTTCAACATTCTAACAATATAGAATGTGCATTTCGACATCTAATTTGGGAATTATTACACCAAAATAAATGAGGAAAGCTCAACATGCATGTGAAAATAGCTTATAGAATTCTTGTGATGTGACAACAAAATAGCACATACCCATTCTGGTTGAACTGCCATTACGGTATAAAGTTATTATATAAGATTGTGACTATGTTTAGAGGTGATAGTTAACTGAAGGCATGCTCGTCTCACATTCTCAAACCTTTTGATTCTCCTTTATATAACTTTTTTTTTAAATCCAAAGTCTACCTTGCAGTATCAACCACTCCCTTTTTTGGACATCAACAATGTCGATCTTATTTAAAAGCATATTTATGAACAACACGTAAGACATAGTAGACACAACAGAAAGGAGCCAAGCACGCACAGAGCTTAAGTAGCCAACATGCACACATAAAAGAGTTTTTTATAGCATGGCTCCACATAAAACCTTCATCACTGATATATGATGGTTGAGTTTTCCAAAAAGAAAGGCGTTGTCACACATCAATACTACAATTACCTTTTGAAGGCGTCTTTCTGGCCTCATTCCAACTAGCCTGCTAGACTTCAAAGGCCAGCATGTAAAAGATATATATCAAGCTCTATCCTATCAATTATTTAGTATAGCCTTGTTTCTTTTTGTCCAAAGCAGGTGTTGTTTAAAAGGTATGAAGGACACATTTTAAAGGCTTAAAGGTTCATCTGTTTGGGCTTGCTCCAGGTTTTGTTGTTGAGGTGTCTGCAACTAGTGTCGCTGGTTTAAACACTGGTTTAAATCAGACATGGGCAGAAATTAAACCGCTTGAGTTGATACCATAGACTGTATGTACAAAGTCATCGAGACGTCACCCATTGTTTTGTGGACTGCCGTTTTGAAGCCTCAAATTCGGCGATTACGGCCGTCGCCATTTTGGATTACGGCCGTCGCCATCTTGGATTACGGCCGTCACCATTTTGACTTTTGCAACCAGTGAACAGAAGTTACCAAATTTGAAATGCGGAGGAGTGACGTAGAGACTCCGTATACGTCTCTGGTAGCGGTAGCGACCTGTCAATCACATGAAACCCGCCCTAAAGCATACCGTAGAAGACTTGAAACTAGTGATTGATTGATGTTTACAATATTTACTGACTATTGTGACATTTTAAAAGATCCCTGTCACACAGTCTGAACTTCAGCTAGATAACAATCTAGAAGGTTAGGGAGAGTGTCTCACACTACAGGTTCACCACATACTTTCATTTTAGAGGACTTCATGGTTATAAATGATGTACACAAGATAATAAATAGATAAATAACTTGCCTGTGGTTTTGTCCATCCGGTCCAGCAGCCGTTACAAATGCAATTTATAATTATATAATTATGATACAATTGACCGCAACTCATGATCAAATTAAAACCATTGTGCTCAATGATCACTTGAAGTAAGGTGAGATAATTTGATGGTTAAGAGGCGTTTAAGCTCAGAGACTAAACCAAGATTTACCATTGGTTTTTTTTTTATGAAAATGTCAGTCAGTTAGTAAACGTTCGCATGCCATATGAACAATCACATTTACTTAGCCTCAGCATGTTAGCCCGCAGCTCTCTTTAAACTCACACTGTGTTCCAAATCGCATACTTTTCAAATCTTTTTACTTTTAATAGATACTGCAGTTGCCCTTACAAAGTATGTACTGTTGTATGAAGTATTGGGACATAGTTCTTTGTCACAACCACAGACTGTATATAACAAGGGGACGTACTCATCGTGACGTCACCCACTGCTTTGCGGACCGCCGTTTTGAAGACTCTAGTTCGACGTTTTGGCCATCGCTTATTTATTGGTTAGAGTTAGTCTACAGAAAACTAATATATGTAATGTCCTCCAAAGTGACAGAACACAACTCTGTGTGCGGTGTGTTTGTGTGTGTGTGTGTGTGTGTGTTTGTGTGCGTGGATGATGGTGTTGATGACACAGTCTATTTCTACTACATTGTTTGCAGCAGAGGTGTGTACATGCGAGCAGGACTACATTAAGATTCCCGGTAACAGGTCAATAAAATCTTCTTTCCTCATTCATCGTAAGTCTTTTACGATGCATGTTCTTGATTGACTACTTTCAGAGACACATTTTAGACTAAAGGCCAATAAATTTGTTACATCTTGTGCAATCTGGGACAAATGCCATGTCCCCAATTTGGAGGGAAAAAAGAGACAAGCCGTAGAGACAAGCTGGAGAATATAGTGGAGCATTTAGCAGCTAAAGAGACAGATTTAACCCTCAGGATATGGTGGAGACCAAAAACAGAGCTAAAAGAGAGTGAATATTGTACCAATGTTCATCAGATCCACTCCAAATGAATTGGAATGTTACCAACTATCTGCTGTACAATATATGTAAATAAGTAACTGTTAGAGAGCAACTTTATCATCAACTTAAAGTGGGATGAAATGCCAATTTTCATCTTGTTTGAAGTCAAGTAAAACTTTGCTCCACTACATTTATATGACAGCTTTTGTTAAAAATGTAATCAGCTAATATAATATAATATTATGTTTTTAAATTGCGGTATTGGGTATATATATATATATATATATATATATATATATATATATATATATATATATATATATACTTGAGCAAAGAATCTCTTTGACAACTAGAGAGTCAGCTGAAAGGAAGCAATACCTTTCTGAAACAACAAGGCCTTCAAATCTTATTTGGCAAACTTCTCTCTGTAAAACGTAGGCGATCTTTTGTAAAAGCAATGAAGTGACAGAGAGGCTTTCCGTCTGACGTGTGACTATTCTTCATGAGGTGTTCTTTGTTCATTCTTCTGGAAGAAGAAACGGTGGAACTTTGCAAAACAGGTTTGTCTTCCTTCGCAGAGCTGATCTGAACAGAAGGATTACAAAACAGGGTTTATTCTCGACAGAGTAGTGCACACGTACTGTACTCCTTTTGTTTTTCTGCAAGTGTGAAAAAAATCAACATGTTTCTTCCTCGATTGTCGTGTTGTTACATTTGAAATTAAACAACAGTGAATCTGTGCTAAAATAACCTTGCATAGCCCATGATCCTTTTTGTGAAATCCCCAAAACCTGCCTGTTTGTGACTTTTGTACATATATTTGATACAATCATTATATTTATTTATGATTTTATTTTTACACACAAACACACAAATGTATTTGTCCTTAACTATGAATTATTGCACCCTGACAAGGAACCAGACGTACCGGAATGTTTGATTGGGAAACTTTATTCAAAGCCAGCGAGGAGGAGCTTAATCAGACGAGTGATGAATCCCTCTGCAAAACAAGGTGTGTCTGAGTATTAATGTTTGCATCTGATGGACAATCAGAACGCTTGACATGACAACCCAAAAAGGTATGTCCATACTGATATAAAATCATTTCTAATTGCTGGTTAAATGTTCAGGTGTAAAGATTAGTTAAGTTTGATGTTTTAGTTTGCAAACTTTGTCCAAAAAGCCTGGAAGAAAAGGCAAGTTGGTTTTCTTTGACACCTATTAATGTGTTTTTTTTCCAGTCGCAAACATGGCCCTTGCCGTGTCAGTTGAGGAGCAGTTCAAGTGCTGCATCTGTCTGGACATCTTCACCGACCCGACCTCCATCCCATGCGGTCACAACTTTTGCCTGGACTGCATCGAGGACTTCTGGGATACAAAGACCAAGTATGAGTGTCCGCTGTGCAAAGAGACATTTGAAAAGCGTCCACAACTCAGGATCAACCTAGGATATGCTGAAATCATTGACATCTACAAAAGGTTTGTTATTGAAAACTTTCTCTTTCACCTTTTTAAGCAAACCAAAGTAAACTGTTTTAATTAAATTGAGATTTAACGTAATTTGATTGAAATCAAAAGGACTCAACGGGAGAATTTGGACGATGTGGTGGCGCCAGGAAGCAGGAAGAAATCGCTAAACCAACTTTTCGAGGCTGACGGAGTTCCCTGCGACATCTGCTGCGGAGACAAATCACCATCGGTCAAGTCGTGTCTGAGGTGCCTGGCGTCTTATTGTGAACATCACCTCGCACCTCACCTGAGGGATCCGGCGCTGCAGACGCACCAGCTGACAGATCCGAACACTTTCATCACCGGTCACTTCTGCAGAAAACACAAGAAGCCGCTGACGATGTTCTGCAAGAGTGACCAGAAGCCTGTTTGTGTGAAATGCACAGAACACAGGGAACACAAACACCACACCATAGTACCCATTGAGAAGGAGAGGAAGAGGGTCAAGGTGAGAAAACTCTTCTTCTAGTCGTCATCTTCATGTAAACTCTGCCAATATAGAATCAGTCCTTTTACCTGATTTTCTCTTGTATGAATATTAAAATGTTTCATTAACAATTAACACTAAAATTTCATTTTTAAACCTTTTGCAGACTTCTTTGAGGGACACGAAGGCCAGCATTAAACAGATGATCCATGCCAGACGGAGTAAAATGGAGCAGATAAAAAATTCAGTGGGTCTAAGCAAAGTAAGTTCATGTTAAACACGTCTAACTGCTCATGTTTGTTTGCTTTTATCTGTAAAAGTAAATGTTTCTATCGTTTCAATCGATAGATAATCACCAAGAGGGAGATACAGGGCAGTGCTAAGGTCTGCGGCTTGCTGATAACCACCATCGAGAGACACCAGGCCAGGCTGGAGGAGGAGCTGGAGGAGAAGCATCGAGAAGCTGAGAGGAGAGCCGAGGAGCTGCTGGTGGAGCTGGAGCAGGAAATCCATGAGCTGCAGACGAGGGGCATCGAGCTGAAGCAGCTGGAGCACAGTCAGAGCCCCATTCACCTCCTGCAGGTTAGAGACCTGAAGTCCATTTCAACATTTCTGTGTCAGTGTCAACGTTTCAACAACTGTAATCATGAGAAACCTACGCGTTGTTCCCCATTTTAGAGCTTCCCGTCTCTAAGTCGACTCCCGTCCACCGGAGAGTGGTCTGAGGTCGCAGTCTACTCTGATAACTGCATGGGGACGGTGACGAGAGCCTTCTCCAAGCTCGTCAACATCTGCCAGGATCTTTCAGACAAACTGTCTGCAGATGGTCAGTAGTGTTTTAGCAGAAAATGATTATCTTCTTCAAAGAATTGTTGTGAAAATCAGTGCATGAAAATAACCTTTTTCTTCTCCTTTTTTGCAGAAGCAGACAAGCTGAATCAATATGCAGGTACGTTCACAGTCACACGTCCATTGCTTATTTCAATAACCTAGTTTAACTTAGATTAGTTCCTCTTCTTACGACATGACTCATTGTTTTTCTTTTCTGCAGTCGACGTCACTCTGGACCCTGAGACTGCTTCAGGCTGGCTCGTCCTGTCTCCAGACAGAAAGAAGGTATTGTCTGATTATATGATCATTCAATTGAATACGTGAAGAACACAGTTTTACTATAAGTATTTCTTTAGAATAGTTGGGATTTCTCACACAGCAGTTTAAGCTAAAAATATTGACTGACATGACTGTGAGAATCCAATGCAAAGGATGATCTGTTAAATAATAGGTCTAGGCTATTAATTGTTGTAATCAGGCTAATGTTTAATGTGATGACCACAAGGATAATAAGGATGATGATGTTGATCCACAGGTAACTGTCAGCAGCCAGAGGAATAATTTACTCCCAGACAATCCTCGGCGGTTTGACTCCTGCGTCTGCGTTTTGGGGGAAAAAAGCTTTGCCTCCGGAAGACGCTACTGGGTGGTTCAGGTAAGGAGCTCAGCGCACTTAAACAAATCACATTGAACGTGTCAAATCACGGGAAAGCATTTCATATGCTAGTTCGGGGTTATAGCTCCTCACCTTGTTTTACTGCCTTGATCTGTAGAACCCAAGAAGAGATGACCGATGACAGTGATATTTCTAGGCAATGTCGTAGGATGTATGCACAAGCAAAAACTTTCTCACACAAGTTTGGTATGTGCACAGATGGAGTGAAGATGTCTCTGTTCGGAGCATATTGTACACCACTCTACACTGCACACTTGTGGTCAAACTACAAAATTACAAGCTTACAGAGACTTCAAGTTTCTAATGACGCCATGAGAATATTACAAAAGAGACCGAGATGGAGTAGTGGCAGTGAAATGTTTGTGGCTGCAGGAGTCAATACTTCTATATTCTTATGTATACATTTATTTGCCGGCTTAATGACTCTTTGTTTTATTCGCGCTACCAGTCCCAGCTGTGGAGACGTTGGTGCAGCTGTCTCTTTGTCTATATGTACTTTTATTGTTCTTTTGAATGTCATTTTATTTATTTGTCTTATCTGGACCCTGCGTCTGAAATAAAGTTTGATTGATTGATTGATTTAAAGCAAGCATGTATGTCTGACTGTGTTTTGTAAATTTGTGTTTCAGGTTGGTGATAAAACAGACTGGGATCTTGGTGTGACCAGAGAGTCCTGCAACAGGAAGGGGTCCATCACGGTGCGTCCTGACAGCGGTTACTGGGCCATCTGTCGGCGGAGAAGCGGCAGTCTCAGCGCCTGCGCCGGCCCCACCGTCACGCTCCGCCTCCAAGAAACCCCCCAGAAAGTGGGCGTGTTCCTGGACTACGAGGAAGGATCGGTGTCCTTCTACGACGCCGAGGCGAAGACACACATCTACACTTACAGCGGGTGTGACTTCAACGAGCCCATCAACCCGTACTTCAACCCCTGTGTTCAAAATGATGGGAAGAACACCGCCCCGTTGATCATCTGTCCTCTTGAGGAAAGAGTCAGGGAAGGACAGGACATGACCATTGAATCAGCTATGTGATGTGTCATAAGAAAGGATGAGGCAAACTGTTGTAAAAATATTTGGTATATAGATATAGCCTGTATAAAATGTTGTTGCATGTGCTGGGAAACTTTATTCCATAGCCTTAATGGGGAATGTATAATTTGAGAATCAAATTGTGAAACTGAAAATAAAAGTTGTATTCTGAAAAATGTAAACTGTGACATTGTGTCTTTTTGCAAATTGCAATTCATACGTTTTTAATTGAAGGTATTTAAACTTTAACATAACATGACATTCATCAAAGATACGGATGTATGTGGAGTCTATTACCTTAAGTATATGGTAGTTGACACAGCCCCATTACCTGGCATGGACGCCATATTGCTGTGGACAAGGGCAAAAGGTATTTTGGCAACCTCAAAAAAGGGCAACTTCAGTATTATTCAAACCTGGTTGTTTTAGTGTCCAAATGACAAATAGAGGAAACGATTTTTGAAACAGGTCCAGTAGGATGTGATTTAACCCTATTGGCGAAAGTTGACACCACCATTTACGTCCACTAAATTAAAGTAGGTTGTTATTTAAAATCATTGAAATCTAAACTTCCCTTGTATGAAGATGGAAACTCCTACTTCCTTCCTACTGCTACTTAATAAGCAGTCTTCAAGTAATTATTAGTCCCTTATCCTGTAATTACAAAGGGTGACTGTTTGTACCTTTGTACTGCTCATCTGAACAAGGTCAGCTATTTCTTTGTCCCTATTTCCAGTGACAAGGAAATGCATGGCAGCTTTTTTTGTTGATCACATTTCATTACAGTCACACAAGATTACAGCCTGCAAAGTAAACTGTAATTACTCACTATTAAAGTTGTTTTTTACCAGTACAGTATGTATCAATAATTATATCAAGTTAACAATTTAGGGCTGTCCCTATTCTATTAGGCTGCTATTACAGGGTACAACATGACCATAAAACTGAGCAAAAGTCTGGATGTTTCAGAGAAGATGGAGGGATGACTTAATAAATGTGATAATGACCTTATTACCAACATACAGGCAAACTACATTGACAGCGTAATGTCATGGATACTTTATCGGCCTCTGAAGAAGTGTTATAGAATAAGAAATGTGCTTTAATCAGTGAGTGCCCTAATTTGTGACTTCACATAAGTGTGAGCCGGGGAATCGTGGTACAATGGCCTAAAATATTTCCATCAGGAGATTCAGAAATGATGCCAATTCAAAAAGACAAAAAAAACAAAAACAAATGCAACGAACAACGCTGTATACCCAGTGAACGCAACGGAAGTTCTCCAGGCCTCAAGGGGGAGCGCGAAGCTGAACAGCTTGATTTTTGACCCAAGTGAGACAGACCAGATGAGAGTTTGTTTGTTGAAGAAAAGTGGAGTAAAGATTCTTTTCTATACATTTGTCCATAGTTTGTTACAATATTATACGTAGATCTGTTGCTCTTTTATAATATTGTCATAGTCATCAGATTCATCACTCAAGTCTCAGTCGATTACCAATTTCAATATTATATTCAATCGTTATGCAGATGACACCCAACTGTACATTCCCCTAAAACCCATGAAAGATAGTAGAGTTTGCACATTCAAAGCTACCTTGGTTATTAATTTCTGGATGTCACAACAGTTTCTCCAGATTAACAGATAAGTTAAGAAAAAACTGCGTCTTGAATCCTTCGAGTGATTCATTGTAGGTGAGATTACTTGAATGTTAAAGTAAAAATGTCCTGCATTGAGCTTCATAACGAATATTTCTACCAAGACAATGATCACTCCCAAATCTTAACCAAGTACTCTAAGAGCCTAAAACATCTTCCTTTTGTTTTATTTGCTACAAGCAGATTTTGTATTATATTAAAAGATCAGATTTAGTTGTCAGTGAACGTGTCTCTTTTAGGTAATGCCGCTTGCATTACATTTAAGCCAAAAAAAAATTAGTTGTCGAAAATTAGAAGTATTTAAACGTAATTTCTAAGAGACAGATTTGAGTATTCACAACACAAACATGGGTGTGGATGTGGATTATTTATCCAGACTCACTATTTCAAAATCATATAACCAAGATGAACCAATCCTTTGCATATGAAGAGCTTTGTTTCCCAAATCTTTCGAGGTGAAAGAGATGGAGGTGGAGGGAGGGGAAACAGGTACAGTAGGGGGTCGAGGAGGCACGAGAACAGAAGGACGCGGTGCTTGTGATGTGATTAAACGTCTGCTCGAACACAGGGGTTTCCTGGAACAGAGAGATTGTTGAAGAGAGAGAGAGAGAGAGAGAGAGAGAGAGAGATGGGAAAAATAGAAAAGAGAGGGAGAGGAAAAGATAAAGCTAAACAGGGAACGAGACTCTTGGGCTGGTCTAACTTAACTGAAGAAAGCTGGTTTCTGTATGTCGCTGCAGAGTCAACGTTTAAAGAGAGAGGTGGGTGTTTTGTTAATATTTTTGAACAAACCATAGTACTTTTATTCATCTTGCAATGGTTGATTTTGTGAAAATGCTTGTACTGTTTATTGCTGGGTGTGTTGTTGAGGCACTTTTTGTCAGGATTCATCTATTTCTGCAAAACAATATATAAGACTTCCTCTTTATTTTTCACGAAATTTATTATAAGGATATTGCTTTTCCTGCAGTGCATGAAGAGTCAGCTGCTGTGTGAATTATTGTAATTTACTGATCAACAAATCTGCCACTTCCTTAATGCGTGAGCTGGTATTGTAATATTTCTATTTATAACGTGTGCAGAGACAGGGATTCAATTGGAAAGGTGAAGGGGGAGAAAGAGTGGGCATGTTTACCCGCAGATGGCCTCTTGGTGGTGGGACTGTGATAGTCCGCTGTACCCCCCTCCTGAGTCCAGCTGGCACTTACATGCCCTCTTCCTGGCCAAAACATTACCTCATCACTTCTACTTCCACTTATTTTGCTCTTCAGCAAAATCATTTCCCTCTTATTGTCCACTGCCATTCCCTTACTCACCTTTCTCTTGATTGATTGCTTGTTTTTGGGTGAAACTTATGGGTTAGAGAAACAAACATCTGTAGAAGATATAGAATCGTTGTTGCATTTAGTTTTTCTTGCTTCACATCAAGTCAACAGTTTCTATTTCTGTCATCGTGATGCAGTTGGTTTTTAATTTAAATTCCATCTTTTCACAAGAAAACAGGACTTTGGATGATTATCTTACACATAATATGTGTATAGAAAAGGATGTTAAAGTAGCCAAGCCTCTGGCATGTCATTGTTTTTTATATACTGAAAAGATTTTCATGCGCAAAATTGTGTCCTGTGATCCGCTCCTTCAAACAGACCTGAAGCCTTGACAGCCTCTGATGGCCATTTCCGCTGCGGTGTGAGAAGCTGGATAACTTTACTTAAAAGGACTTTCTGTCTGCTGTTATGGGAAGCAGCTATCCTGGTGCCAACTAAGTCAGATAGACTTGATCTCCGACCACTGTTGGCAGAACTGTTAGCTGAGGATTGCCTGAATCATTAAATGTCCCATGAGATGTGAGAAGCTGAAGTGTTCTTTCCAGGTGATGCTAAAGTGAGGTGTTCTTCAAGAAGACACATTCTCGCCGATTTGTGGTGGCCGTATTGTCACTACGCGCCCGAAACACCTAAAGCTCGCCGTCATTCAGAACAATGCCCTGTCCATCTCCTCCCTCTCCGCCCTACCTTGCTCCTCGCTCAGTCTTTTTTGCTGGACTGCTGCTTCTGGTCCGTTGGGGGCCCTCAGAGGTAAGTTGCCAGAATGACACAGAGCCAATCGTGTTGGAGGGAAAGTGTCTGGTGGTGTGTGACTCCACGCCCTCTGCGGAGCCATCGGGTAACGCTCTGGGCATGTCGGTGAGGTCCGGAACCGGACGGGTGGCGTTTTCAGCCATCCGAAACACCAACCACGAACCCTCGGAGATGAGCAACCGCACCATGACCATCTACTTTGACCAGGTGGGGGAATCCAAAATGAGTCAGACAACTGTAGCGTTATTGCTTGTAACAGTCTAAATATAAATTCATAATTGGATGTCTCTGTGCTCCTCAGGAATGTAGATGCTCGTAAAACAAGAAAGGTGGTGTCATAAACCCGTGTAGGCTCAGCCTTAAATCGGTTTGAGTATAATGATTGTCCCCCCAAGTTGTGTCTTATCTACTGCGAGTCTATCCAGGCACGAGGTAAATTTAGAGCCTAACCAGTTAGTGACCTAGGGGTCCTGAGAGCAGTTTTTGGAATCAGGTCAGGTCATAAGGGTTACTTTCACAGCCTCAAAAAGATTGGATTGGGTATATATTTGATATTGGATGTTCTAAAAAGATATAAGCTATGTACACAAAACATATTTGTGTATCAATGGGAGAAACGACACCTTTGTTGTATTACTAAAGGCCTTTACACGTCGATAGCGGTACCGATAAATGAAACGCAAAATGCGGTTGCGAATGTTTCGCGTCAAAACTATTCCTACCAGCAGCGATGCAAATTTGCGACAGTTGCAACACTTTTTTCAATAAAAGGTTCAAATAGCACTTTGCACAGGCAGAGGATCAACTATCAGGATCTTATTGACCCAGAAAAATGTCAAACAGTCTGTTTAGCCTTAGCTTCTATAAGCTACTTTATTGGAAGTATGCTCTAAGTGAATTTGCAGCTCTAAAACACTTACGCAGTGCATATTGTATGTTGAGGGCTTTCATTGTGAAAGGGAACGACAGAAGGAGTGGATCTGGTATGCGCTGCCTTTGTCAAGGTTGAAAGGAGTAATAAAGTTGTCAGTCTTGGTTTGGAAAACTGAGCGTCCTCGTAGTTGTACATTGTGTACATTTTAAATATGTCCATTCCACACAAGGTTCAAGGTACAACATTTCCTTTATTCACGGTGCGAAAGCTCAGAAACTTTTTAACTTTTTACTTTTCCCCTTCTTTCCCCAAGTAAAATGAACCTGTATTTTTTTAGTCTACTTAGTTGTACACAGTCACAATCAACCTAGACTAGTTTTGAACAAGACTTTTCCCTGTTTTAATTCATGCTTTTAACTCTGACAATGTTCTTGCTACCAGCAGCAGGATCCAAATTAAATTGTATTTCAGTCTGCCTACTTAGATTAACCTCAGCAACACAAAGCCAGCCCGATCTAGCCAGGCTCAGGGGGCATTTCCATTACAGGGAAGTTGCATTTAGAATATATTGGAGATAAGGAAAAGGTCATGCGCCTGCAAAATGGTGCTACATTTTAGATTTGCAATCCTTAGTTTAAACAGTCTTTGAAGTTTAAGGAGGGAAAAAAGGAGTCATGTTAGCATTGAAATCTGATGTAATTGTCTGCCTCAAGTTCAAGTTGTCCAGACATTTCACTCAAAAGCACAAATGTCAACCTCATGGTGGCCCAAAAGGAAAAGTCAGTGGATCACCAGTGTCATTCGGATTCATCCTCTGGGAACCATGAATGTCCGCACAAACTTCCACGCCAATCCATCCAGGAGTTGTTGGGTATTTCCACTCAATGCAAAGCGGTGGACTGACTTTACCTCTTGCTGCTGTCACTGAACACAATTGATCAAACCAGTTTTGACTCACCGCCAGCCACACTGTGAGCACTGAGAGTACATTGTGTCACATGCCAGTGTGTTGTCAAATACTGGAAGTTATCTCGCTCACAAACACTACGCTGCATGTGTCACATCTTAATTGATGTTTATTCGTTAGCCTGAAAGTGTTGCGCGATGGCGATGCTGAGCGGTGACGCTAAGTTATTTTAAGCAACGTCTTGAAGCTGTGAGAGAGGACTTTTAAATGTAACGATGCACAAACCAGACAAATAAAAGTTCACAAAGTCTGGTTTGTGACCTGCAGTTGACTCAGGGCCTGTTTGTTTCATTCATTGTCTCTCTTCGTCTCCTCTTCTTCCTAGATCCTAGTAAACGTTGGCAGCCATTTTGACCCAGCGAGGAGTATCTTCGTGGCCCCTAGAAAAGGGGTCTACAGCTTCAGCTTTCATGTTGTCAAAGTTTACAACCGGCAGACAATACAAGTAAGAATACCAGCTTAAGGCATGGCCCGACACTTTTGATGAGCATGTTTATTTGCAGAGCCTTGCTATATATATATATATATATATCCCCCCTCTGCTCACCTGCTCCATCTCCTCACCCATCTTTTCACAGGTGAGTTTGGTTCTCAACGGCTGGCCGGTGATTTCCGCCTTCGCAGGTGACCAGGACGTCACCAGGGAAGCTGCCACCAACGCCGGGCTGGTGATGATGGAGAGAGGGGACAAGGCTTCCCTCAAACTGGAGAGGGGGAACCTGATGGGGGGGTGGAAGTACTCCACGTTCTCTGGGTTTCTGGTGTTCCCTTTGTAGATTAGGTTGTGATTGTGTTAATCGTTACCCGTTGAATTCCGTCAAGGTGCTTGGATGTGTCTTCATGTATCAGTTAGAATGAGTGAGATCCCTCAACACCAAATAATCCTGAATGTAATTTCCATTTCCATTGCACTTTTTATGTCTCGCTGTTGTCTGACTATTGTAATGTGTCGTCTATGCTTGCTTACAACAACTGGAGTCAGAGGTTTGTGATTTTCTTTTAATGCATGAAATACAATAGCAGATCTTTGTGGCAATAAAGAAACGTATTGTGTCTATTGCCTCTACATCTATGTCTATCCGCTTATCTACCTATTTCGCTTGGTAAAACTACATTTCCCACAACTTGAGGGCTTTGGCGGATGTAAACCAGAAGTACAATGTTGTCATGGAATTGGCTCGTTAACTGTGGCCAAACTTGTGTTTTTTGTAGCTTATATATAAATAAATGTATTATTATATAGGCACAATTCAAATTGGTTCTAATACAAAATAGGGTCAATGCAGGGGTTGAAAAATAAAATGACCGAGTGAAAAAGTTGAATAAAGTGTAATCTATCTATCTATAACTGAATTGTGACAACTGATTGAAATTCATAGAAAAGTTAAAAGCTTAACTTTTTTTTTTTTTGCATTCCATTTTAAGTTTTCAACTATTCTTTATTTACTATTTAGTTACATTATGTGACATAGTCTATTTTTACAATAGTTTGCTACATGTTGTCTATAAAGTTTAATTTTAAAATTGCTATTATCATATTTTTACTTACATTTACATTTAATCTTGCATAGTTCACAACAACCACAGAGGCAAACCTGCAGTAAAAAGTCATATGCAAAACAAGACGAGCCAAACTTATCGTGTTCACTATTCCTAACTCACCTTTCTTTATGCGTAGTCTGCATTTGAACAATTTTGATACAGTTCGTTGACAAGGACATGCTTACCACATGACGTCCTCCAAAACACTTCACATATGGTCCATAAATCATTTGATGCAGACCCAACTGTTGTCCTAAAAATACCACGCATCCCTGTGGTGCGCTCCAAAAGTTATTATTAAGGGTATAAGTGAGGACTTACGCTACAAGATTCTGACCAAAAACATGTCCACACGCCACTGTTGAACCTTGAATATGTAATTTAACCATCTAAACTGCAGTTTTATTGTGAAACCCTTTGTACACGTACAGTCTGGGTTTGTCATCCCGGTGACACTCGGCGACTGCGCGTCTCTCTGCGGTGGATCAGGTGGCAGATGGGGGATTGGCAGTAGAGGAAGGGATCCGGTGCCAGAAAGCCTGCTGAGTTCACACTGGACCATCACAACTGATTAGTGTCAACGCCCCGGTGCACAGCAGAGGCCTGTGTTAGCACTTTGGATATTCGTGTCTGGAGTACAAAGACTTTGGTTCAAAAACTAGATAGACGCCTTGTAAGTAATGACATCAAATACCATATAAAATATGTATGAATGTTCATTTTGATTAGATTTTTGTTGCTTCGATATATATAAATATATATATTAAACAATACATTAAGTAGATTTTTTTCTTAGAAACAGCTGTTTTGCTGTTGGAATAAACAACAGAAGTGATTTATTAGGAATAGATAGAAAGAAAGACACATGTATAGTGAGACACTAGCGGAACAGAAACACAAGAGTGCCACCTACAGACACTCAAAGAAAGTATTAACAATATTGGGGACAGGATCTTATATTTCATTTTATTAAAAAGCAAGACTTTTCAAAAATACTCCGTTTTCAAAGATATGTATTAAAAAAGAAGACAAATAGCAAAATTGTCACATTTGAGAAGCTAGAATTTTTAGACATTTTTGGCATTTTTGCTTAAAAAATTACTTAAACAATTAAGTGATTACCAAAAAAGTTGCATCCGTGAATCGTGTGATTGTTACAGATCTGTGATGTGTTCGACCAATGATTCAAAACCCAAATATATTCAGTTTGCGATGATAAAAAAAAAAAAGAGAGAGAAAAAATGCAAATTCTCACATTTGAGAAGCTGAAACCAGAGAAGTTTGACTTAAAAATAACGTAAACCATTTATCGGTTATCAAAACTGTTGCCGGTTAATTTTCTGACAGCCAATTAATCGACTAATTGTTGCAGCTCTGAGATATTTAACACTTGAAATATGAAAACTTGAATGAACTTGTCAAGTAACCCTGATTTTGGTGTTCGAAATTACACCAAACATTAAAAAAACAAACACAACACTTGAGTACAAATGTATTAAGACTTCTAAATCTAAGTGAACTATGCTTTTCAACTAATACAATCTCCAGGTTCTTAATGTTTCCCTTACTTTACATTTCCACTTAAGTACCTTTAGGATCTCTTATATCCCATAATCCCATCGAAGAATTATCCTTTAAGATAAAGCAATTCTCTCTTTTTTCACTTCATTGAAGCTACGTCATGCTTCTACTGACCGAAGTATTCAAGATGCCATCATTTTATGGCAGCACCGTTACATCAACTGCGAAACAATTATGGGCGGCATCGCACACACTCTACATGATGAAGTTCTCAATATAATAATACAAATTATTCTTTGTTTTAACCTCCTTCACATGCCAAACGGTCGGTCATATGAGCACCGGTATATCCACCTGTTCAGATCTCTGTGGTTATGGCGATTTTTTTTGGCACTTGATTGTGAGCTGGCACTGCGACTGAGGATATTTGTTGACAACAGTTGGTGGAAGAGCCAAACCATATGACCAGACTTGGCTCACATTTATACTGCTGACAGGGCAAATAGGGAAGGTGTGAGATTCTTGCTCAAAGGAAGCAGAATAAATAAATACAGTTAAAAAGATATATTGAAACATCATCTCTTGAACAACATGAGTCCAGATTTGAAAAGCAAAAACAGAGAATATTTAAAAAACAAAGAAACGCAGCTACGCCTTCATACTGCTCTCATAAAACATGTGCAAGAAAGGATGAACCAAGCGCGGACAACTGTATCAGAGAACGAGGGAACTTAAACTCGCAAAGGTCCGCGAGAGCTCAGGGAACCCCTCCTGTCTTGTCCTTCCAGCTCCCGTGGCGCAGCGGCGGGAGGTCGACTCTGGGCGGTGCTGTCGGATGCCGCCTCCTTTCTGAGGGCTCCATAACTTGGATGTGCATGGTGTTGTTGTTGCCTTGCTGGAATCCGGTCACATTGCTGAAGTGCATCTGGACTCCGCGCGCAGCGGCCGGTTGGCAGGAGAAAGTGTTGGGTCCGGATAACTGACGCTGCAGATATACACAAATAAAAAGGAGAGGGAAACACAGCAGCAGAGGTCAAAATGTTAGTTTAGAGTCTTTAATAAATGCTGTGTTCATGAGAATTGATTACTTAGGACAATAGGTACTACAACACTTCCTAAATACCCTTTGGGAAAGGAAATACAGAGTATTTTTAATGCAGTGATGCAGAATAAAACAACCCACGTGATACTGTGAAGACAGGTTTTGCTTTAAACCCTGCGGGGGAGGTTTTGCTGTTCTGCCTTGAGGGGACGTCCCGGTCGAATGAGACGGCGGTGACGATTCAATGGGGCAAACGGAGGACTTTTTCACTTTGCAGTCAGTCCAATGGCGGCTGGTGTCGTCGTAACGCGTGCTTGAAGGTCGAGATGAAGGCGGGTCTGAAAAGGGGATGAGAATAACCTGAAAACATGGCGCCATGATGCTTGATTTGTTCGTCCGATTTGTGATCTAACGACACAAGTTCGCCTCCTTCTTCAGTGGCTTCAACACCAACTTCCTCTTTACCTTTGACTCTTGGTATGTCTCTTCGTTTTGCAGTCCCACCGCCAGCCATTTCCTGCAACAGAAGTAAGTGTTGCACTGTGATCTCAATAAAGACTACAGTTAATTACCAGTTTGCGCATAACAGGAAATAACTGGTCAGTAGTTCTGTTTCGGTAATCCAAAAGATCACAATGAGACAAAAGAAATAGTTTCCTCTCCACTTTAAATCTTTTGAATCTTTCTAAAACCTTTATTCTCAAAATTGAAGTGAACCATTTGTCTGATTAAAAAGCAGAACTACTAAGACTGTACATTTTAGTTTGCTTTGTTCATGTTTTGTCAGCTTGAAGTGGCAAAAAAAGGAGAAATGAGTCACAAGAATTGATGTTTAGGGAAATACATGTATTCACTTTTCAGCTGAGAGTTATAAGAGAAGATTGATCCAGCTCACATGTGTGTGTGTGTGTGTGTGTGTGTGTGTGTGTGTGTGTCCTAATAAGCTAATGCCAGCAGCCAACTAGTTTAGCATAGCATAAAGATTAGATAAACATAATATTACGTTTTAATCAGTGAGCTTTAGAGGTGCCGTTTGACGGATTTTGTTCCCTCTTGACAGAGCCATGCTAGCTGTTTGCCGTTGTTTCCAGTCCTTATGCTAAGCTAAGCTAACCAGCTGATGGCTAAATCTACATATTCAGTGAAGCGACATGAGAGTGGTTTCAATCTTTTCAACTAAATCCGTTACAAAGACCATAATCTCTATCATTTATAATGTGGGTTATATTCATGTTTACATTCAATCTCCTATTGCTCAATCTTGCTCCAAACGTCATGCGCTTCTTCGAGGCTTTTTACATTCACTGTGTTCAACACTCTTTCCTGTTAAAACTCCCCTGGTGCAACAGGAAGTGGTGCATGTAATATTTCCCCAAGGCAGCAAAAAGTAAAAAACAGTGCAGTGTACAAACACCACAGCATTGGCCAATATGTGGCAAAGAAAAGAATGAATACCTCACAGACCACATTGTGAGTTTTTCTTCTTGGGTCAAAAGTATAACAATGGCATCAACACTGTACTAGGAAAAGACTGAATGACGACGTTAAAGTGTGGTCTGTTAATTTAAACATTAGGTGTTAAATACAATAAAATAATGTTTCTCTATTTAATCTATTATTGCAGTGACAGTGTGATTTGACTGAATCTCACCTGGATTGGAGGGCGACCTGTTGGCACGGTATCACAAATCTTCTTTTCCTCACATTCACTCCCTGCAACAAAATTAAAAAATACATTTTGCAACAGCAATTTTTGATCTCGTTAAAAATGGCTCAATCAAACTCAATCAGTCCAACGGCTTCCTGACTTTGGAAATGGTATTTTAACAAAATAATCTTAACTCAAGTGTCCATTTCTGTTATGAATACTATGGACCTTTTTGCGCAGTTAAAGTTAAAAGTTTAAAAACACAAACCTGAAAACACAAAATGCATAACAAACTCCACATAACTGAGATAAACAAGAGCTAAAGAAATAGTTCGAAATATTTGGAAATATGCTGCTCGCTTTCTTGCCGAGAGATAGATGAGAAGATTGATACCGCACACGTGTGTGTCCGCTAAATATGAAGCTACAGCCAGCAGATGGTTAGCTTAGCTTAGCATAAAGACATTAAAGAAACAGGGGAAACAGCTAGCCTGATTAAACGGGCTTGGTAGTCTGGATCTAGTACATATTAAACAAGATATAACGTGTTAATAAATGAGATTTAGAGATGTTGGCAGGTGGGTTTTGTTTCCTTTTGGACAGAGCCAGGCTACTTTTTCCCCGTGTTTCCAGTTGTTCTGCTAAGCTAAGCTAACTGGCTGCTGGCTTTAGCTTCAGAGTTAGCATACAGAGTAGTATATATCTAAGGGAATAGCTATGTTGACGGAAAAACATCCTTATAAGTGGTGGGGGGGGGAAATGACATAAAAGCAGACCTGAAAGCTGAGTGAGATGAACCCTCTCAATCTGCTCTATCATTCTTTCTTCTTCCTTTTGGTCCTGGAAAGAGGAAGAGAAAGACGTACATCATGTCACAATTTAACATCATCTCAGCATGACTATGACTTTATGAAAAGATTTTCCCTCACCAATTCCTTCAGCACTTGGTGGACAGCGTCATTAACATTATGTTTGTGCATCTTGTACAGTTCTTCTGTCTCAGTTGTACACTCTGCGTACAAAGTAGATTAAAGATGTGACGTTAGGACCGGGCACCACAAGCTGTTGAAAGAGTAACTTTCTGTTTCAGCTCAAGCGTTCTCTCACCAAGAGCAGAGGGCCTTTGTTTGGGTCTGGTGTCCCAGCATCTCTCCATGAGCCCCATCAGCCTCGTCAACCCCGCACGTTCAACCGCCTGGAGCCTGATCTCGTCCAGCGATGGACGGTCTCCCTCGGGGATGCGAATCCGCACCAAGCTGGACTTTGCGTCTGTAGCGGAGGACGGATTGACAAGGCGGCCAGAGGTTAGCGAGACCTCAGAAATACCTGAATATAAGCTCTGGACTGATGCTTACATTCAGACATTTCAGGAGCCTTTTTAGCGTCTTCCACCAGTTGTGTTGATTTTACACCCTGCAGATTTACTGCCACCAAAAATAATTGAGGCAATGCAATTTTCAATGGCATCGCCAAAGAAGGTGTTTTGAACATTTATGGTGAGCGAGAGGCTACAAAAGCTACGAAGACACAACAGTGACTTACGTGCATATGGTTGTGTCCCTGTGACAATGGACCACAAGAGTATACCATAACTGAAAGAGAGACAGAGAGAGTCACATGCCAGGAATAACAATGGTTGTTTCAACCATAAAATCAGACCACTTCCCTCATTTGGCTGTAAAACAACACTCATTGTTGGTCCTTACATGGTAAAGTAAAACACTTTTATCCAGGTGCTGGTTCTCGTACCTGTAGATATCGGAGGCTTGGGTCGGTTTGTACGACACTTGGAACGCTTCCGGTGGCATGTAGCTGATCGTGCCCCCTTCCTCCTCGCTGTCCTTCTTGGAATGCCGCGTGACGCTGTGGTAAAACCGGGAGAGGCCGAAATCTGTGAGCTGGAGAGAAGATTAGCAGAGAGATGAAGGAGGCGGCTATACTGTACAAAAATTCGAAATTATTAGTGATGTTGCAGAAATTAGGTTCCCTTTGGATATTATATGGAACTGTTACTTTCAGTGGGACGTGACACATTTTGTGTCATATACGCTGAAATGTGAATTAATCTATTACATCAACAAGTTGCCTCATTTAGTCCATGATCAGTTTTACTTCCCTTATTAATCACAGCGTGGGATGACACATGGAATGTGTCAGGGCCTGGAGTTCGCGTTTTGTTTAATAGTAAAACCCTTTCACTACCTTTTTATCAAACGCCATTTCTGCTTATTATCAAGTTACAACATTCAGGGGGAAACCACATCTGTTTCTTTCTGATAAAGGAACAGTGTGTAACATTTAGGGGGATTACTTGGCAGAAATAGAAGAAAATACTCAGAATTATGTTTTAATCAGTGTTTAATCGCCTGGAACTAAGAATCGTAGTGTTTCGTTTGCTATCTCAAGGTAGGAATGCGTTTCAAAACCAGGTATTAAACGGGCCCTGGACGTCACCGGTGTTTTTATTAGTACTTTTTAATGTTAAAGGATACTCCAGTTGACGGCAACTACGCTTGTTACAATCAATTCGTCTGTGAACATGTAAACAAAAGTGAAACCTAATTCAATTGGCCACCACCGCGATGTTAACACAAGCACAGCAAGAACTGTCGACCAAACTAATGTACCGATATGAAGGAAGCGGGCCTTGGACTCACCTTGGCATTGAGATAGCTGTCCAGCAGCACGTTGCTGGGCTTCAGGTCCAGGTGGAGCAGGGCCGGGGTCAGACTGTGGAGGAAGTTAATACCCAGAGCCACTTGGTGAGCCAGTCTGAAGACCAGCGGCCAGGGTGGAGCTCCGTGTAACCTGTCCTGTAAGATCGTTTATATAGTTACGGATCTACAAAGAGTGGCGATTGTGCTGTCATGAGTAGAATGGACATTCCTATTCAAATCAACATAGCAAGATGGACAGAGTGGCGGCCATGTTTATGTGTACCGTTGCCATAGAGTGCTGCAGGAATGAGTCCTAAAGCTCTTTTATCCCACAAGAACTTTTGTCTCGAAGTCTATGAGTTTTTTGGTTTGATGCCTGAATGATGCAATTCCATTGAAAAGGTCTGTATGAAAAATGACATAAGTGTCATGAAAAGAAAAATGTACTTACAGTAGGTTTCCTACGTGGTGGCAAGTACATTTACTACAAGTACTGTGCTTAAGTACAATTGTGATGTACTTTACTAGGGCATTTCTATTTTATACTACTTTATACTTCTACTCCACTACATCTCAGAGAAAATTATTGTACTTTTTACTCCACTTTGTCTGGAATATAGATTTAAATTTTACATACAAAACATATATTGTACTTATAAAGTATGACAAATTGTACAAAGCTCCTCCACCAGAACTTATGATTAAATCATATGATGCAAATAACAACAAAACACTCTCAAAGGGGCCACTCTGCCCAACTAGTACTCATGATACTATTGTTCTTGTGCTTTTTTTTAAATTTTAAACACAAGACTTTAACTTGTATTGCTACAGAGTGTCTCTGGAAGTCAAAGAGTACTTCCTCCGCCGGTGGGTACCTGTAGGGAGGCCACTGATCCTCTCTCCATGAACTCCATGACCAGGCCCAGTTGATCTGAGGCCGAGGAGGGCGCCCGGCCCTTGAAGACCCCTCGGACCAGAATGACGTACGGGCTGCTCCCTTCACGCATCATGTCGATCTCCCGCAGCAAAGACGCGCTGGTCCTGTGTATGTGTGTGTGTGTGTGTGTGTGTGTGTGTGTGTGTTTGCGTCATGGGTTAGTCACAACTTTATTTGATCGTAAACAGAAAGCTCTTGTGTGAACAGCTCACCCGTCGTCATAATGAAGCAGCTTGATGGCCACGTCGCAGCCCCACTGACGATGCCTGGCTTTGAAGATTTTTCCGAAACCCCCGGAGCCGATCACCTTCCAGCCCTCCAGGGTGGAGTCTTCGATCAGTAAAGGAACTTGACAGCTGGACATAATTCACTGGAGGAGGAAATTATTCATGATAATAAAGCCCTGGTAATAAAAATTGTTCCTCGAAAGAGGATCTTTCCTCAGTAAGGGGAGGCTGGTCAACACTTATTTTTTAAAGATTGCTTAAACACGATTTAGAAAACAGGACTCATTTTGTTAAGATGCTACACAAAATTCACACAACCACACACACACACACACACACACACACACACACAAACACAAGTAGCAGACCACTTCACATCTTTTTGCAAAATGAAACACTTAAGCCCACAATTCAAAACTATACAATGATTTATAAAAACCTAACTTTGTCCCTTTATGACACACACACAGACACACTCACACACACACACACACACACACACACACACTCGTTTCATACGATCTGATTCTGTTTGACCCACTTTTACCATTTCTACTTTTCTAATGATAAAGTCTGGGCTTGATTTGTTCTTCTCAGAGATATCATTAGAGTGACGTACGTGAATATATATATATTGGCCGAACACGACACCCATTGTCTCGACATGTATTGTAAAAATGAATCAATGCATTTCCAAAAGTTGCATTTTGCGCTGAAAAATCCAAACAGAGCACATTCTAAATATATTAAAGTGCGTAAACACAGAAAAATCATTTCTGGAGACGAAAAAAAAGAGGCATTGTTTACGTTTAAATTTTAAATTCAAATGCTAATTCAACGGGAGGGGTTTAAGGACCTGAGGAGGTTAACACAGTATTCTTGATACAAGACATGTATTGCATATAGACTCATGTAGTTCCTATTCAGATTAAATCTATTCATCACGTTATGCAAAGATACACAATTTACAAAACAGGACATGTTTCCATTGGAGAACCTGAAACCAGTGAATGTTTGGCATATTTTGCGTGATGAATGACCTCACTGTTACATGATCTATAACTATCTTTTTGGTTTCAATGTATCATGGTTTCATATGTCACACACGGGCGCACATATTTGTTCAACACAACAGGAAACCACATTCTTTGCTACCTGACACATATCATAAAGCCCCTGTGGGGTGGACAAAATAATAGTAACACCTGTAAAAAAAAAAAAATCTAATAATCCTCACTGATGTTCTTGTGTCAGTTTAACTCTTAAATTTGTGCTGTTGTAATGGGATTACATCACACTATCAGGTCCCTACTATTGTATCCGCCTCCTGAGGACTAAACTCTACTCATTTAAAGTCTGAACCTGTGAGCTGAACACAACGGCTTTACATTACTGTAGCATAAAATGTAGAAACCACCAAGTCTGACGCATTCCTGATCAACACAGACACTTTAAACACTAATACGTATATCAAGGTGCGTGTTTTTTTTAAACGGGGAAACCACTCACCCTTAGGGATACACTCTTCTTCCTCATCATTCAACCGAGTCGACGGAGGTGAGCCGGTGTAAAAACCCTGACGCTCTACTCGCAGCAGCTCCTGTTCCGCCGAAACAGAAGTGAAACAACTTTTTTTTTTTAACTTCTGCTTCCGAAATGATCAGCAAACAACAAAGCGTGTCACGACAGAAGGATCTATTTTCTTCTTCTTTTGTTTAACCCTATTCCTCGTCAGGTTTAAACCGCTGCTTGTGATGACGTATTTCGTTCATATGATTTCATTTGTAGAAAGTGTGAATATGTTTCCTTCCTCCATTTAGTGGAGCTTGATTATAGGTCGCAGCATGAGTTAGTTTTAAGACTTCAAATACCTCTAATTATGAGAAATCTGATAAACGGATCCACTTTTTGAAAGAAAAACAGCCAATTCTCATTGTTTTGCTGCGATCGAGTCGTTTTTAAATGTACTTTTTAAGGCCTCAGTTGACAGTCATGAAGCAGTTGGTCTTATATAGGAAGAGACGAACAGGTATGATGTGCTTCAATGCTACACATCACAAGCACAAGCTTTTTTTTATGAGCATTATATTGACGTTTACACCAAAAAACAAAAAGATTTTTAAAAAAACTTTGAACTATGCTACTTTGAGTTTTTGCCAGCAGAGGGCGGAGTCTGCTTAATGATTTACAGGAAACAGGTGGCGTTACTTTATATCACTGACGATTACGCCACACCTGGATTACAACACAATACAAACTGCTGAGCATTGAGGTGACACTAGGAAATATTGCACTTCCTTTACTTCCTCTGTACTTTGCATATAGCTAATAAAATAATCAAAACGAGCTCCAGCTGTGGCATTAAAGTGATGAACGCATTAATTCATCACTACGTATAATCCAATAATAACATGTATTATACTCTGAAATGGGCACATTCTGCTTAATAAGTGAGTATATGTCGATGCCAGTACTTGTGTACTTTTCACTATAACATTTTGAATACATGTAACGGAGTGTTTCTACAATGCGGTATTGCTACTTTAACTTTAGAACGAGATCTGAGTACTTCTTTCACACACGCACACGCACGCACACACACACACACACACACACACACACACACACACACACACACACACACACACACACATTAGGCCACTTGTTGCTAGAATAACTTCATTGTCACTGGGTTCAAAACACCCGAGTAAGACAGGATGTGTAGTGTAGGAGGCAGCGTCTCTCATCCTGTCTTTGACACAGATAAAAGTGCACCAAGGAAACCACAGCGTCAACGGATACCAGCGTGTTTTTCAGGGGGGAATGGACTCCTTTGATTTTTTTCTGGATTAGGAGACGTGGAGACAGAAATGTGTTACAAACAGGCGCCAGCATCTGCTTTTTTTTTTTTTACAAAGCCTGCCTGTCAATGAGTAGAGTTAGAAAAAAAAAGGGAAAAAAAAGCACAGAAAAACCCCGCTTCTGACGTCAGTGGAAATCCCCTTTATCTCCTGTTAGACCCAGCCACATAAAACACATGACACATCTTAAAATACACGCTTTAACTGCACGCTTGTATCACGTATTGTCTGTTATAATCATCATTTGTGTTTATGTTAATGCCAACACTATCATTAAACGGACACTATCTGATGTATTTACATCTTAAGAGTCCACAGAAACATTTTTGATACAGGATTATTAAAGCAATATTATTCGGGTGTTATCTACGGACGCTATGACTGCGATATCCAGCCAGAATCATCCGCCCTGAACGTTACACGAGCTGGGTTTTTTTCCGTTTAGTTTCGGTTTTGTCTCCTTCGGGCTTTCCACGAAGCTTCCTCATCGACCAGAGGAGGAGGAGGAGTGTGTGTGTGTGTGTGTGTGTGTGTGTGTGTGTGTGTGTGTGTGTGTGTGTGTGTGTGTGTGTGTGTGTGTGTGTGGAGGGAGGGTGTTGGTTGTTTCTTTCCGTCCCACTTTTTATTTCCGATGAGCACGCTGAACTTTGGTCCGATCGGCTACATTGTTGTTGTTGTTTGTTTTTCAATGAGTGCGGAAGCCTGAAGCCGAGCTGCCTCTTCTGGAAACGAAACTTTGGAAGGAGCGCGAGCGATCGACCTCACGTAAGAAAACGAGACGAGACTGGGGGGGGGGGGGTGATATAATCATATTTTCATAGTTTGTATTGATTCTTTAAAACCAGCAGAGCTTAATCAAAAAACATCGGGTCTATTTATAGAGAGGTATGTGTCTCACAATCCTTACTGAAGCATATGGCGATAGGCCACATTTGAGCTGTGTGCCATAACAATAGGAGTTGTTGTCGAACAAAAGGAAATGGCAGTCAACAGTCAAAACAAGTTTGGAATAAATGCGTCGGTGCATTATGAATAACTGTGCGAGAGGAACACACCGCAGACTTGTTTTCATGTCTGGAGTTCGAAGGTGCGCGCACCAGGCGGAGAGGTGCTCCATATTACGTTATACTTTTGCATTTTAAGAGGGAAAGTGGTGTTTTTACTCCACAAGTAGTGCCAGTTTTCAGATCAAGATTTAAACATCTTAATAACCATGTCATGTAAAATGCACTGAGGGAGATTTAACCTGTTGTTTGGTACTTGTAGCAGCTTCCCCGGGCAACAACTGGTGACCCTTATTCTACGGTCAGCACTCTCAGCCTGCTTTCATACAGTCGTGGCTGGATTATGAGACACTGACCACCATCTTTACCGCACGTGAGCAAGAGACACGCACACTTTGTGGTGTTTTCTGTGGTTGTTTGTTGTCTCTTCGTGGTGTTCTTACTTTATGCATTACAGTAGTGGGAGAAGTTGGAAGAAGTGTTATTTTCCTCCACTTTAGATTCATATTTTAATGTAAATGTGTAACGGTAACGTCAGTGTTAGACCTACCTAATACAGAAAACACAAGAGCGGTCCTGTTAACGGTAACTGTGACAGTAATTATGTGGTTGTTAACTATGGATGTTTAAATATGTGTTCATACAATATGTATTTTCAGTTTGGTACATCAGTTATTGTCAGAAAAGAAGTTTCCTTCGGTGATAAAGGCTCTGTATCCAAAAATCTTTCAACTAAAATTGGTGCTTTTTAACAGACTCTTAAGCTTTCTTTGTTTGCTTTCTTCGCAGTATGTCCAACTTTTGACGGCGACTTTCAGAACAAGGGATGGACGGTGAGAGGGGTGATGGAGGTGGGGGAGAGGCGGCGATGGAGGTGGAGGTGGAGGATGAGTTCGCGTGTGCCGGGATGCTGCGGGGATCTCTGACCTCCCTCCACGACACCGTGGAGCGGATATTCAGGGTGACGTTCGGGATCGGGTCGGACGAGCCGTCTCACGCCAACAACGGGCAGATATGGCTGAAACTGAGAGGGCCGAGCGACGACGTGAAGGCGGCCAAAGTAAGGCGGTGATTTGGTTTTTAAGATACGAGTTGAGTCATTGCGCTAATATGACTTAAAGCACACAATCAATGAGTGTAATCCTTAATCTGGGAAGTTTTTATTGGCATTACTGGTAGTCTAAAGGCACCGTACTGGTATATGACTCATCGAGGGTTTTTTAAATGTTCTCATTGAGTTTCGGTTCCAAACGAAGACGATGACCGGCGACAACACGGTCGTCAAGCACGTATAAGAGGATATGTGCGTATGTGCAGGTCTCTTTTCTCAAGAGACGCCACCTGCCAATATTTGCCGTATTCATATTTTTATAATTTCACAGGTCTCATAAGTGTTGGGTTAGCAGATTACAGACTGAAACCCTGCCTGCGATGTTGAGCGCGTAGAAGCTGGCCTTTAAAGGTCACGACAGTAGCATATGACTTGCAGTCATTAGGGTAACTCTGCTACACATAACAGCAGTGAAAGTGCAGGAAGCACAAGACTCCAAACTCCCCCCCACCAAAAAAAATACACTCAAAAGTCGATCTGAAAGCTAAATGAAGCTTCAGCAGTTTGAGTTCATCATATCGATATGGGTATCTCCGAAGGTCACAGTCATTGTAATAGAAACCCCCTCTTTGTGTTTCCCTGGATACGGAACACAACGAGGGAAATTTCGCGAAATGCCCATTGCTCAAATACCTGCCTGTCAAGAATTGAGCGCCTATCATTTACATTTTCTACTGTCAAAAGATTCCATTTTTTTCCATTCTACGCTGTGGGCGATCAGTGTAACGACAAACTCTGTGGGTCCGCTTTATTGAAATATTGAACTATATGAGCTGAGGAAGACCATGCGAGAAAGTGGAAAGCTCCAGAACAAGCGAGACATCGAGAGTGTTGCTGTTACCGGATATTATATGATGAACTCGGATGATTTTCTTTTACAAAATCGACACATAGTATTTAGATTTTGTCTACTACAGTATTTTCACCAGTGCTACAGTAATAATACAACGATAACGGTGTAAAACATTCCCGTCTCTTGCAGTTATTCGTGAAAGGACTCGTGAACCAGGAGGAGCAGCAGGAGGTTTCCTATCCCGGCGTTCTTCACTGCATCTTCTGTGGAGCCCGAGGGCTGTTCATGGACTGCCTGACAAGAAACACCTCGGCACATATAGTGGTGAGCGTTGCATTCTGGGTCTTTGTTCAGGCTGCGTTCACCCCATTTATATTCGCTAAAAGAGAGGACCTCAAACAATTAGGTTTGAGACTTTCATCCCCTGTTGCTTATAAGCACCTCAGCAGACAGGGTGGGGGAACATCATGTATTTACATTATAACAATTGACCATTGACACCTCCAGTCACCCCCCTTCGTCTTCTTAGCCTTGTCACACAAAGACATGTGTCTTTATTACCCTTACCTATCTCTGGGAATCTTCACACCTCAAACATTCTCTGTTTTACAGAGGTTTATTATGCTATTTATTTTCCCCCGAATGTGTGAGTCGAGCTGAATTTAGAAATGTATGTAGCTCATCTGTCGCGTTCACATTTTACTGCGTTGTGACTCCAGACAGGAGTACGCTCACTCACCATCACTCACCATCACTCACTTCTGCCATTGTGCAAATCCCCCACCGGCAGACTCGAGTGTGTCACTTTGACTGATGATGCAATAATGATCTTGACCAATAATCTTGCATTCTTGTTATTCTTACAAGAAATTACATTATTAGTCAATGTCATCAGCTAAGAATGTGTCTCGCCCCGTATGAAGTAACAACTTAGTGTAACACTGGGATGTTTTAACCTATTATTAACATGTTTTTAAAAACGTCAATATACAACTCAGGGAAATTTTATTACTTTTGGCAACTTTCTTTTCATTGATTTATTATCTTTCAATGGAATCACATTGTGATGAAATCATATATCGAGATATAAAGGAGAAAGTACTCGGTACTTTTCCCTTCAAACTCATCCGTTACTCAAACTGGACTTCTTGGTTTGCACCGTAAACACGTTTTTTTGTTTTGCTGTTATTAAGAGTTATAAGATTTATGTCATTCTGTTTTCTCCTCGACAAACCAGGTTGGCTCCACGGGATTCCTGCTGATTTCGGGTCTTGCGGAGCCGGTGGTGCGAGCCTACTCCCTTATAGCAGACCTGGTGGAGCGGTACGAGGGAACGCAGTCCAGACGCCCGGAGGCCGGAGACAGGGGCCCCGGCGAGTCGCTGGATTCACGCCGGGCGTTCAAAATTCTGGTGGAGAAATGGGAGGACAAGCACATCCTGGATCTTCTGGTGCTGCCGGGGTCGGTGAAGGAAATCCTGCTGGATTTGGTGAGAGAATCGGGGCTTGGATCGAGCCCCGGCCCGGCTCTGACGGATGGAAATGCGGCGGCGGGATCGCGCCAGGATTCGGAGGATATATGGGACAAACCTCTCGCCATTACGTACACACTTCCTGAGCCTTCTAGGCCTGCAGATCGGTGGGTTGAAGGTTTGACGGCCGGTTCGGGGAAAGACTCCGCAGCCGAGGACTCCTTGTTCCAATTAGTGTCTGGGGGCAACCGAGGGAGGGCAGAGGGTGCTGAGGTAAGACTCATATGTTCTCCTCAGGAGGTGGGAGAAGAGCAGCTGGAGTTGGGTACCAAGATGAAAGAGGCACGAGGAGAGGAGGAAGTACAGGAGCTGCAGTTGTCAGTGGGGAACAAGGAGTTTTTGCTTCTTTTGAAGTTCTTCACCGCCATGGGCTACATGGAGGACGTCGTCAAGCGAGTCCTCGCCCGAACAGGACCTAAAGAGGCCTCGCAGATCCTGGACGTGGTTCAGCAGGAGCAGGATCGCACTGACCGCGAGCAGACAAAGAAAAGTCAAGACGGCGCCGCCTCAAATCAAATCGAGAGGAACCGACCCTGCGAGACGGAGCACAGAGAAGACGACGAAATGGAAGTAGGGGGAGATGAGGTGGTAGAGGGAGCGACGGGAGTCGCGAGACACTTCGAGGGGAAAGGTGGCACTGAGGAAAAAGGGGAAGGACACGAGGAAGACTTCGTCCTGGGAGTGGTGAAGAAGGCGGCAGCCAGCTGCGGGTACATGGAGCAGAACGTGGCCAAAGTCTACAGCATGTTGCCCGATGGATCCACTCACCAGCTGCTCCTGGAGCTGCAGAGGGAGGGGAGCAAAGAGCCGGACGCCCCGAGGGAGGGACCGAGAGAGATGGACGATGTGGTGCTGGAGAAAGGGGGACCAAAAGTTGGACCTTCTAGGGGCAAAGCAAGAGAAGTTGAGCTTTTCGTACCAGCAGAAAAGAGAAAATCTGACGACAGAGGACGTGTAGAAGGGCCAAATCAAACTGCACCTGAGTTTATTAAGTTCCATAAACTTACTGACTCACAAACTCCACACCAAGTCATCCTTCCTGAAGTCAAAGGGCCGCCCATGCCTACTTATCCCTCATCCCTAGATCCTCCACTCACTAATTTCCAATCCAACAAACAATACGGTCAAACCAACTACTGGCACGATCCATCCACCTCGAAACAAGACCACCACACCCAAGACAACGTTTTCAACCCCAAACCCAAGCCTTCTTCTGCCTTAAAACAAGCGCTCCAAGCCCCTCAACTCCCCAACTTCCCAAGGGCCGACTTGTCTCCCACCAGAGCGAGGGAACGCCGGGGCTTTGCGGCCGCCTCCTCTTCTTCTTCTTTGGTGGTGGTGACAGGGGAGCAGCGTTTCATGGAAGGCCTGCAGATGCCCTTCGACCTCCAGCTCACAGACAAACCCGGCGACCCGAAAGTGAGGACGATCATCATCGACGGGAGCAACGTGGCCATGAGGTCAGAATGGAGACGTTAAGAGTTTAAGAAACAGAAAGCCTCTCTTTCTGTACAGTAGGGTGTTCTTTTGAACTCTTTTCCTTCAGCATGTGTAGTTGCATTTGTGTCATATAGATATAGTTTGATTGATTGATTGATTGAAAAGGAATAACAGTAGATGTAAAAGCTTTTTAGACGTTTCTTAAAAACTGGTTCCACCTTGGTTTTGTTACAAAACTCCCTCGTCTTAACGGTTCCATGTTTTCCACAGTCACGGGTTGGGTCACTTCTTCTCCTGTCGAGGAATCGCTCTGGCCATCCAGCACTTTTGGGACCGAGGCCATCGACACATCAGTGCCCTCCTGCCACAGTGGAGACAGAAGAGCGACCCCAAGATCAAAGGTAACCTAAGTATTTTTTGAACGCAGTAAAAAAAATTGTTTGGTCTGTCAAATGTAAGACTTTTTTAGAAAGTTGACGTCTCCAAATCCTAAAGTTTACAATCACATATGACAAAAATAACAGCAAATCCTATGTTTGAATAGCTGGAAAAAGGGAATATTTTGCATTTCTGCATTGCTGTTCTTAATAGTTCTTGCTTTCAAAGTTACCTTTTGGTCAAATGCATGCTGTGGTGGAATGACAAAAGGCCTCGTGCGTGTTTGCTGCTCGTATTTGACTCTGAGTCACGCGCAAGGGCAGGAAAACAAATCAGAATCTGGCGAGCGTGTGAGCATGTGGGCGTTTCAGAGCGAGACTAAACACAGCGTTGTTTGTTCCTGCCCTCCCAGAGCAGCACTATCTGACCAAGCTGCAGAAGCTGGGCCTGGTCTCCTACACCCCCTCCAGAGAGGTGCAGGGCAAGAGGATCAGCTCGTACGACGACAGGTAGACGGACCGCCGCTTTCACAAATGTCTTGTATTAGTCACAGAGTACTGTTTCAGCAGAAATGTCGACAACAAAATGATAAAATTACGTGTGACGCCATAGTTTTCCAGGATTTTTTTTGGACATGTTTCACCAGCGTCCACAATTTATTTTTAGGCAGTCGTCAGTAGCTCCTCCTCTTCCTTTGTGCATTGCATTGTGGGAGAATAATGTGCATCCACAGCACACACACTGACTGCATTCTGTCTGCTTTGAGTATATTTGAGTGAACACACTTCTGCGTAGAATCATTACGCAGTATTGAATTGGGACCTAAATGTTGGAGGCCCCCACTGTGTGGCGCCAAAGAACATACAATTTTTATTTTCCCCCCCGTCCCTTCAGATTAATGCTGCAGCTCGCACAGAAGACGGACGGAGTGATCGTGACTAACGACAACCTGAGAGACCTTTCGGACGAGTCCCCTGTGTGGAGGGACATCGTCAAAAAGAGGTATAACAAGACGATGTAACCGCTTAAACATCCTATGAGTTGGATTATCAACCAGCAAACATATCTTCTGTCAACCAGTGTAGCAGTATATCTATACGTCACATTGTTATGATGTAATGTCTCCTCCCCATGCAGACTTCTTCAGTACACGTTTGTCGGGGATCACTTCATGGTGCCGGACGACCCTCTGGGCAGAGGAGGGCCTCACCTGGACGACTTCCTGCGCTCCCAGCACAGGTATTAACAACCGCACACACTCATACCGATCAACTGCAGGGTAGCTCAGAAACTTAGTTTAGTTATAGGTGGAAGTTAGTTAGTAATAAGTGAAGTTCTGTCTTTTCTTTTCAGGACTCCGGACCCAGGAAACCACTCTTTTGCCGGCGTAGCCACCACTTTCCCCTCCGCCAAGCCTCCGCGCTCCCAAACGGAGCTCCTGAACTTCCGCGACCGAACGCCGGGCGGAGCGAGCCGGGGGAAAGGAAGAGGACACGGGAAAGGGTGGGACGCGGGACACCAGCAAGGGTGGGACGCGGGACACCAGCAAGGGTGGCACGACGCTTCGGGGCCGGGGTTCGGCGCGGACAGGAGCCCGGAGGAAACGGCCGGACTCAGAGAGCAGCTCTGTCAGGTGTTCCCGGGTCAGGACAACATGGTGGCGCTGGTGCTGCAAAGCCACCCGGCAGAGACGGACATGAACGTGCTGTCTGATCTGATCTTGAGGCAGGACTAGGCTTCTTTTAGTCTTGATACTTTATCTGGGAAAATTCAGACTTCTCTGACGCTAAAGTTTGCCCTTGTCGGTCCGTTGTCTCATGTATTCCCTCCCACGTTTGCTGTTTCTCTGCAGATTTTGAACGTTTACCGACCTTTAAAAGCAGGGTTGGACTAGTTCTCCCAAAATCAAGAATCCCAATTGACACTGTGTACATTCTGCCTCCTTCCCCCTTAGCATCCTTATTGATCCTATATACAGGTGAAGGGAGCACATTGGAAAATAAGTGAGGCTAGAAAATGGAGAGAGTTTTGGTCCCTTTAACCAGTCGTTCACTAAATATCTGAACAACCATTTGATGGATTTGCCATGGAATATTGTAAAGATATTCATGTTCCCCAGAGGATGCATCCTCATGACTTTAATGAAGTACTTTGATTTATGATCAAATACCTGAAAGACTGATGACATTCCCATCGGCTGTGTCGAATGCTAGCACGCTAACGGGCTAAACTAACATACGAACATGGTAAACCTGTGACACATCAGCTTCGTTAGCATCGTGCGTATGTTAGCATTTAGCTCGAGCGCAGCCTCTCAGAGCCACTTGCCCCGTTGTTGACTCTTCATGTCTTAGAAACGCGACCGATGCGCGTGGAGCGTCCTCCTCAGGGTTGTTTAACCGCTTGAGGTCGTCTTCAGGCGTTTCTTTTATCATGCAACAGTGTTAAAGCGGGATTCATTCCAGAGCTTCCTCTATTTGTTTGCGCTTCGAGCAGAAAATAGTTAAGTGTTCCTTTTTTTTAGGAGAGGATTTGTATCTTTTAGAAAAGTCGTTTTTTTAGACCGAGCAATAAAAGAAAATGTTATCTGTCGTTATTCTGAATTAATTATAACCTGCTGAGCTTTAAAATTGTATATCTTCCTGTTTACAAAAACTAAATGCAGATAATAAGAGGCGCTGACTAGGGGTGGATGTAATTTTGCAACGCTACGATAATACTAAACCAACTTATTTTTATTATTTTATTTAACTTATTTTAAGCAGGTCTGATGTCGGCATGATTGTAGACCACGATCGTGCAGAGTGTGTCTGGAGGAGGAGGCTGAAATCAAACCATATATCATCCATATAACTCCTGTGACCAAAGAGCAGATCCTCAATTTACCACAGCTGTGAGATAGAATCATCGTATTTTATTGTTCATATATGTACATTTTGAGCGATTGATGCTGATTTCTGCCCATATTTTCTGTAAAGGTATTTCAGAAAAAAAGTGTCTTAAAAAAAAACGTCTTTAAAGTGTTTCCATGGTGATGTGTGTGCCTCTGAATGACTTAGCTCAGTTTTCTTTGGCAGGCATATGAGTTAAAAAACGCGGCTAAATTTGGTTAAAAAGTGGTGGTGAGGTTACATATTACCAATATCCCAGCAAAATATAAAAAGCAGTTATATCCGATCTAGATGAAAGATTACATTTAGCTCTGATTTCACCTGCCTTTTTGACCTGCGCATCACCAGATTAATGCTCACTGGGATTAATGTCTGCTACAGTGTACGGTCGTCTGGACGGGCCCTAGTGCTAGTTTCTAGTTATGAAACACACACACACACACACACACACACACACACACACACCATTGTTACGTAATCAAATAGAGACTTGACATTGGACAACATCGACACACATATTACCCAGCAGTCATTACAGCACTAATACTCCACTTTATGGACCATTTCAAGTGGTTTGACTTCAGATGCACAGTCAAGAACAACACGAGTAAAGAGAAACCACATGAATGATTCATTAATCGTGGACCTTTTTTCACGGCAGACATGTTTGACTCGTGACATAAATAGCATGAAGAGCACAGGTGGAGCTAATCCCGTTAACGATGGTTCTGTTCCAGACCTCAGTCACACCTGTCTGCGCTTTAGGGAACCAACAGAACTGGATTTTCAGCATATTAACAGATGTTGAACATGTGTGCTATACAATCACTTTGACTGCACATTTAAGCCGTTCTTTGTGCTATTTGATAAATTAAAACCTCTTGAAACACATATTTAAGGGACTGCAGTTACTGCCAGATGTGTCCTTTATTCAGACGATGAATCCCGTGACAATAAGTTCACAACAACGTCCTCTAGAGGTCGCACTTCACCACTATTTGTCGAAGTGTGAGAAGCGACAGCTTTGAATTGACTGTATGTAAGTATGCAGTATATAACAGAATGAAACTCCTATGAAATGATGCATAAAAGCTCAGCTTCCTGTTTCTGCCCTTTCATTTTTTTTTTGCCGCAATTAAATGTGCAAACCTCTCCGCAGTGATTTGAAGTCAACGTTACCTCCGTTTTGAATCTGTAAAGGCTCGTTATGATGTTTCACTCTTCACAAATACATAAATTACACCGCAAATGTGGGGGTGGGAAAACCCCGGATTCATCTGTGCTCTCAGATCCTAGTGCAGCCTGTCTGAGTGTATTTCTCAGGTGGTTTCTCTCCAAAATGAAGGGAGGCAGCTGCGTGAACTCATCTGTTAAACTGCTTCCTCTCGCCATCGTGACTCCTGTTTGTGTTTTGTTTGTCCAGAGCCAAAAAGGATGTTTACTCCATAAACATATGTTAGTGTTGACGCTCTGAAATCAGAAAGAATAAAGCCTTGTTTCTTTTTTTTTTTGTTTTTGTTTTTTTGTACTTCACCTCCTGAGAATAGAGCCACGTTAAACCGGTCGGGTGAGTCGCGAACAATGGCGCAAAATAGACTTGCGCATCTATTTCGGGAACATCCTGAGCAAGACATTGGCTCGGTGGACTTGCCCAGTGACTCACCTCCGTATAGGAGCTGAATGATATAGTAAATTAAAGTCACACGCAGTGGGCGGTGGCTGCGGGTCTACGGGAGGCTATTTTTGTAACACACCAGTTTTACATATTTTGCAAACCGCACATTAATATAGACGTGCAGGCAACTGACGGGGAGTGCGTCAAAATGTCTTGTGACAGGTGAGAGAGCAGCTCGAGGCACAAATCACCTTAGTATGTTTGTCCTAACATGCACCAGGCCACCAGGCCTCCGCATGTTCCTGCAGCGTCTTTGACAATGTGTTCATGTTTATGTAAACCAGTGTTAGAACTCTTGCTGCAATAAGCAAATATGATAAAAAAAAAAAAAAACGTGTTTTCCTCCATCGGTCGCGAAACTACCAGAGATGCTTGATTCGTCTTTGTACGTTTCAGAGTCAATAATGACTGTCGATGAGACATTTTAAGACACTTAAAATGTCTCATCGACAGTTTGAGTGTCTTCAGATCGCGTCGGTTTGGTGCTTCTTTAAATATGTACTTATTGGAATGTGTGGGGCCAAGATATTCGGTTAAAGGAAGCATAAATCACTGCTGCACCGCTCCCTTCTTGATGGCTATCTTTACAGAGAAGAATAGAAAGTGAAAGTGCGAACTATGTGGTGTATTCTTTTGTATTTGCTTTGTCTGTTTATCTGTTTAGTTGCTTGTTTTCCTGCTGCGTTTAACTGGCCGGTATTCTGTTTCTGGTAAAACAGTAAAAAGTACAATATTTTCCTCTGAAATGTAGTTGAGTAGAAGTATAAAGTAGCAGAAAAGGGAAAAAAAAGTAATGTACAATTATACCTTTTAGAATTGCCATGCTTGTGTATGGTCATTCTTATGTAATATTCATAGCTTTTATCTGGCCATAAAACCTGCAGCTGCACCGTCTTCACAATAGTGTGTGTGTGTGTGTGTGTGTGTGTGTGTGTGTGTGTGTGTGTGTGTGTGTGTGTGTGTGTGTGTTTGCCGATGTTGTAAAATTGCTTGTTTAACAATATAGGGGAATATTACTGCACCAATAAAACATAATCGGACTTTATTGTGATTCTATTGTCGTGCTGATAGACAAAGACTTCTCTCTGGTTTCTTACCTGTAAGTTGTTGTTTTCATCACACACGTATGTTGTGTGTCTATACTTTGTCGTTTATAATTGTATAATTTGTATATGAAAGTATGTCCTCCCTGAGTCATAAATGTGGTCGACACAATATTAGAAGAAAAAACACTATTTAATTAATAAACCAGCTCCTCAAACAAACAGAACGTTGAATCAACTCGTCTGTAGAACAACTGTAGAACAATATCACGATATATAATTAAAGATATGCTAATTAAAGTCCTGCTAGGGTGCTAAAAGTAGAAGTGTGGTCAGGAAAATGTACTTAAAGTTCTAAACGTAAAAGTACTCAATGCAGAAAAATGTCTCTTACCTGTTAAACTATTTTATATTGTTATATATAAATGATATCATTACGTTATTATTACTCGCAGGATTTTAATGTAGTGGGTTGAGCTCATTTTGAACTATTAACTATTATTTTCACTATAACTCTGCTGATTATTATCTCCATCAATGGATTGATTATACATAATAATTATAAAGGATTTAAGATGAATTCAAATCAATAAAATAATTCAAAATTAATTGTTTGGTGTTGAATTTATAGCAAAACATATTTCATAAACTCATTGTTCGTTTCGTCTGTAAAAATCTTAATTTGTAACTAAAGCTGTCAGATTAAAGTAGAGAAGAAAAACAAGATAGAAGTATAGAAATACTCAAGGTGAAGTACAAGTACCTCAAATGTTCTACTGAAGTCCAGTACTTCAGTAAACGTATGTGTGCTTTCCTCGGATGTTGTTGTTGTTGTTGTTGTTGTTGTTGTTGTTGTGTTGTTGCTACAGTCTGTTCTTTGACCCGTCCTTCCTCTCCATCTTTCCTCTCTCCTTGTCTCCTCCTATTTGCATTGACGGGACCAGAGGCGCTCGTGCCCGTGATTGCGTGCGCACGCCCCCGCATTCACCTGCTTCCTCACTCGAGCCCTCACACACACACACACACACACACACACACACACACACACACACACACAAAGTACACGAGAGACTCGCCCGAGCGCAGAACCAGACGCGTCTCTGCTTTGTGTTGTTTTTAAAAGAACCCAAACGGTTTTAACGGAATGATTTAGACTTTCATGACCGGTTTTAACGGTTAAAGTATTTCTATGACAACGCTGGTCGGTGCTGTCCGCGGGTGACGGAGGAAGCGGAGAAAGCAGATATGGGGAATTAAACTTACCGTGTGTGCGCGTGAGTTAGCCAACAATGAGGTAAGAATATTATTTATCCAAATGTGAACTTCTTAAAATGTACCTTGTATGTTAATGTCATTACACTTCTGTTTTCTGTTCTCTCAAGCACTTGTATTAACGTGAAACAATAAGTTAACTTGATCATATTGATATTGAATATATGAATCGTGTTACATTACATTACAGTCAGTGTTGCTGGGCAGATCCACCCTAAACTGGACGTCATTTTGCATGAAAAAAATACATCTTTTTATGAATATTTTGTCACTATAAACTGGATCATGTAAGCAAAGCTGACACAAGTAGTTTTAATCACATTTATTACTATATTTGTGCAGCCTTGCTGCTTCTGCTCGTTTGTTACGATAACCTGATTTTTTTAATTACATTTTTATTTATCTATTAGTTTTAGTGGTCGGTTCAAACTGTCAGTCGTTCACGAGCAAAAACAACTAGCTTTATGGATTAATTGAGAAAACAATATACAGATTAATAATTAAGCCCTGGGTTTTAAAGTACTATAAGTCTGTAATTAATTAATTTTTTTATGGTTGGTCATCTAGAAGTAACTGAGCAGTCGAATTAACTTGAGCGTAACTGGACCAGTTATTATGTTGTGATTGTGAGTGTGAGGAAGGTAGGAAGAGACAATGGAGGTCAAGGAAACAGAGCATTAATTAAACCCGTTCTTCCAAAAAAAAAAAAAAACACATTCTTGCGCTTCAACTGCATGACTTGTGAAAACTGCACACATGTAGGTCAACCTGCATACGAACACGTAAAACAGATCACTTCCTTTTAATGTTGATATAAAGCTGTAGATAACAAAAAGAGCTGCTCGATGGGATCCGTGTTGTACAGAATGTGATCACAGGCACAACGTTGTAGTCGTTGCACAATAACTGGTGTGTTTGTGTGCTTTTTTTTTTTTTTTTTTTTTTGTTCATTATGACTAGAAATGGTAAAAGCAATTGCTTATGTTCATCTTCTGTGTTTTGGTCCATCGTGATCTTAGGAGCAGCAAAGGCTCGTTTGTTTTCTTAGGAGCTTAAATATGCGAGTAGGTTTTTGGAAAACCCCTCTTCTTCTTCTTCTTCTTCTTCCTCCTCTTCTTCTTCTTCTTCTTCTTCTTCTTCTTCCAAAGTGCTTCACAGACAAGCAGAAGAACAGACCAGTGAAACCAGCAGACCGGGAAACAGGGAAACCAAACAATGCATGTGCTGTGTTCCCCGCATAGTGTCCCAGTGTAAAGCGTGCCAGCCTTAAAAAAAGACAGTGTTCAAAAGGGACTATATTGTCGCGTCGGTGTGTTCTACGCTGGGTCGGGTTGATCACGGTGAACGGATGAACTCCCCGTTTTAATCCCTCTTGTCGCTTCGCCATCAAATCGGACGCGTACCTGCGGCAGAAGAGACGGATTAAAAGAGACATTCCTTTAATCCTGACATCAGATGACATCAGAGCAAACCACAGAGGTGGTGACTGGAAAAGAAAATGTCTTTAATGATGTGCACTGGGCGTCGTCTCTCTGTCATTCCGGTACAAAACCTGAACAGTGTGTGTGTGTGTGTGTGTGTGTGTGTGTGTGTGTGTGTGTGTGTTGTGTGTCAGGGGAAGAGCGCGCGAGCTGGACTAACGAGTATTTTTGCATAATGGGGAAATGACTGAAAGGAGTTTGTCATTAAAATGGCATTAGAATCACGCACAGGTAGGACTTCCTCACTCTCGCTGTTGGACTTTTTGCTGTTGCGACACCGCTTAGGAGAAACGTTCAGCAGCGAATTCATCCTTCGTTAGTTCGTTCTGTGTGTTGGAGCTTTGACCAGTTGTTTGTCTTCTTTATTTTGGCAGCAGGACTCCATCCCGCGGGCGTCAGCACTCGTCAAAGGAGGTCGTGCTTCGTCTTAAGATTCCTTACCAGAGATCTTTTGGACCGTAACGGACGAGCGTCGCCTCGGAAGGAACACGATCAAGTTTTGATGGAATCTTTGTAGCTGAAGGAGAAGATTAAAAAAAAACCTCTAGATTCTCTCAAGGTCAAAAGTGGAAGTTCTCCCCGCTGCGTGGACAACAAACCTGACAAAAGACAAAAAGAAGTGTGTGTTTATCATGACAAACGGGCAGAAAAGGCAAAGTGACGAGTCGGGTTGAAGGTCACTCACGAGGTCAACGATGCCGGACAAGTGGCAGGATCTTCAGGAGAAGGGGAGGACCGGGGAAGGAGCTCCAGAGGCGGTCCTCTCCAACCTCGTGGAGCTCGACGACTTCAGTCGAACGAAAGACGGACTGAAAGGATCGGCGCAGAGCGGCGACGTTAACATTTGGCGAGGAAACGACGACTCAGGAGGCAAGAACGAGTCCAAGTTAAACGCCAGCGACTCGGGACTCAGGGAATCCCAGGTGTCCGTGGAGGTCGGCGTGGCTAAGACGGAGCGGGCCCCCGGACCTCTGGAGGCCAACCCTTTGTCGAAGGGAACGGGCGCGACCCCGCAGGGTTGGGGTCACGACGCCCCGGTCACCTCACCCCCTGATGAGCTGCGTAAGCCCAAACCTTTCACCGTTGTGGACTCTTCTGAACCCACTTTAGACTCTTCTATCAAAAACAACCTGGACGACGATAGAGGCGGATCCAAAATCGACTCCGCGCTCAGCGCCAAAGCCGAGAACTCACCCGGCGGCGGTTCGCCCGAGTTCCCCGACGTCGCGTTCAAAGCGGCCCAAACGAGGGACAGCATCGACGTCAGGTGGGACTACGGAGACGAGGACGGAGGAGACGAGGACCGGCGGAGCACCCGGTCCAGGCAGAGTGTGAAAGAGGGCGTGTGCTGCTGCTACCAGGCGTTCAACAGGGCCTTTCTGCAGTGCGTGGAGGAGACTCCGGCCATGGTGTCCGGACTGGTGCTGTCTCTGGCCTTCTGCGTGGCCATCATCATCCTCATTCCCGCCACGGGAAGGGTGAGACATGCAGAGAGTGTGTGTGTGTGTGTGTGTGTCTGTCTGTTTGACACATATATATATATGGGTTTTTGTTAAATATAATTATGGTTAAAGTGGAATCTTTGGGGGGATTTTGAAGTCTGTAAACTTGTGCATTAGTTGCTGACACAAAATGGCCGTACCTGGTGTGTGTTTTGTTTTTGTTCATCGTGACTAGAACATTTTAAAAAAACAATTGTAATTTTGTGTCTCGGTCCATCACGATCTAACCCAGCACAGACTTTTTTCTAACGTCATAAAAGGACAAAAGATCCCGAGCGCTGCTGGTTTGACAACCAATCATTACCGCGGCACAAACCAACCGGTTGAGCCTCACCTCTGCACTGGAAGTGTTTGACATAGTACAGCAAAATACTCTCTAAAGAATCACTCGCTACGTCGTCTCTTCGCTAAAATGACGGATGACGCGCGGCAGGAGCAGATTCATAAATAAAGGCATTTTCATTTTAGTCGTCAGTGTGGAGCCGACCGGTGCTTTTTGAATATGTTAAACAGCCGAGTCAAACCAGGAAGAAGTCTTTTCAAACGCACATGAACGCTCATGAAGTGCTCCTTCGGCTAAATCCGCTCACGGTTCTCCTCTCGGGCCTCCGCGCAGGACGACGGCGTCCACGTTGGCGCTCTGGCGGTTCTGGGCGTGGTCCTGTGTCTGAGCGCCGCGCTGCTCGTCTGCCTGCCCTGGCTGGCCACGGTGAGGCGCTGCGGAGGGGCCCTGGCCCTCTTCGTCTGGGGGACGCTGTACGTCGTCGCCGGGGTCTTCATCTTCACCGGCGGACCCGTCACCACGTGGGAACAGGTGAAAAGGAGGCGAAGAAAAACAGAGCGGGAAATAATGAGATTTCTTTTGCTTTTCAAACCTCTTAAAGTCTTTCTCTCTCTCTCTCTCTCCGTCTTCTCAGGTAGCGTTTTTCCTCTTCCTCTCCCTGAGTGTGTACACCGTGCTGCCTCTCTCGATGGCCTGGGCCCTCATGGTTGGGATCGGGACCAGCCTTTCGCACATCATCATCATCAGCGTGTACGTCCCCGTCACGGAGCCGCAGACGCCCGACCTGGCCGTCCAGGTGAAAAGATCCGCCGTGTGTGTGTGTGTGTGTGTGTGTGTGTGTGTGTGTGTTTTTTAACGTCTTGTCAGCTTAAAGCTACCGAGCCACGTGTTAGCTTAGCGTCGCGCACAGGTGCAGAGACCCAAGAGATGCAACGCTTAGCATTCGGCTGAAAGACAAATGTGCGTACATGGTAAAGGCTTTGAATGTTTACGTAGACAAATATTTTGCAAATGACCTGCGTCTGAAATTCAAATATCTCGTGTGAGGTTTCGTGTTGAGCCTGTGTAACGCGGCCTTGTCGGTTTGAGACCGTTGCACTGTGCAAAAACGGAACACCATGCAAATGAGCATGCATCGCTTTTTTTTGTTGTTGTTTTGCCTTACCCCCCTTTTCTTTTCCCTCTGTCCTCCCTTCTCAGCTGGTGGCGAACGCGCTGCTGTTCGTGTGCGTGAACTGCGTCGGGATTTTCCACCTGTGGATGAGCGAGCAGGATCGCAGGATATCCAATCAGAAGAGAGAGCAGTTCAGCGCCATACGCTGCCGGAAGGAAATAAAGAAATATCAGCAGGTTGGAACACGTTCGGCCAGTACAGCTTCATTCTAAATGTGGAAAAAAAAATCGGATCTCTTCAGCTTAAAAGCAGCTCAAGTTCGCACTAAACTGAGCTCGAGCCTTTATTTGCTTTCCTTGGTTTATCGCAGCGCCAATCTTTTTCTCTTCAGCTTCTTTCGGTTACTCTGAGTTTAAAAAAAATCGTTGCGTGTGATCGCCCTCGTTAAAGGGCCCTTTACCTGGACGGCCTGGGGTTTAGTTGCTGTATGCTTGTCTTTGCTATTAGGTCAATTGATTAATCATTCACTCGTCTGAAGCCACAGCAGTAACAGAATAGGCAAACCCAAATAGACACCATTCACAGCAGGTAAACAAATAGATGAAACGTGGTCCACTCGGTAAACACGGGCCATCGAGGGACACCAATTTCTTTTACAGCCTGTGTGAACAGATTGTCCCTCCTCCCTCCTGTCCTCTCTGTGTCCCCCCGGCAACAGGAGCAGCTCCTCCTGTCGGTGTTGCCCCGGTACATCGCCATGGAGCTGAAGACGGAGGTTATAAAAAAGCTCTTCAAGCCCAAAAGCGAAGAGAAGAACGACGCCGACGGCGACAAGTCCCGCGCCTCCCGCAACTCCCACAACTTCCACAGCCTCTACGTGCGCAAGCACAACGACGTCAGGTGACGACCCCCCCCCCCCCCCCCGTTAACGATTGACGCCGTCCTTCCTCGCGGCTCGTGTCTTTGCCTCACCTTTCCGTCTTGTCTCGCGCAGCATCCTCTACGCCGACATCGTGGGCTTCACAAAGCTGGCGAGCAGCTGCACGCCGGAGGAGCTGGTCGCCGTGCTCAACAAGCTCTTTGGCAGATTCGACGACATCGCCAAGGTACAACAAAAAAAAAAAAATAGACACCAGCACATCTCATCTCATCTCATCTTCAACCGCTTATCCGGGATCGGGGCAACAGCTCCAGCAGGTGGACCCAAAACTTCCCTTTCCCGGTGCCACATCAGCTCAGCTCTGACTGGGGGGGATCCCGAGGCGCTCCCAGGACCAGTTTGGAGATATAGTCCCTCCACCTGGTCCTGGGCCTCCCTCGGGGTCTCCTCCCAGCCGGTCGTGCCTGGAACACCTCCCTAAGGGAGGCGCCCAGCACATACCAGCACAATCCAGCTCAAAAACACAAAACGTCTACTTCTTCACAAAGGGTCGTTGTGTGTGTGTGTGTGTGTGTGTGTGTGTGTGTGTGTGTGTGTGTGTGTGGGGTGGGTTTTGAACCAGCTGATTCCTGACTCTCTGTCTCACAGAAGAACGGGTGTCTTCGCATCAAGATCTTGGGCGACTGCTACTACTGTGTGTCCGGTCTACCCGACCCCATTCCAGCACACGCCAGGAACTGTGTTCGGATGGGTCTGGAGATGTGCACTGCCATCAGGTCAGCAAACAAAAAGCCCTTTCTCACTTGTTCCTCCATCTTCTCTGTCCTCTACGCCTTGAAACCGCGCTCAAAGCAGGGTTCAGGTTCTTGTTGTCACCTTTACCTCTGTCCCCCCCCCCCCCCCCGGCAGTAAACTGCGAGAGGCGACGGGGGTGGAGATCAGCATGCGGGTGGGCGTCCACACCGGCAACGTGCTCTGCGGCGTCATCGGCTTGCAGAAGTGGCAGTACGACGTGTGGTCGCATGACGTCACGTTGGCCAACCACATGGAGTCTGGAGGCCTGCCCGGGTGAGAACGTCTGCTCAAGAGATGAAGTGTAGATGATAGAGATGCCCCTCTGCTCTCTCTTGACTCCCACTATTGTTATTATTATTATTATTAATAGGCGGGTCCATATCACAGAGGAGACAATGCAGCACTTGAACGGGGCTTATGAAGTGGAGAACGGAGACGGGGGGACTCGGGATCCTCTTCTGAAAGACAGGAAAACCTACCTGGTGATCGACCCCCACAGGCCGGACAGCATTATCAGGAGGCCCTATTTGGTACGCTGTATTCAGACTTCTTTTTTTTTTTTCGTGCACATTCAGCACATTCGCAGAGATCTCGGATCTTTAAATTTGCCCGCGACGCCCCGAGTGAAAAAATAACGTGATCTCCATCTCCGATTCCAGACGAAGACTCTGGCTGTGGGCGAGAACCGGCAGCGGGCGTCCATGCGGATGTCTCAGTACCTGCAGTCCTGGAGGAGCATCCACCCCTTCGCGGACCTGAGCGGCCACGGCGCCGCGCCCTCCAAGACGCCGGCCGTTCCCGCGAACGTCGCCGCGATCCAATCACAGGGCTCGACCGTATGTGTTTGTGCTCCTTTGTGATCCTTTTAGTCTGGTTCTCACTGGTGGTTTGACATTGTACTTTTGAAAGAGGTGACATTAGGTCATGCATTTTGTTGACTGTGTGTGTGTGTGTGTGTGTGTGTGTGTGTGTGTGTGTGTGTGTGTGTGTGTGCTTCAGGAAAGGCCACCTTCCCAGAACAACCCCACCTGGTAAGTTCCCCAGATAAATTAAAAGCAATCTGAGAAATTATGCAAAATACACACAATTGAACTCCAGCAGCATCAGAATAAAGCGTGACATTTTTAGGTTTTTAGATGAGCACTTTTCACGTCATTATTTTACTTGTAAAGTCCTAAACTGAGCTCCTGGAGGAACAGAGTGTTTCGCCGCTTCTTAAAACACACGAGTGGAGTCAGGAACACCGCAGTTTTGTTTCCGGTTAAAGACGTCTCTCACTTGTTTTGTCCCAGTTTGGTCGTGGACAGCGGCGTCAGAGGATCACTGGACACGCTGGATAACGCAGTGTAAGCAAAGCCTTTATAGTTTGTAAAGTGTGAGAAATATGCCTGGAGATGTGTCGTCTTAAAAAATAGTTTTTTTGAGCAAATTCTATTGATCTCTGCCTTATTTTACACTCTGAGCTTTGTGATATTCTGGGATTAAATCTGCTCGTTCCACGTCCGTCCTTTGACTTTCTCTCTTTTATTTATTTTTTTTCGTGAAGGAGGAGAACGAAGAGGCTCAACTGTCTGACTCTGCTGTTCAACGACCTGAGTCTGGAGAGAGAGGTATGTGTCTACTTTCAGAAGAAGTAGATCCGGTCATGTTTGAATGAAGGAGCGGAAAACGGGCAGGACGCACAGCATCTCTCTCTCTCTGTGTGTGTGTGTGTGTGTGTGTGTGTGTGTGTGTGTTTTGTTTTTAACAACCGCTCGTCTTCCAGTTCAGCCTCTCAGAAGTGAAGGATCTGCACCATTCAGTGAGCTGCATAGCTTTCATCTTCGTTACCATTTTCGCCGTCCAGCTGCTCGTCTCTAAAAAGTGAGCAGCGCTTTCGATGGAGCTCATCGCGACCTGAAGTGTCCCGCTGGACTGAGGGATGAATATGAATGATTCCTTCTCACCCTCTCTCCCAGAAATTTCCAGATGGCGGTGTCGTACGGCGTGACTTTCCCGGTGCTGGTGCTGCTCCTGTCCATCGCTTTCACCGGATACCTGGAGGTAAACGACCGCTTCACACACGTGTGTTCGCGACACAGTCTTAGCCGCAGTTCCGCGTCGAACCCTCGTACGCTTTGTTCGTTTTTTCAGAAGTGGCGTTCCAAGATGCCGCTGAGCGTTCAGTGGATATCGGGGCTGTCGCGCGGCGTCTCCTCCAGGGCGGCGCTGCGACTGTTCGTGGTCGTCCTGTGTGTGCTCATCACGCTGCTCATGGCCATCCTCAACTATGTGAGCTCCTCTTCTCTTCTGCCTCCCCCCGATCATAACGTTCTTTTTGTAGTTCCTGTCTTTCATAGATCTCTTTTTTTTTTTTTGTCTCTCAGTTCTTCCTCCCCGGAGACGATTGCAACAAGACCAACGACACAGAGCTGGAGGCGCTCAAGCTCCACACTGGGCCTGTGAGT